>NC_140953.1:77656914-77966914 GCF_014529385.1 Adiantum capillus-veneris | reverse complement strand
TGAAAAAAATAAAACTAGTGCTATCTAGCTACGGCTACTTTGATGCCAACTAATCTGATGTCTCATCGCGTCCGAGCGGCACATCTGTCGGATACTGCAAAAAAAAAAAAAACACAATAAGACTTTATGTAAGTATAAATAAATAATTACAAAACAATCTAATGTTTAGCTTATTATTAAAATATAACAAATGTAAGAGTGTAAGGTTAAATATTGCCCAAGTCGGAGCGATAACTCTGAATGTACATAAGAACATTTAAGCCCTTTTTGTCCGCATACTCGCGCTTGTATGGTGTGGGTTCATGTCCAATCATCGACCACTATCAAGAGCGCGTATGGCAAGCCGTAGATAAAACCGTAAGAAGAAACGCCAAATATACAAGCCGTTTTTGAAGTCCTTCGCGTTTTTCTACAAAAAAAATGCAAATGAACTTCCGAAAAGGCTTCAACACTTGCCCAAACCATCCATAGTTGATTAGGTAAGCTTTAGACAAAGTTAATAGTGCATATGGCAAGCCGTAGCCAAAACGGCAAGATAAAACGCTAAATACACAAGCCTTTTCTGAAGTCCGTTTGTATTTTTCTACGGAAAAACGCAAACGAACTTTAGAAATGGCCTGTGCGCTTGTCCAAACCATCCATAGTTGATTAGGTAAGCTTTATGCAATGTCAAGAGCGTGTATGTCAAGCCGTATGCAAAACCGCAAGAAGAAACGCCAAACACACAAGCCGTTTCTGAAGTTCGTTTGTGTTTTTCTACGGAAAAACGTAAACAGACTTAGAAAATGGCTTCAACACTTGCCCAAACCATCCATAGTTGATTAGGTAAGCTTTTGGCAAAGTCAGTAGCGCGTTTGGCAAGCGATAGGAAAAACCGTGAGAAGAAACGACAAAAATATACAACCCGTTTCAGAAGTCCGTTCACGTTTTTCTACGAAAAACACAAACCATCCATAGTTGATTAGGTAAGCTTTAGGTAATGTCAAGAGCCTGTATGGCAAGCCGTAGGCAAAACCGCAAGAAGAAACGTTAAACATACAAGCCGTTTCTTAAGTCCGTTCGTGTTTTTTTACGAAAAAATACAAACGGACTTAAAAAATGGCTTATGTGCTTGTCCAAACCATTCATAGGTGATTAGGTAAAGTTTAGGCAAAGTCAAGAGCATGTATGGCAAGCCATAGATAAAACCGCAAGAAGAAATGCCAAATATACAAGCCGTTTCTGAAGTCCGTTCTCATTTTTCTACAAAAAAACACAAACGAACTTCGGAAACGGCTTCAACACTTGCCCAAACCATCCATAGTTGATTAGGTAAGCTTTAGGCAAAGTCAATAGCGTGTATGGCAAGCTGTAGGCAAAACCGCAAGATGAAACGCTAAATCTACAAACCGTTTTTGAAGTCCTTCGTGTTTTTCCACGAAAAAATGCAAACGGACTTCCGAAAAGGCTTCAACACTTGCCCAAACCATCCATAGTTGATTAGGTAAGCTTTAGACAAAGCTAATAGTGCGTATGGCAACCCATAGGCAAAACGGCAAGATGAAACGCTAAATACACAAGCCGTTTCTGAAGTCCGTTTTTTTTTTATTTTAGGAAAAACACAAACGAACTTTAGAAACGGCCTGTGCGCTTGTCCAAACCATCCATAGTTGATTAGGTAATCTTTATGCAATGGCAAGAGCGCGTATGTCAAGCAGTAGGCAAAACCGCAAGAAGAAACGCCAAACACACAAGCCGTTTCTGAAGTTCGTTTGCGTTTTTCTATGGAAAAACGTAAACAGACTTAGAAAACAGCTTCAACACTTGCCCAAACAATCCATAGTTGATTAGGTAAGCTTTCGGCAAGGTCGATAGCGCGTTTGGCAAGCGATAGAAAAAAATCGTGAGAAGAAACGAAAAAAATATAAAACCCGTTTCAGAAGCCCGTTCACGTTTTTCTACGAAAAACACAAACCATCCATAGTTGATTAGGTAAGCTTTAGGTAATGTCAAGAGCTTGTATGGCAAGCCGTAGGCAAAACCGCAAGAAGAAACGCCAAACATACAAGCCGTTTCTTACGTCTGTTCGTGTTTTTTTACAAAAAAATACAAACGGACTTCAAAAACGGCTTGTGTATTTAGCGTTTCATCTTACCGTTTTGGCTACGGCTTGCCATATGCACTATTAACTTTGTCTAAAGCGTACCTAATCAACTATGGATGGTTTGGGCAAGTGTTGAAGCCGTTTCAGAAGTTCGTTTGTATTGTTTTTAAGAAAAACGCGAAGGACTTCAAAAACGGCTTCAACACTTGCCCAAACGCAAAAAGAAATGCCAAATATACAAGCCGTTTCTGAAGTGTGTTCTCGTTTTTCTACAAAAAAACGGAAACGAACTTAGGAAATGGCTTCAACACTTGCCCAAACGATCCATAGTTGATTAGGTAAGCTTTAGGCAAAGTCAATAGCATGTATGGCAAGCTGTAGGCAAAACCGCAAGATGAAACGCTAAATGTACAAACCGTTTCTGAAGTCCTTCGTATTTTTCCACGAAAAAACACAAACGGACTTCCGAAAAGGCTTCAACACTTACCCAAACTATCGATAGGTTATTAGGTAAGCTTTAGACAAAGTTAATATAAGATGAAGCGCTAAATACACAAGCCGTTTCTGAAGTCCGTTTGCATTTTTCTATAGAAAAACGCAAACAGACTTCAGAAACGGCTTGTGCGCTTGCCCAAACCATCCATAGTTGATTAGGTAAGCTTTAGGAAAAGTCAATATCGCATATAACAAACCGTAGGTAAATTTTCAAGAAGAAACGCCTAACACAAAAGTTATTTCTTAAGTCCGCGTTTTTTTGCAAAAAAACGCAAACGGACTTCAGAAACTACTTGTATATTTGGTGTTTCTTCTTGCAGTTTTATCTATGGCTTGCCATATGCGCTCTTGACTTTGCATAAAGCTTACTTAATCAACTATAAATGGTTTGGGCAAACGGACTTCAAAAACAGCTTGTATATTTGGCGTTTCTTCTTGCGATTTTGTCTACGGCTTGTCCAAATCATCCATAGTTGATTAGGTAAGTTTTAAGCTAAGTCAAGAGCGCGTATGGTAAGCGGTAGACAAAACCACAAGAAGAAACGCCAAATATACCAGCCGTTTCTAAAGTCCGTTCTCGTTTTCCTATGAAAAATTACAAACGGACTTCGGAAACGCAAATGGACTTCGGAAATGGTTTGTGTGCTTGCCCAAACCATTTATAGTTGATTAGGTAAGCTTTAGGCAAAGTCAAGAGCGCGCATGGCAAGCCGTAGAAAAAACCGCAAGAAGAAACGCCAGATATACAAGCCGTTTCTGAAGTTTGTCTATGGAAAAACGCAAATGGACTTTAGAAACAGCTCGTGCGCTTGCCCATACGGATGATTTTTAGATTGGCATATTCCGGTTCAAGGCGCTTATCATAGATATCTACTTCTAATCCCAAGGGAGTCTGAAAAATATTAAGGTCTAAAAAGGCACAACAATCACTCTTTGTGGTACAGTTAAGTTCACAAAACTCCTTGGGATAAATTCCTCCACCTATAGAACTCGAATTCAAGTATATAAAATCTTGAAAAGAAGGAACGTCAGGGACAAAAAGATAATCTACAAAGCGTCTTACATTGCATAACTTGTGCAAAAATATTGGACAAGTGTTAGCAAGGACAAGAAGAAGTCATAAGTTCAAGGCTGACTTTTTTACTAGCAATGCCTTGTACCTATCCTTCTCAAGCTTGTATGCAAAAACTTTTCAAATAAGAGACTTGACTCTAAATTTAAGGTCCTCCAAAATTTAGCTTTGTATATAGCGTTGTAAAGTCAAAAGTTTGGAGACATAAAGGAGAGTCTTAAAGAATGTTTACGAAAGCTTGAAGATGCGAAGGAAGAAGAGAGCCAAGCTCTGCTTGAAAAAGAACACGCAGTCAAAGTGGCAGTGGAGAAAGAATCACATGAAACAACACATAAGAAGATTGACACCAAGATATAGGCGGCCCTACAAGAATGTCGGCTACAAGAATCTCTTGGCCTCAAGGTCAGCATTGGGGGGCTACACTTATCGTGGTGTACCGCAGGTGTGTTGGCTGAATGTGCAGATTCCATACCAAATTTTTGAATAGTATCTGCAATAAACTTTGACTGTCGAAGGAATAAAATACCTTTTGTATTCCCATGCTTGGAAAGTATTGTTCCACCACACACTTCGTTGTTATTTTTGTACTGTTAAGTTCATTTATGTTTGCAAATTTATTTTAGTTTATAGAGTAGGTTAGGAAACAAATTACACCATCATTTGGGGCCAAAAGGATCGAGGGAAAATTGTCAAAAACCTTATTTTGGTGTTGAAGACCATAACTCTGAAAAGTTGAAGAAGTGATGGTCAGAGCTTGAGAACTGAACCAAACCCAGCAAAACCTTCAAAAAGGGGATAAAAACATTGGCTAAAAACAAACTATGCAGGAAACATACAAGTTGCCTGTCCAACATGGATCACGATCCATGTACCTTTTTGACAAAATGTGCTAAAACTGTTTCCTTTGCTTAGAACAGGCTCTCAGGCATCAAAACCTTGAGTTTGGTTAGAAATAGAGTGCTAGAAGATCACAAAAAATCAAAGGATTGGGGTTAGCAGAGCAAAACCTTGGAAAATGGAAAAAACAGGGAAAAACTGAACTTTTACTTGTCCAAATTCAAAAAGGGATGAGAATTGGGATGTTGAACAACTTGTGGAACAACCAATGTACTCCTAATTACTAGTTGAACAACTTTTCCAAAAAGAGCCATAGACAAAAAGTGAAAAAATCTGATCAAAATACCAAAAAAGAAGTTGTTTGCAAAAAACCGCAAAACAAACACAAAATCTTGCTTTTCACTTGGAAAAAATTGATCAAATCCAAAAAGATTTGGGTAATAGCATCACCATACCTTGCATGACCAACTCACAAAGTATCAGTCCAAAATCTTGCCAAACATGGATCGCGATCCATGTACCTTTTTGGAATTTTGAGCTAATAAAATGAGCAATCAGAAAAGTGATAGCAATTGAAACACTTTCTCTCAAAGGACCCTTATGAAAAAAGTTCTCAAAGAGAGAAAAAGGTAGCTCGATTTCCTCCATCAGTACTCACACGGTATCTTCTCTCAATCTCCCTTTGTTTCCAGCACCACCAATATCTGTTCTGTTTGGCGACAATCAGAATTTGTACCACTCTAGTCACATAGTAGCACTTACATTCACGATAAGCAGTAAAACTTTCACTCATAACTTTTATGTCCTCCCTCATCAGCTTTTCAAACTCACTTTAGAATGCGACTGGTTACTCCAACACCAGGCTAGATTAGATTTCTCCTCACAATCTCTGGTCTTCCATAACAGTTTGCCCATTCCCTTTCTGCAAATGACAACTGTCCCGTCACATTTCAACAATGCACAATTCGTAGAAGAAGACACAACCAGCCGCACTCAACAACTCCGAAATCTCTTAAGCCAATTCCCTCCTCTCTTCTAGAAACCACTCCTTACCCCTCAGGTCAACTTGCCTATTTCCCACTCCATCCACACAACTGAGATACAGCCTATCAAGATGCCTAGGCGGCGTCGGTCTCCCAAAGAACTCCAGATCATCCAAGATGCAGTGGAGGACATGTTGCAGAAAGGTGTCATCATCCCTTCTTCTAGCTCTTGGTCTTCAGAACCCCGTTTGGTGAAAAAAGACGATGGCAGCTACAGATTCTGCATCGATTTCAGGCCTTTGAATGCTGTTACAGAGCACGATGTTTACCCACTGCCTCACCTCGATGATCTTTTAGATGAATTGGGTGAATCAAAATATTTTACATCATTAGATTTGGCATCAGGTTACTGGCAAATACCTTTAAATCCTCAACATGCTCACAAGACTGCTTTCAGAACCCCAAGGGGTCTTTTTCAGTTCACACGCATGCCTTTCGGCCTCAGCGACGCAGGAAGCACATTCCAGAGAATGGCCAACAACATTTTTGAAGACTTGATTCAGCAAAAAGTATTATTAGTCTATCTGGACGACATTTTGGTCCACACCAAAACATGGCAGGAACATCTCATCGTGCTACATGAGGTCTTGTCAAGAATTCAAAAATACAATTTGCAATTACAATTTAAAAAGTGCAGATGGGGTGCTACACAGCTCAAATTCCTTGGGTTTGTCATTTCGGGTGACGGCATACGAATCGATCCAGAGAAAGTGGCTGCCATACAGCAATTTCCCAGGCCTACTTCAGTAAAAACACTTCAATCTTTTTTAGGAATGGTCAACTTTTCTCTCCAATTTGTACCTCATTTGGCCACGATCTCTTCTCCACTCAGACAGCTGCTACACAAAGACACACCTTTCAATTGGACGACACACTGTGAGAAAAGTTTTTCCCAATTAAAACAGCTAATTCAATAGTCCACAACCCTGATGTTCCCCGACTTCTCTAAACCTTTTGTGCTACAAACTGATGCTTCTAATACAGGTATTGGTGCTGTTCTACTTCAACAACACGAGTCCGCCCACTGGCATCCAATCTCCTTTATCAGCAGAGGCCTCACAAAAGCAGAAAAAAATTACTCCACCACTGAGAAGGAGCTTCTCGCCATAGTCTGGGCATTCGCCAAGCTACATCCTTACCTGCATGGTACAAATGTCACTGTTCAGACCGACCACCAGCCACTATTGGGAATGCTCATCCTCTGGGTCGCCTCTACCGTTGGGTACTGGCTTTACAGGAATATACTTTCACTCTACAATAGTTTAAAGGGAAACACAATACTACAGCGGATAGCCTGTCTCGAGTACCCCACATCCAGAATACCCAATCTCACACATCTTCTTACACTCTTCCTCACACCTTTCAGGACCTGCCTTTTAACACAGATCAGCTCACTCAGCTTTAACAACACGACCCCCAAATTCAAAGCCTTCTGCTCAAACTTCGCTCCAACCCTTCTGGCCCCTTAAGTCGTTCATACCTCATCCAAAACAACACCCTCTATTACATCAACACTTCTCACCAGCCCCGCCTCTATGTCCCAAAGGCCCTCCAACATACCCTCATCACTTATTTTCACGCTCACCCACTATTCAGCCATCTAGGATTCCATAGAGTCCTCCACAATCTCCGCACCCATTTTTTCTGGCCTCGAATGCGACAGGCTGTATCTAACACGCTCAGGCATTGCATTACATGCCAACAGGTAAAAAGCCCAACACAGGAACCAGGACACTTATCCCCAATTACGGTGGACCGCCCGTTCCAGCTAGTTGGCTGGGATATCATGGGCCCATTTCCCCCAACCATCAACGGCAACAGGAAAATAATCGTCGCCACTGAGTACTTAACCCGCTGGTGTGAGGCCGCACCCATCCCAGATGCGACCGCGCCAACCGTCGCTCATTTCCTGATTCAAAACATTATCATGCGCCACACATGTCCCGAAGCTATCCTCTCCGACCAAGGACACCAATTTGTCAGTGATACGCTGCAAATACTCTCACAATGCTTAGGAGTCACACAAAACTTCACCTCCCCTTATCATCCACAGGCAAACGGTCTCAGGGAGAGCCTCAACCGCACTATCAAGCAGATGATTTCCATGTATGTGGACCCATTGCACCAGCACTGGGATACCATCTTACCCTACGCCTTACATGCTTACAACACCTCTGTACAAGCCTCAACCCGCATCAGCCCTTTTCGAGCCTTGTACGGACGGGATCCTGTCTTTCCCCCCGATCTCACAACAGTCCTAAAAACTCATAGCTCTAAAGATGCCTTGGATTGGTACAACCATTTGTCACACAGTATCCCTCTCTTCCGCTCAGCCCTCCTCCGCAACCTGCAAACAGCGCAGGGACGTCAAAAAGGCCACCACGACCTACAGCACCCACAACAATCCTACAATCCCAGAGACCTAGTCATGCTCTACTTCCCACTGCGCCATCCAGGTTTGAGCGAATCCCTCATGCACAGGTGGCTCGGCCCCTACCGCATCACCCACCAAATCAAGCCCACAACCTATCAAATTCTACGCCTCTCCAATCTCAGCAAAACCTCTGCTCGGGGATTTAACATTTGCGAGTTTTTCATTTCAAGTTTTTTTGACAATTTTAGCAATATTTAGAGTTTTT
Source organism: Adiantum capillus-veneris (assembly GCF_014529385.1). Lineage (NCBI taxonomy): Eukaryota > Viridiplantae > Streptophyta > Polypodiopsida > Polypodiales > Pteridaceae > Adiantum > Adiantum capillus-veneris. The sequence goes on along the minus strand of NC_140953.1, from coordinate 77,958,745 downwards.
TTAACCAAATATGTGTCATAGCATAAAGTATCTATTTAATGTAATTTTCAATCGTCATAAGACTCCATATATGTGTGGTTGACGGAGAGAGAAAGTATAAATTCTAGAGAGATAGTATTTATGCGAGTTACCATTGGAAGAAGAGATCATAATCCTTGAGAGAGAGAGAGTGACTTCTCTTCTAGAGAGAGAAAGTAAAATCATAGAGTTGTATATCACTACGCACAGAGAGAGAGAGAGAGAGAGAGAGAGAGAGAGAGAGAGAGAGAGAGAGAGAGAGAGAGAGAGAGAGAGACCGAGAGGACATAACGACGGAAAAAATGTAAACAAATAAAATCACCATTTCACAACTCATGCCATTAGAGTCAAATATGCTCGCAACGCATGTGATCAGAGTCAAATAATCCACAACATATAAACATGCGATAAAGTAAAAAATCATGCAGAATAGAGATAACACTAATTTCAGAGTTAAATATAATCCACAGCATATATAAATGTGATGGAGTCAAAAATAATGCCAGATAGAGACAATACTATTTTTCCCAAGCAATTGCTTTTTGAAACAACATAAGTTTGAGGATGTAAGTACATTCGCAAAACTACCACAGGATAAGATCAAAATTAGAGTACAAAAAAGGATAGTCGCCATAAATGTAATGGTCACTCTAAAAGGCAAGTAATTTGCTCCCAAATAGCTTGCAAGATGCTTCATATCTTTTGCTTGAAATTTGAAATCCTTTGCTGCATAAACAATGTTTTTTCAAGATAAATAATCACAAGTATAATAAACCAAAATAAATACAGAAAAACACTTTCATATCATAGATCAATATTCTAGTTGAGTGAAAGAAGCATACCAAACCAGTTGTAATTAAATGGAGGGAGAAATCATCCTTGGTTGTCCAAGAATAAAAGCGATGTCCATTGGTGAGAGGGTTGGCTGATGAATAATCATGTGCTCCTTAGGTTCAAGTCCGAGCACTTTTGTGTACACATAGTACATATGTTTGCATGCCAAAAAGGATTTGTTGGTATTCTCTCGCTTCTGAAAATCCGGACACGTGCATGCTGGACTCTGGTTTATATGAATCTCATAACTATTTTCAGTGAGAACTCGGAAAATTACATGCTCTTGAGACCTTTTCACTTCATCCAAAAATATAATTTTCATACTATTACATGCTTCCAATTTCTTCATGGCCTCTTTAGAGATTCCATGCCTCCACTTTTTCTTCCTCGAGCTGCCACCACCTTCTTTGCAGTCGCCAGCAAGAGGTTGTGGATTTACCCTTGAATTATCTGTCCGAAATCCACTCTGATGCAGCGCGGCAAGTTCCTGTGTGGAGATATCTGTCCCTCTTGCTACTGGCCAAACATTTGGAGCAGGAGGTAAATCTTTGACTTGTCTTTTGATTGATTGGGTATGCAAAATATCATGATTACAAAACCATAACCATTGCTCGATTGTTTTACCCTTGAACATTCTTTCGGACCATATACATGGAGCAACAAGACCAATTGAGCGACTATGCAAGATATTGTCACAATTTTTTCTCCCTACTGTTCCAAAACATTTTCTTTGACTTTGAATGGGCATTCTCCTGAGGGCCCACTGAGTGCGTGGCACATCACTCTCAAACACATTGTTTTTTTTAGATGACAAAGGTGTGGTTGTTTCTTTTTGAGATCCAATATCATCATCACTGTCACTAATTTGCAGCGGAATGTTAGAAACACCTGGTCCTTGGGTATCAAACTTGATTTTTTTTGGTCGACCGCGATGGTTTCGTTGCTTAGATTCCATGACATATTCCGGCCGATGGGAGCTACTTGTTCCTGTTCTGCCCCTCTTTTTGCGTTGTACTGTTTCTTTGTCTCCATGCAAAATTGGCTGCGCATACATGGGAGTCCCTGCAACAGCCTCGTGTAATAGATGGGCCACGTTGGTTGGAGTTGGAGTTTGCTGAGATTCAACTCGAGAAAGCAAGGTCTCCATTGTGGGACCCGTTCCTATATAACGCCCAGTAGTATATCCCAAACGCTTTGCACATTGAATATATGAGTTTATAACATCTGATACACATGCATCATACAAGGATATTTTTCCCTTTCCACCTTCACCTGCTAACCAACTGGCATGTACACTTTCTGATAAATTAACATTGGGAATTTGTGCCCGCTCCCAAAGACTTAGACCACCCTATGAAATGCAAAAAAACATGAAATAAAATTTATAAATTTCATGTATGAAAAGAATTTTTTCTAAAAATATAGATTGTCATAAAGGTACTTACATCTATTGCAATTCCTCCCCAGTGTGAAATTCGTTGCTCCCACCATTTAAACCATCTGCTCACTCTTGTGATGCTCTCTGTAGATAGATGTTGTCTCCACCACTTTTGAATTGAAAGTGCCTTTTGAGATGCAAGCACAATGGTCTTACAAGCTCTCCAGTCCTCACACATATCAATGTGTTGATTTGTTAGATGTTGAGGTATCCACATTTTTGCATATTTGTGGAGACTCTGCTCCCAATGAAATAGGCATGATCGTTCACGTCCCTCCATGATATTATCTGGCTCGCCATTGAAGACTGTTCGAATAGCATTCCAATTTGCACCAGCTTCATCAGACATAAAACCTGCAAAGTCAGCTGCACCATGTCCGTACTTTTCCATTGTTGAATTAAGGCTCTCCCAAAAAATAACTTGAGTCTTTGCATCCTCCTCTTTAGTTTCACATATAGCAATTATTTGTAGTGATCGTATGCTACAAGATATTCAACATAAACATTTTCACACATCTTCTTTTATTTAATGATAAAAAAATACGAGATATTTAAATACTTAAAGATTACCTTGGATCATAAACTGAGCATGACATTGTTACCCATCCATCTATTCTATGGGTAAAATCAAAAGGTACCCACGCATTTCTCAAGTCACCAGTTTCAGTTCTTTTCATCCGATTTACTAGATCAATCACAGAACCTGGTCCTTTAGTGGACATTTTAAATAGGAATCACTTGTCATCCTCTTCACCCTGTCTAGGAAATCTACTCCCATGAAAAAAAGGAAACATGCACTTTTTTTGAAGCAATAAAATATTATCATATCCATCCCCAATAACAGCACCTTGACTCTTTCTCTCCTTTGAAACAATTGAAGAAAACCTACACGATGCATCACAAGAAGGTTAAATTTATAATAGTTAAAAAATTAACAAATTCAAGGAACCAAATTGAGTTTTCTTACCTTTTGGTTTGAATCAGTGGCATCATTTCTTCCAAAAAATCATTGAATTGTACATCGGATGTAGCTTCAGCTTCCTCACCAATCAAGGAGTGAAGAACAAGTTGTTGAGCCACCAACATTTGAATTTTTCTTGGGCCACCCTTTTCTATTTTTAGTACTGCACCTACCAGTTTCCGCACTCTTGAAATAGCAGCCCTAGAGGTTCCTGCCTTAACATTATGACAATGTTTACCAACATGTATTGCCAGTCGCGACATTGTACCATCTCTAGGCAAAACATAATAGATTTTGCAGGGACAAGCAACAACACAAGTAACAACCTTCTGACAATAATGACAAGTTATTGTTGTATTCTGTTCCATTGCAAGGTAGTCCTTTTTCACCTGTCTGTCCAAATATCCATGAAAATCTCTACTATTGAATTCTTGTTCCTTAATATAATGAGGACACGTTGAATAATTACACTGCATGAATCCCAAACAGTGGCTTAGACGAATTGTGCATGCTATTGCCATGGTTGTCATAGATGGGCGAGTCCACAAGTGACCATCAAAGCGTTGTTCCATCCCTGTCATTCGTTTTGTTTTATCCTGAGTCGCAGGTAACTCAAAACATAAATTTCCATCATAATGTTGTGGAAGTTCAGCAACTTGCAAAGGAGCTCCACATAATGTTAACAGATCATTTAACTTTTTTGCCCCTGGATTTTGTTGAATCCAAATGACGATTGACTGAGTTTTGAGCTGTCCTATATCATCACCACTACTTTCAAGATGCACAATGCTTAAAACATCTTCAGATATCTCTTTGTCATTTCCTTTCTCATTGTCAGATACCTGTATAAATGTGTCTGAATGAAGCATCTCAAACAAGCTCGAAAAAGAACCATCTATTAAGAAATGCTGATGACCTTCTATATCCCACTGTGGTTGCAGCAAGACTTTTGTTAGGCCACAATCACTTTCAATAAGAGAAGATAGTGACTGAAAATGGCAAGATGGAGGCAGTAAACTCTGCAAATAGTAAGCACTAAGCAACAATGAGTTTCCCTTCAATTGAATGTCGCGGTTGACTATCTGACCACCAACCTTCCAAGTTATTGTTACTTTCATGTTGGACATATTCTCTCAAGCAACAGATTACAGGGTGGAGATGCGAGAAAACTGTGGTGGATTAAGTGAAGGTGGTGAAGGTTAATGAAAGTTAAAGATAAAGTGAAGGTTAAGTAAACTGGTGAAAGTTAATGAAAGATGTGAAGGTTAATGAAAGTGAAAGATTGGTAGGTAGACGAAAAGATAGTTGCGTAAGATCTTGTGACGGCTCAAAGAATAATGAAAATCATAATTGAAGAAGTGCATTTAATATATGATGGTTCTGAATGTATGTGCAGTGGAATATGTCATCAAATTTGAGGGGCCATTTAATTTCTAAATGGTGGTTCAAGGACTGCATTTAATGCAGTCTAATAGTGTCTTCATCTTTTGTGTATGTGTGTGTGTGTGTGTGTGTGTATATATATATATATATATATATATATATATATATATATATATATATATATATATATATATATATATATATATATATGTGATTGTGTGTGTGTATAAAAAACGTAACATTCTATATGACTGACTTTGTATAAAAAACGTAGGAATTTTTTTAGTTAAGTTATATATATGATTCCATCTTTCCATTTTATATATATGTGTGTGTGTTTTTGGTAGTGTGTATATATAATTATTTTAGTTAAGTTATATACATTACTGTGCATGTGTATAAATGATTTTGTGGGTGTGTGTAAACAACGTAGCATTTTATTAAGTAAAGATATTTAAGTTAAGTGTATGTGCACATAGTTTAAGTTAAGATATTTTTAAGTTGAGTGTATGTGCATTTTTTTAAGTTAAGATATTTAAGTTGAGTGTATGTGCACATAAGATATTTAACTGTGCACATAGTTTTTACATTTTGTGTGTGTGTGTGTGTGTGTGTGTGTGTGTGTGTGTGCATGACTTAACTTTAAGAATGCTACCTTTTTTATACACACAAACACATACAATCATTTTTTAAAATATATGGTTGTGTGTGTGTGTGTGTAAAAAACATAGTATTTTTTTAGTAAAACTATATATATGAATCCATTTTGTGTATATCTTTGTGTGTGTATATACATATATATATATATAAATGAATGTGTGTGTGTGAGTGTTTATACCACAATATCATTTTTGTAATATATGGTATGTGTGAAAAAAGTAGTAGTTGAGATGAAAGTGGAGTGAAGTTTAAATGGAGTTTTAATTGAGATTGAAGTGGAGTGAAGTGAAAGTGAAGTTTTTCTGTGAAGAAGGAGATGAAAGTGGAGTGAAGAGAAAGTGGAGTTTTGCTGTGAAGAAGAAGGAGTAAGAGAAGACAAGGTACTGTGTGTGTGTGTGTGTGTGTGTGTAGATTTTCTACTCACGTGTGTGTGTGTGTGTGTGTGTGTGTGTGTGTGTACCTGCGCACGCTCACCCGATCCACCGGAGGAGGTCCAATGGAGCTCCCCCATGCCTTGAAAGGCATGGTGAGAAGGCAGCGCGCACCTGCGCACGCTCGCCTGATCCACCGGAGGAGGTCCAATGGAGCTCCCCCATGCCTTGAAAGGCATGGTGAGAAGGTAGCGCGCGCGCTGCCTTCTCACCGTGCCTTTCAAGGCATGGGGGAGCTCCAATGGAGCTTCCATTGGACCTCCTCCGGTGGATCGGGCGAGCGTGTCCAGGTAAGCACACACACACACACACACTCACACACACACACAGTGATACACACACATCAAAACACTTGCACACATAGCACAAACACACACACAGTCATGTATACGCACACACATTACACTTGCATACACACACATACATACATACATACACCCACATATATAAACACTTGCATTCACAACATCAACACACTTGCATACATACACACATACACATATAAACACTTGCATTCACAACATCAACACACTTGCATACATAGCACAAACACACACACAATCATGCATACAGACACACACATATTACACTTACATTCACACACACACACAATCATGCATACATCCACACACACACACATATCAACACTTGCATTCACACACATCAACACACTTGCATACACACATATTAAACACACTTAGAGTAACAATTACAATGATGTAAGAACAGGTCGTTGTAGAGAAGAGGTATACAAATGTCAAAGCTGATTTGTATTTTTCCTTGCCATGAGCAAGTTGAGAATGGTTTTTTTTTGTAATTTGCATTTTACGCCGTTAAACTGCCGAAATTTAGAATTTTATATTTGTATTGTCAAGCATATACACGCATACACATATATAAACACTTTTATTCACAACATCAACACACTTGCATACACACACATATTACACTTACATTCACACACACATCCACTTGCATACACACACATACATACATACATACACCCACATATATAAACACTTGCATTCACAACATCAACACACTTGCATACATACACACATACACATATATAAGCACTTGCATTCACAACATCAACACACTTGCATACATAGCACAAACACATACACAATCATGCATAAAGACACACACATATTACACTTACATTCACACACACAATCATGCATACATCCACACACACACACATATAAACACTTGAATTCACACACTTTAACACACTTGCATACACACTTACAGTAACAATTACAATGATGTAAGAACAGGTCGTTGTAGAGAAGAGGTATACAAATGTCAAAGTGGATTTGTATTTTTCCTTGCCATGCGCAAGTTGAGAATGGCTTTTTCTTTTAGTTTGCATTTTACGCCGTTATGCTGCCGAAATTTAGAACTTTATATTTGTATTGTCATTGCTAAGAAGATTTTTGTTGTTTGTGGTTAATAGATTATGGCTCGTACACCATCTAAACGTGGCAGGACAAGTATCTCTCAAAGTAAGTTCAAATACATTAAGCTATTTGTTTTCTTTTCTTTTGTCTCATCATACTTGATGCATGGTTTTTAGGACCCCTTCTGAAGATGCAATAAAGGCACAGTCAGTTGTTGGGGAGATGAGGATACTCTAGTCCAAGGGATCTCGAAAGAGAAGAAAAATCTACTTCACAAGCACCAAAGAGTAAAAAGTGCCATGGACAGAAGATACGTGGGAACGAGCTCTTATGCATGCCTACAACCTATATCTTACAGAATAGCCCATTCTAGGTGTGAATTTCTAGTGAAATTTACACGAGGATGTTCGTGTGGACTCACAGCACAGCATACTCCGTTTTCACTTTTTTACCGACAGTAAATATTTTTTACCTACAGTAAATATTTTTCACCTACATGGTAAATACAAATCACTTTTTACCTACAGTAACTTTTTTTACCCATGGTAAATATTTTTTACTGCACCATAAGTATTTGGTAGGTAACAGTTCACTGTTACTAGAAGCAGTGATTGGGCATCAACAATGCACTTACAGGAGGAGAAAAAGGGAAAATCTTATGGTAAAGGTGAGTCAACAGGGATAAAGACTTTTGAGTTGAAAAGAGACATGCTGATTTTTTCAAAGAACACATGTCAAAAGAAGCCATGGTTGAGGATTTTTTGAGAATTTGATATTCAGGAGGACCCAGCTGCCACCTCCCCCCCGCAGGTCCCCCCCTGACATGTGCACAACCTCTAGTTTGAACAACCACCTTACCTGCTCTTAAATGCTGGTCAAGGCCTTATCCCCATGTGTCACAATCAGAAAAATCAGCATTTACCCTCCCCTCTCACATCACTCTAGAGAATATCTTGATGGTGACATATCAGGTGACCTCAATCTGTTGACCACCCTAAGCAAAAAGTAACCCCAATCAGTGGATTTAAGCATGTTTATCCCTAATCCTAAACCCTCTCAGAAACCTATATAAGGAGGCCTTCTCTCACTCAAAAACAAAACTTCACCCACTTCACCAAGCAACGAAGCTATTACGACATTGCTCACAACGAGGAGCTATGGATGGAGCTCTACTCTCTCTCCCTCTCTCTCTCTCCCTCTAGTATGCTACATTACTAGCCCTAAAACCTAAATAAGGAGTCTTCTCTCATGCTCCATGGCCACCATCCTCGCCATCATTCTCTAAGGTATTGATGTGTTGCTAGTAGGATCATACCTACTTGCTAGGTTGATTGTTTTTGACAAGGGGTTATGCCATCCTTGGCTTGCTTCTCTATATCCTTGTTATGTATGATCAGATGCCGTTGTATTTTTAAGCTGATGTCTTGTGTATATATATGCTACATAAGGTCCCTAAGCTTCGTTTCTATGTGTTTTGCCATATGTTTTGATGCCATCATAATGCCAGAAGTCTCACTTTCCTATGTGCACTATGTGTGAGGTCCCTAAACCTCTTAATTTAGGGTGGTGCCCCCTTTGTTTTGTTCTTTGCTTGTTTGCATGAGGCGTGGTTTGTGGAGTGTGCACGAGTACAAAGGCCACCCGATTGCACTGCTCTTTTTCCTTCTATCATTTTTGTGCCCCCACTGAGGAGGGCTACACAGACCTTCAGTCCACAAGCAATGAAGATGTGCAATCTACAACATGGACGAATGGCGTGAGGAGTTTGCAAATTGGAGAACAGAAGAGGAGGAGGCTTTAGAGGCCTTAAAAGCTTTCATCGAGGTCTTGTTACCAGGTTGCAGTGTCATTGAAATTCAAGAAGTAAGTTCTTCTACATGCCTTGTTCGTGATCGTTGCCAACGAAGGAGAGTAAGAAGAAGAGCTTGATATACCTCTCCTCTCAACCTATGAGTGCTCCAGAAACCTCCAACGCACACGAGCTTGAAATATTCTACATCAACATACACGAAGGTACTGTGACACACATTAAGGGAAGAGAAAGCATCACCAGACCTCTCTTTCCTGAGGAGCCGACTAAGAGGAGGAAGATCACCTCTACACCTAAGTGGCCCAAGGCCGCAGCGCATGCTCAAGCGTAAGGTAACATTTGGCTTAATCTCATTAATAAGGGATTACATGACCACTACAGGCAAGAAAAAGGCTAGTGAGCAACCAACTTCAACCTCCAACTTGCAACCACGACTCTCACCCCTAAATCCTCCTGAAGCAAAGAGGCGAAGGCTTGCCTACAAGATTTCCGCCCATCTGCGAGTGCTCCCAGTGCACTTTGTGAATCCAGACACCACCAATCCCAAGACAACCTCCTGTCCGCGTGAAGATCACTTTGGATATTGTCCAAAGTGCTTTGGAGACCGGGTGAAAAGCCTCCCTGCCCTACCTTTGCTGCTAATTTTCAAGAAGTTATCTCAATCTAAGGAAACTATCTTAGTTGATGATGTGCTGCACATTAATGGTGTCACTTTCATTCGTCATGCTGATTATGGTAATAGCATCCAATTGTTGCTTGCTAAAAGGCTCAGCATTGTACAAAGTGTTGCCATCACGCCTTACGTCTTCACAGATGCATCAGGAAGAGTCGAAGTGATCCGAGGTGCTGACCTTCTGTGGCTGATCAGGCTCATTGGTCCCAAGGTGGTGCAACTAAGCTAGGCTCTTGTGTGTAAGTATGGATGCCAATAATGAGAATGATGATCCCCGCATGTTTCCTTTCCATTTTGTGCGTCATATCCGTGTGAATATTTGTATTGATAGAAAAATCTTTTATCAGCAAAGAATAGCCCTGTTGTTTGGAGCCGAGAGACTTGGGGAAATCTTGCGCTCTCCTCATCCTGTCATTCTACCCTTACTAGACTATTACCATTCCTTTGATGTGTCGATCTTCATCCTATTTTGAGCTAAGTTGTGCTAAAGCTCCAAATTGTAATTACCATACTCTATTTTAAAATAAATTGGAGCTGTTTGTGTAATTGTTTACTCTCTCACTTATGGCCTTCCCTAATTTTTATGGTAAGTCTAGGGAGGTTGCTCTAGACTTTTTGGATAATTTGGAAATGGCCTTTCTGGTATCGGGAAGGGATGACGAAGCTACTAAGTTAAGGGCCTTTCCTTTGGTCTTGAGGGAAGGTGCAAAATTATGGTATCAAACTTTGGCACCTGAAGAAAGAAGAGACTGGGAGTCCTTAAAGATGGCCTTCATCGAAGAATTTCGCCGCCATGAGCCTCCAGAGGAGATATGGAGACATCTCTTAGAGCTACGCCAAACATCACCCAATGACTATAGAAGCTATGAAGGAAAGTTTTCCAACCTGTGGGAGAAATGGTGTGCATCACTAGGTGAAGGAGAAAGGGCACCAGAATGCCTAAAGAAGGACTGTTTCCTCGCAGGGCTTTACCCCATCCTTCGAGAAAAGGTAAAAGGTAAATTCCTAGATACCTTTGATAAAGCTATGACTTATGCAAGGAAGAAGGATAGGAAGTTCAAATTCCAAGCTCAACTACAAGGGGGAATGGAGCCTCCACCGCTAGCTCAACCTACGGCAAGGGTAGTAGCAGGGACAGGAGCAACAGACCAAGAGTCCTCTCAACAAGAATTACTACAACAAATCACCAATCAACTAGAGAGCCTGTCCATCAATCTGGTTCAAGGTGTAAGGGCTCCCCAGCAAGGAAATGAACGAAATAGACAAGAAGGACAAAGGCAAGCACGTGAGTACATTTGCTACAACTGTGGAGAGGTAGGTCACGGCATGTATTATTGCCCCCATCCACGACGCTATCAAGGAAATGGTAATCAAAGACGGCCTCCTCGCCAGCAAGTCACTCCACCTCGAGCTAGGCCACTAAATGGACAAAATGCACACGTGGCTCCACCAATCCAAATATTGAGACCCCCTCCTCCACCACCACAAGCACCAGCAGAGATCCCTCCACTACCATCAGGAGGGGAGGACAGGGCTGTCTTTGTCATAAGTCTTGACAATGTTAAGGATAAAGGGAAAGAAAAAATGGAGGAAGCTGTTGCCATGCCAATAAAGAGAGTTAGGAGACAAAGAACTGATGAAATGGAAGCTTCAGTGCCGGATAAAGGGAATGAGGGTTTCTCCCAAGTGATAGGAGACAAGAAAAGGAAGAGTAGGTCAAGGAGGCACATAGGAGTAGAAGACTTTCCACTTGGGGTAGGATCCATACCTTACGACCTGGTAGCAGATGTGAGTAAGCAGGGACCAAAGATTTCATGGCAGCAACTCCTCCACCTTTCCCCAAAGATGTGTAGAACCTGGTCTAAGATGGTCAGCACCAGGAGGGCTAAGGCAAAGTCAGTTGGGTCTATTAGTGCAAGAGGCATGAAGGATATCGTGCCAGTCATTGATGCAGAGATTAAGAGTCAGCGAGTCTCCAATGTGTACGTAGATGGTGGAGCCGAGATTTGTGTTATGACAGAGAAATTAATGCACAGGTTGGGTTTGGAAGTAAACGAGCAAACTTCCTTACAAGCTAAGATGGCAAATAATGTAAGGGTGGCTTGTGTGGGAAAGGTTAATGGAGTGAAGGTTTCAGCTTTTGGTGTGGCAATCTGAATTGATGCTTATGTGATCCCAACTAAGGGGGAGGGCTATCCGCTAATCCTTGGAAGACCTTGGCTTATGGCTATGAAAGCTAGGCAAGATTGGGAGACAGGTTCCCTTGAGTTGCGACCAAATCATAAGGTAGGTGGCAAGCAACAAAAAATTGTGTATGACATGAAGCAGGGTAGACAACAAGACCTAGAGATGGAGACTTCTATGGATGAATGGAGCACAAGCAGCTGCTCTTCATCTGAGGAGGATGCTAGCTCTTTGGAAGTCATGGGTATAATACTGCGAAACCCAGAAGGAGAAGGTGGTCAAGACTCTCTAAACAAGGAAGAAGCCACAGGCTTAGAGGAGATGCTAGCTAAGGACCTACTAGAAGAAGAGAGAGAACCCTATTTGCAGGTACTAAAGAAGCATGCTGGCCTCTTTATAACTGATTACGAGCACATTAAAGGAGTGACGGTAACCCAACACCATATCCAATTAAAGGAAGGTGCCAAACCAGTGGTGCAAAGGCTAAGGAGACTAGGGCTAGTGCAACAAGATGCACTCTTAAAAGAAGTAAAAAGATTACTCAAGGCAGGATTTATCTACCCAGTGGAAGATTCTGAGTGGGTGTCTCTAGATGTGGTAGCACCAAAGAAAAATGGGAAGTGGAGGGTATGTGTGGATTACAAGCCTCTAAACGCAGCCACAAAAAGGGACCATTTTCCTTGGCCTTTTCAAGATGAAATACTAAATGAAGTGGCTGGTCATGAAAGGTACACAGTGTGTGATGGGTACTCAGGCTACTTCCAAATCAGAATTGCAGATGAAGACCAAAGAAAGACTACCTTCATAACACCTTGGGGGTGTTTTTCTTATAGAGTTATGCCTTTTGGTTTAACTAATGCCCCAGCTACTTTCCAAAGGTTTATGAACTTGGTGTTTCAACCTTACTTTGGTAAGTCCATACGAGTCTTCATTGATGATTTTTGCATTTACAGCTCTAGGGAAGTACATCTGTCCAAGGTTGATGAAGGTTTCACCCGTCTGGCCCAATTGGGTGGGCAATTGAATAAAGACAAGTGCCACATAAGTGAGAGCAAGGTCACTCTACTAGGCCATGTTGTGTCTCAAGATGGTATTGAGGCTGACCCTGAAAAGGTAAAGACATTGTTAGCTTTACCTACTCCTTCAAACGTGAAGCAACTAGTCTCCTTCATTCAAAAGGTTCGCTACATGGGACGATTCATACATCTCCTTTCTCAGGCAATCTATCCTTTGCAGCAGCTCACTAAACACACTACATTGACATGGAGTGAGGAGGGTGAAAGGTGCTTTCAAGAAGTTAAAACCATTTTGAGCTCATTGCCTGTCGTCCTACAACCCACATGGGGTGAATTATTCTATGTAAATCCTAGTGTAGGTCCAGAAGCTCTAGGAGCTGTCTTGATGCAAAAAGACCCAAAGACATCTCTCATGAGACCAGTCTACTTCTCTAGTAGAGTGATGATAGCTGCTGAAAAGGGTTTCAGCGCAACTGAGCAATTGGTGCTAGCTCTTAAGTAAGTTGCAGTGGAGAAGTTTCGGGCTTACATACTTCCGAGACAATTTGTGGTGATCACAACTGAGGAGGTTTTTCCATATGCCCTACAACACATGGAATTGTCTCAAAGAATAGCAAAGTGGGTGGTGCAGCTTCAAGAGTTTGACTACACACTACAAGTAGAGGATTCCACCCGTGCTTGTTTGGCAGATGTCCTCACACAAAGGTGTTATGAGAAGGCCAAGAAAGAGGCACCTAGTAAGGTACCGCCTATCCCGGAGCCTGAAGTTCTACTGGGAGCACACAGTCTGTATTTTGATGGGGCTTACAAGAGGACCAAAGACAAGGCATCAACAGGCATAGTAATATTAGGTCCAGAGAAGGAGAAGATCTTTGCAAAAGGGTTTCATCTAAAAGAGGTTCATTCTAACAATGAGGCTGAGTACCATGCCCTTGTTTTAGGGTTGCAATGTTGTCTTTCTCAGGGCATCACAAAGATAAATGTTTTTGGTGACTCCATGTTGATTGTTAAGCAAATGGTTGGTGTATGGGCCTGTAAAAATGACAAATTGTCTGTTAAGATGAGGGAAGCAAAGGCCTTGTTGAAGGGATTTAAAGAAGTTCGAGTGCACTTTGTACCTAGAGATCAAAATCGAGAAGCAGATGCCTTAGCAGGTGAAGAACTACAAACTCTCATAGTAGGTGCTATCCTTGTGAAAAGTCCTTTATACCAGGGAAAGGAGGAGCTGCATGATTTACTTTACTTTCTTGAGCATTGTGAAGCACCCTCTGGTATGAGTAAAAGTGAACGTAGGTGGTTGGCAAAAAAGGCTACCAGCTATAGCTTAGTGAATGAGGACTTGTATTGTAGAGGGAAAGATGCTGTCTTAAGGAGAGTTCCTGCATCCCAAGAGATAAAGGATATTTTGTTTAGTTGTCATGAAGGTGTGTGTGGTGGCCACTTTGCACAAGAGATTACTAGCAGAAAGATTTTACAAGCAGGGTTCACGTGGCCAAGCCTCCATCGAGATGTACAACATTGGTGCCGCACATGTGAGGTTTGCCAAAAAGCTGGACCAAGGCATCTTACCCATGAAAATCATAATAAAAACCTATGGGCCATTTGAAAAATGGGGGATAGATGCAATAGGGCCACTACCTTGCACTCAATCAGGGAAGGAATACATCATTATGGGGGTGGAGTACATGACCAGATGGGCAAAAGCTCGTCCCACAAAGCGCATCACAGCCAAGGACGTGAGTGATTTCATTTTTGAATGCCTTTGTTGCCATTTTGGCACACCTTTGGAGATTCTCTCGGATAGGGGACCGGGATTTCGAGCTGATTTAGTCGGGCAATTGATGAGCAAGTTAAAAATCAAGCGCAGGCACTCTACACCATACTACCCTCAGTGCAATGGTCTTGTCGAAAAGGTAAATGGTCTTATATGTAAAATCATCACTAAGCAAGTGCATTTACATCCTAAGGCATGGGACAAACACCTAGATGCAGCACTTTGGGCCTATAGAACATCCTTTAAAACATCCTTGGGGTATACACCTTTTCACTTGGTTTACGGGCAAGAGGCACTATTGCCTATAGAAGTGGAGCTAGCGAGCCTCCGAGTTCTAAAAGCACATCAAGAGGATAGTCAAGAGAAGCAGGTGGAAGGAAGAATCATCGATTTGGAGAGGTTAGGGCCTAGATCGAGAGTCAGCAGTGAAGTACTATGCAGCCCAGGCAGAGAAGAAACGAAAGAAGTTCAATCGCAACCTTGTGAAGAAAGGTATCAAGGAAGGTTCTTTAGTGCTCAGATACGACAATCGCTTTGATCGCAGGAAGGATGGTAAGTTCTTGCTTAAGTGGGAAGGCCCTTTTGTAGTGATACAGAGGTTCTCAAATGGTAGTTACCAACTAAACCTTGTCAAGAAAGGTATCAAGGAAGGTTCTTTAGTGCTCAGATACGACAATCGCTTTGATCGTAGGAAGGATGGTAAGTTCTTGCTTAAGTGGGAAGGCCCTTTTGTAGTGATACAGAGGTTCTCAAATGGTAGTTACCAGTCAGGTGACCTAGATGGTAAGGTACATCAGACCCCGGTAAATGGTTGGCGATTGAAGGCCTACCAATGTCGTCTTTCACAGCCATATGCTGGTGAAATCAATGCTAAGGATGGTTCAGAGGAGAGCTCATCATATTTGAGCTCCAACTAAGGTAACAATCATGTACATAGTCGTTTCAAAAAAAAAAAAAAAAAAAGGAAAACAAGAGAAGAAAAAAAGAAAAAAAGAGAATGCTACCAGTGAAAGCGGATATTGACAATGGATGGGGTATGGATTTCAAGGGTCTAGGAGACCAGTTGTTAGTCATGGATGGATACAATTATTCATCAGAAAGGACTAAACAGGGTGCATCAGCCAAGAAAGCAGTAACATGGAAAATTCAATTGGTACCAAGTGGGTAAGTATTCAAGAGAACCCTATTGTAGCACAACCTACAGCTAGAGGCATCAAATACCTCTAGCTTAAGGTGGAGGGCTATATGATGCATGGTTTTTAGGACCCCTTCTGAAGATGCAATAAAGGCACAGTCAGTTGTTGGGGAGATGAGGATACTCTAGTCCAAGGGATCTCGAAAGAGAAGAAAAATCTACTTCACAAGCACCAAAGAGTAAAAAGTGCCATGGACAGAAGATACGTGGGAACGAGCTCTTATGCATGCCTACAACCTATATCTTACAGAATAGCCCATTCTAGGTGTGAATTTCTAGTGAAATTTACACGAGGATGTTCGTGTGGACTCACAGCACAGCATACTCCGTTTTCACTTTTTTACCGACAGTAAATATTTTTTACCTACAGTAAATATTTTTCACCTACATGGTAAATACAAATCACTTTTTACCTACAGTAACTTTTTTTACCCATGGTAAATATTTTTTACTGCACCATAAGTATTTGGTAGGTAACAGTTCACTGTTACTAGAAGCAGTGATTGGGCATCAACAATGCACTTACAGGAGGAGAAAAAGGGAAAATCTTATGGTAAAGGTGAGTCAACAGGGATAAAGACTTTTGAGTTGAAAAGAGACATGCTGATTTTTTCAAAGAACACATGTCAAAAGAAGCCATGGTTGAGGATTTTTTGAGAATTTGATATTCAGGAGGACCCAGCTGCCACCTCCCCCCCGCAAGTCCCCCCCTGACATGTGCAGAACCTCTAGTTTGAACAACCACCTTACCTGCTCTTAAATGTTGGTCAAGGCCTTATCCCCATGTGTCACAATCAGAAAAATCAGCATTTACCCTCCCCTCTCACATCACTCTAGAGAATATCTTGATGGTGACATATCAGGTGACCTCAATCTGTTGACCACCCTAAGCAAAAAGTAACCCCAATCAGCGGATTTAAGCATGTTCATCCCTAATCCTAAACCCTCTCAGAAACCTATATAAGGAGGCCTTCTCTCACTCAAAACCAACACTTCACCCACTTCACCAAGCAACGAAGCTATGACGACATTGCTCACAACGAGGAGCTATGGATGGAGCTCTACTCTCTCTCCCTCTCTCTCTCTCCCTCTAGTATGCTACATTACTAGCCCTAAAACCTAAATAAGGAGTCTTCTCTCATGCTCCATGGCCACCATCCTCGCCATCATTCTCTAAGGTATTGATGTGTTGCTAGTAGGATCATACCTACTTGCTGGGTTGATTGTTTTTGACAAGGGGTTATGCCATCCTTGGCTTGCTTCTCTATATCCTTGTTATGTATGATCAGATGCCGTTGTATTGTTAAGCTGATGTCTTGTGTATATATATGCTACATAAGGTCCCTAAGCTTCATTTCTATGTGTTTTGCCATATGTTTTGATGCCATCATAATGCCAGAAGTCTCACTTGCCTATGTGCACTATGTGTGAGGTCCCTAAACCTCTTAATTTAGGGTGGTGCCCCCTTTGTTTTGTTCTTTTCTTGTTTGCATGAGGCGTGGTTTGTGGAGTGTGCACGAGTACAGAGGCCACCCGATTGCACTGCTCTTTTTCCCGCTATCAATACTCACTAAACTATTTGTGTTCTTATTGTTTTTTGCTTGTAGGAGTAGGATACACATTAAGGTCTGGCACTACAGGGCATAGGGCCAATGCACGATCTTCCATTGCTTCTTCCAATGTCCATCGAAAGGAGGATATTTTGGGTGATGTGCATGAAGAAGAGGATATATTGAGTGATGTGCATGAAGAAGAGGTGTTCATAGATATTCATGCTACACAAGGTGAATTGGTGGCTCACAGCGTGTCTGAAGCAACAACAATTGTTGCTAAACCTCCCGATCATCCAACAATATTTGGAAAGGATGTTCATGGTTGAATATTAGAGGAGATTGTAGAGGGTTTTATTGTAAAGAGAGGTGGGGAACCTCCTCGAATTCCTCTTTGTAGATTGATGGAAAATGAAGCCATTAGAGCAGTGGGTCCAGGCTCTGAGGGCTTGGTGAAAAGGTTTGAGATTTCTGGATACAGTGTGCTTGGAGCTCCATTTCTTGTGTCATTTAAGAAGCCAGGCCATGATCAACATTATGTTTCCGACTTAGACAAAGATGAATGGGGGCCTATTTGGCGAGAAATAAGCGATGATTTTGATAATTCCCTTCCCCTTGAGTGGGAAGACTTAAGGGGAAAAAAATTTATCGTTTGGGATGGTAATCACCGTTTGAAAACTTGGATGCGCTTAATAAAAACACGTAAGTGATTTCTTTTTTGTTTAATGTAAAGTTGACTTGTATTACTCTATGCTTTTAATTTTCTTTTTTGTTGTTGTAGAATTTTCAATGATAAAGTGGAGACATTGTTCTGTGAAATGTCAATTTGTCTTTGTTGATAGAAGTGCAGAGGGGGAGCTTATGCTAGCTTTGCGCTCTCAAAATGAGTAAGCACATTTGTTGTTTTGAACGTTATTGCTATTACTTTATCGATGTCATTCTACAGCCATTTAATTTAAGATATTGTGGTTTAGGATTGGTAGAACCACTGTGAGCACAAATTTTGGGCAGGAGATCTTCTTGTTCCAAAAACTGGCTGTGGCAAGCAAAGATTCTTTAATGAAAGACTTTCCCCAAGATTGGATTCGATGGATAGAGGTAGAGCTTGCTTGTGAGAAGAAGGCATCTAAAGGGAGTTGGTACAATGCTCCTGCTCTTTTATTAGAAATGCTCATATGGAAGGTATATTTTTTTGCCTTAAAGTACAATTTTTATGTAATTTCTAAAGCTTGACATTATTTTGTAAAATCTTACTTTTTTTTTTCATTTGCTCTACAAAAGGAATACTTTGACTTGTCTCTTATCAAAGAGATGCAAGAGATCAATGAACCCTCGATTTCACTGCCAGAAAAGGAAATGGTTGCTCGAGGAAGAGTAGAAAAAATATTCAAAGAAAGAGCTTATAAGGTAAACACTTTCTCTTCTCCCCGTTTATGTTTGAATTTCTACAAAATTGTAAGTTGACATGTCATTTGAATTTGATATATTTGATTGAAAAATTGATTTGATTTGATCTCGTGCTAATGTAACATAGATGTTGGCCATTGCCAACTCCGCCAATGGCCAAGGGTTCTTCTCTTTATTATTTAACTTCAATTGGATAAGAGAAAAGGATCAAGTGGGCCTTACAAGAGACAAAGTCCACTCTTTGGCAACTTCTAAAATATCACCAGAGAGGTAATAATTTTTGGATAAAAAATACACATGAAATCATCAAATGAATCAATGCATTTATGGTTTGTTTATTGTTTGCTCTATAGAAAAAAGGAAATATTGCACTCTTTGATGCATTGCCGTGTAGATGATGTTACTTCTGAGCGTTATATTAGTGCAATGAAATTTAGAATGTACTTGCGTAAAGAGTGGTATTGGGGAAGTATCTTGAAGCAATGCTTGAGGATCAAAGGGAAAATGATTGAAGAAATGCCGGAGGGCTTTGAAGCATGGTTTCATCACCAATTGAGGGACCACATTGATAAAGCTTTTGTGGAGCTTTGGAGTAAGCTCAACACAAAAGAGTCGGATGAAAAAATTCCAGAGCTTATGGAATCTTCAAGGAGAGTATTATTCAAGTAATACAATTGATATCTTTATGGTTGTTATTCTATTTTTTACTTAGAGTTTGTATAATAAATAAGTCACTTAGGAAAGGAGCTCAAATAAAGTTAACTGCATTTTATGTAGATGGCTAATTCAGCTTTATGATCAAACTTTGTTGGAGAAGCTGCCAATTGCTGTTGAAAGTTGGAGGGACCTCTCTTGTGAGGAGTGTATGTATCCACTATGGATGAGAGATTATGGTTTGATTGCTTGGGAAATTGAGTATTGCCCTTGGTGGCTAGATTACACTCGAGGCACCTACCCACGTGATGAAGGGAACTTATATAAATGTTATTTTTGGCATTTATAAAAACTATAAAATTGTTGAGGTGCTCATACTATTTAGATTATGTTTGTGAGAAATATATTTTTGTTTGCTTTAGAGCACGTTCTTGAAAGAAATGAAAATGGTATTGAGGAGATTGGCTCAGCTTCCAAGAAAGCCACCTCTTCGAAAAGAGTAAACAATAGTACAATCTCCTCTATAAAGAAACGATTGGATTTTGTTAGATCCAAGAAGCCCAAGAAGTCTCCCAAAAAGAACCAAAAAGGTGCTCAAGGCTCCACAGGTAAACTTTCTTGTATAGATATCTAGCTGTCACTTTCTTTCTACTCAACAATTCTTGATGAAATATTTTATTTTCTGATTATGTAGTGCCTTCCATAGATTGTGATGTGAACGTTATTGGGAACATGCTAGATGTTTACAAAATTTCTATCGATGATGAGAAATGATAAACACATGTGAAAAGAAAGAGTAACTATGTGTGGTGTGTGTTGTGAATGTTTGAAATACATTTATTTGATCGTATGCAGGATCTTGGATTTTCTTCATTCAGCCCATGTTGATGGGGAAAAGAGCAATGAAGTGGCCTCTCTTTTGTTTGCGGATTTTCCAACAAACTTTAAAGTTGAAAATTTTTCAGAGAACGAGGTATGCATCCTTCAAAACCACAATGGACAATCTATGACAGTTTTGGAACTTTAATTAAATTAACAATGCGTATTATGCAGGTCCCTCCATGGAATCAATTCTCTCGAAAATTAAATAAGAAAGTGGCCGTAATAGCTTCAAAGTATGTGGCAGACAATGGGTGGTACATCACCCTAAGCTCCACTGATCACTTTGGCATTGTGTCTAGCCATGCCATCGATATGGGATTCAAAATGATGCACACCATCCTTATTTTGATCCCCGATGGTTATGTGCGAAAGACCATTGAGATTGAGAGAGTAAGTAAATTTATTTGTTGATTGAAAAGCATGCTTGTAGTTTTCTTCAATTAGATCACATTCTAGTTGTAATTTGTAGGTGGAAACACTATTGCTAGGATTGTTTTATCGTAAGGGTCAACGTCCTATCTACGATCGACGAGATGGAGAGAGCGTGGACAACAACTCTTTCGATGCCAAGCCCGGAATACTGGTGGAGCGCGTCGACGGAGAGTACATTGGAGGACACGCTCTTAGAGGTTCTGCCGAGCGTAGCCTTGACTTATTTCGGTAAGAATATATGCTTCCTACTATGCGTTATTGGACTATGTTACATAAAGTAAAAATACGCATATTTTTTGCTATTTTTAGCTGGCTTGTGCGGACATTTACTGCGGAGCACACCTACATTGTTGATATGTTTTCTGGATGTGGTGGCTTGGGCAATGTTTGCGTTGAGTTGTCTAGACACTGTCTCTGCATAGATAGTGATCCAGAGGTCTTCCATCAACATCTTTCACGCTTCAAGGCTCCATGTGTACGTGCTATTTCAGCAGTTGATGCAGATAGCGATGAGGAGACTGATTGGCAACAATATGAGCCCGAATCACATTGCCCTTGATTGACATCAACATTGGTATTATCTATCATTTTTTCTAGTTTGTGATTTTTATGGAACGACGTGTGACCATGGTGTTTGGGTGCCACTTTTTTGGTATTACTGAAGACATGTTGTTGGTGTTGATCGTCCTTATCAATTCAGCCATGATTTCATATTTATTATACTAGATAGAAGTTTGTTGAGAGCTTTGGACCAATGTAATATACCAATATATTCTTTTTTGCTTATGTAATTTCTTCTTCCCGTGAGCATTCGCTGCTGCACGGAAGCAAGTATGGAATGGGAATTTTTTTAGCTTGAATTTTCATACCGTTATGCTACCGAAATTTTGATTGCTTATCAATATCATCATGCTTTTTGTTCATGCTTGAAAACATAATCATGATTTCACGTATACAGAAAAGTTAGTCAAGCTTCACGGAAGCAAGTATGGAATGGAAAATTTTTTTGTTTGTATTTTCGCGCCGTTATGCTGTCGAAATTTTGACTTGTGAATATAATCATGCTTTTTGTTCATGTTTAGAAACATAATCATGGTTTCATGTATACACAAAATTTAGGCAAGCTTCACGGAAGCAAGTATAGAATAGGAAAGCTTAACAAAAGTTAGGCAAGCTTTCACAGAAGCAAGTATGGAATGGTTTTATTTTTATTTTTCACGTTGTTATGCTGTCAAAATTTCATTTGCTTGTCAGTATTTCTTTACACTGTCGGTCTAAGAATATATATAGTTTTATATATAATATTTATATTATATATATAATATCTTTTTATTTATTTATTTATATGTGTGTGTTTATGTACGTAAGGAGATCTTCAACTCGGTAAAGTGTTTTTAAGTACTTGTTTATACAATATATATAGTTATTTATACGTGTGTGTTTATGTACGTATGCAGTTTTTCAACTCAGTAAAGTGTTCTTAATTACTATTTTATATGCAAGAGTCTATGCGCGTTTCATTACTTTGAGGTCTTCGCCCAAACAAGTACAACCATCAATATTTTTTAGATTCCTAGTTTCAAATTGGCTTATTAGGCATTCATCCTTGTTTGCAACAACACCTACATGGACAGGAAAGTATATTCTACTAAAAGTAGGGTAAATACTAAAGACATGCTCATCTTTTTCTTGCATTATATAAAAAACTCACATAGATTTTCTTTACATTTTTGGCTTTCAAACAGCTTGTAGTTACATTTGACGGTTCAGTTTAGCTACAAGATATCAACAATACCCTAAATTATGACAGATCTTGAAGATGTGTTAGTAGACGAGGCCGATTAAAAGTATCATAGCTACTTCAATAATAATAAGTCAGACAGAGACATATGAATTATTCTCGCCAAGGCACTAAAGAGTGGAACACCATCATATAGTTAAAATAAGCATCATATAATTAAAATAAGTTGTTTACATGATTACGTAGGGAATCAAACCTGCACACACACACACACACACACACACAGTACAACTTGCATCACACTAGTACAATTTATCATGTGCTAGTGCATATTTATTTAACTATATTATTTAGTGCATAATTATTTAAATCTTGCCTCAATCTTCTACCACATTAGAGCCAGAGATGTCGACCAGGTTGATTGTGCGTTTGCAGACAAGCAAATGGTCAATCTCCGCCTGTAAAGCGGCCCTTCGAGAGCTATCTATGTACCCCCATGTCTCCCACTTGCCCAGAGCTTCTCGCATTGTCTCAAAGCCATCATTGAGTTCCTGGTCTCCGGTGTTGCGAGCGCGATTAAGGTGGTTGAACATCCGGATCGCCTTGTTTGTGTCACGTTCTCTTTGTGTAAATCTCTTCTTTTCTTCAAGGGGTGCGTTGGGGGGGAGTTTGTGAAGCTCTTCATGGATTTTTGCAACTACCTCATTACCAGTACTAGCATATCCTATAGACATTGTATAAGTACAGGGAAAATGAAAAAATCTCTCTTGATTAGCACCTCCGATTCACTTGTGCAGCATATGGTGCTTGCCTTGTAACATTTATATAGGCTAAAGCACCATGCTCTCAAAAAGCATTGATAGTGATGGAAGAGTGGCATGTGTTAGTGACATGAGGGGTCCCATGCAGAATATGGTAACTGCTAAATTGGAACGTGCAATAATATATGCATGATTTGTCAATATGAATATTATAATCGTCTACTACTCCACCACTAACTTTTAAAGTGGGGTGTGCAATAAAATATGCATGATTTGTCACTACGATTATTATTCCCCTATAAGATTTATAAGCATCTAAAAGTGCAATGAGTAGACAACACTAACTGCCTCTCTAAGGGCTCGGGAAACACTATGATTATTATTCTTCTATGAATACTATAGGCATATAATAGTGCAATGAGTAACCACCACAAACTGCCTCTCTAAGGGCTCGGAAAACATTATTTGTGGACCCGACTTTGGAACCTTTTCACACGCATATGAACAGGAAAACTCTCTCTCTCTCTCTCTCTCTCTCTCTCTCTCTCACACACACACACACACACACACACACACACACACACACATGTGAGTAGAAAACGTGCACACAACCTCCTTCTTCACAACAAAATTCCACTTTCATCTCAATTAAAATGTGGGATATTTATAAAATATATAAATTAAACCAACACATAAACAATTCTATACCAAGATACTAAATGAAATAATTTGAACCGGCTTGAGAACCTTCTTGCCCAAACTTGAGCCGGACTTTTTTCATTTTGAACCTATCTTTCCTCTCTCCCCCTCATCTCCCACTCTCTCTCTCTCTCTCTCTCTCTCTCTCTCTCTCTCACACACACACACACACACACACACACACACACACACACACACACACACACACACACATGTGAGTAGAAAACGTGCACACAACCTCCTTCTTCACAACAAAACTCCACTTTTACTTAACTCCACTTTCATCTCAATTAAAATGTAGGATATTTATAAAATATATACATTAAACCAACACATAAACAATTCTATACCAAGTTACTAAATGAAATAATTTGAACCGGCTTGAGAACCTTCTTGCCCAAACTTTAGCCAGACTTTTTTCATTTTGAACCTATCTTCCCTCTCTCCCCCTCATCTCCCACTCTCAGGCTCTCTCTCTCTCTCTCTCTCTCTCTCTCTCTCTCTCTCTCTCTCTCTCTCTCTCTCTCTCTCTCTCTCTCTCTCTCGTTGTCGGTACTCTCACACCCCGATCCTATCTCTATTTCACAAGTATGTTTTTCTCTCTCCGTCTAATCCTTCTTCTCTCTCCTTCCCTCGGTACTTATTTAACATACCACAACGCCACCTTAGAGAGCATACATATGAGTGGAATCCATGCTTCTATAAACTCGAAAAAGCATCACCTGTAGCAAAAAAACACGAATTGATTAACTCGCAAATAAAATTAACCCCCTCTGCTCACATTAGCCATCTCAAGCCTTATTATCCACCCCTACCCAATCCACCTCTTCCGCCTCAATCTTTATCTCACGGCACACAAGCCGACACTGGCTAGTCATATCGGATTACTCGTACCTCCGTGGGAGGGGGAAGTGTCATGTACTGACCGGAGAGGAGAAGCCCACCTCGCATGTCTTCTTGCCATAATGTAACCAACCCAGTCTTGGCGTACTAGGGGTTGTGGCCATATAACAGCCAAGCCATCTAATGAAATGGAGGAGCGTGTTCGAGTCTTCGAGGGTGTGTTCTCTCTTGCACATGCACGCTACAATATAATTGAGTGACTCTTGAGTGCGTTAATATTCTACAAGTATACAAAAATGCACGTTTGTGTGCTATGGTCATATCATAGGTCGTAATATTATTGATCTCCTTTTCTGGCCACCGCAATGGCGATGGTGGCGGCGCTCCTAATAAATATCATGGAGGGGCCCTCCGTCGTGCAAGCAGCTACGCCCCACAAGTGCAGGCTACACGACCTGGTGCTGACCTGGTCCGAGTGGGAGCTCGTGAACAACTGCCCCTGTGAGGCCTTCAACATCATTGCATCCTGCCAGGACCGGTGCTGGAACTAGAAGATCATCAGCCGTTTCGCCATGGAGGTGGACGTACCCACTATCGGCCACTGCACGCTCCTCCCCAACGTCAATGTCCAACCAACTTCCTCCGGCCTCCGCTACGGTCGCGCCTACCCCTGCGCTTGTGGAAAGTGCAATGCACTTTACACCTAAGCTGGAGTTCAAACCTCACCACAGATACCTTATCCCTACAACGGCTAGATTGCTTATCCAAGCCTATAAAAGGAACTCCCCTTGTATTGTTAGAAAGCAGTTGTTGTATGCAATTCAAATTCGAATTTCCCCCTCTACTTGGTGTCAGCTCCCCCTTCCCTTCTCTTCACATATCTCTCTCTTCTCTACCTCCATCTCTCTGTCTACTCTCTCCTTCTCTCCTCTCTCACTCTATCTTCTATATAGTACTCAAGTTCACATGGTATCAGAGTGAGAGAACTTGAGCTCCTAAGTAATCTAAGAGCCTTCTCTCGAAGCAACGGCCTATTTTTTTACGTTCATCTCTCACTTCCAAGGTCTACTCGGCTAGCATGACTAGCGCCTCGTCACCTATGGTTGCAACCACCAAGTCAATGTAATTCACCATTGACAAGCTCAATGGGAACAATTACAATGTGGGGAAGCTGAGAATGGAGCTATATTTGAAGCAACTTGGCCTCTGGAGATGAAATAAGACCAAGTTGAAGGAGTACGAGCGGAAGTGCGACATGAGAGAGAGTGCGAGAAGAAGAGCACAACGATATGGTGAACTCTCTCTACTGTAATGTGTAGAGCATGGTGAGTTCTTATTAGGTTTTTACAAAAGAATATGTGTACATACCTGGCGGCCCGCCCACTTACTTGGGCGACCACATTGGGCTTTATACCCCAACAACCTCCCACTTAAAGTCCAATGTGGTACTTTAAGTGTGAGAGAAGCTACTATACAAGCTAATATACAAGAGATGTAGAGAAGTGATGTACTACCCTACACCTAATTGCTTGCGAAAATGCGCAAAGCTCTCTGAGGGAAGTCCTTTTGTAATCAGATCAGCAGGATTTTCTGTGGTGTGAACTTTGACAAGCTGAAGTTGCTTATCCTCGAGCATTTCCCTGATGAAATGATACTTCACATCCACATGCTTTGTCTTTGAGTGATAAACTGGATTGCGAGCCAATTGTATAGCACTTTGACTATCACAATATAACACAGGAATCTCTTCTTTGATTCCCAAATCTGTTACTAGTTGATTAATCCAAATTGATTCTTTGCATGCCTCTGATGCTCCAACATATTCAGCCTCTGTAGTAGACTGAGTAACACAATCTTGTAATCTAGAACGCCATGATACTGCTCCACCAGCCAATGTAAAGACATACCCTGACGTAGACCTTCGGTTGTCTAAGTCACCTGTATAATTTGAGTCTGTAAAACCCTTTAGACTTAGCTCCTGACTCCCATAGCATATACGCATACTCTTTGTAGCTTTCAGGTATCTCAATATTCCTTTCACTACCTCCCAATGTTTCTTGCCTGGGTTTGACATGTATCGACTTACTACTCCCACTGCAAATGCAATGT
This sequence comes from Adiantum capillus-veneris, assembly GCF_014529385.1. Classification (NCBI taxonomy): domain Eukaryota; kingdom Viridiplantae; phylum Streptophyta; class Polypodiopsida; order Polypodiales; family Pteridaceae; genus Adiantum; species Adiantum capillus-veneris. Next base: position 77,931,887 of record NC_140953.1, on the reverse strand, counting down.
CTGGGCGAGTAGCAATCATTGCATACATCAAACTACCCACTGCAGACGCATATGGAATCTTATCTATTTCAGCCTGTTCTTCCTCAGACAGAGGACAATCTTGTTTTCTAAGTTTCACATATGGTGGCAATGGAACACTCAATGCCTTTCCCTTCTCCATATTGAAATGTTGCAAAACCTTGTCAATATACTCTGTTTGAGATAACCAAATCAACTTCTTTGATCTGTCTCTCTCAATGCGCATACCAAGTATATGACTTGCCTCACCCATGTCTTTCATGTCAAACGATTTTGCCATCTTTGACTTCAAAGCTGAAATTTCTTCCAAGTGCTTGCAAAAAAAATCAACATGTCATCCACATACAAAATAAGGATCAGCCAATTGCCATCCTTAGCCTTTTTTGTATATAGACAATGATCGAACTCACTACGTTTGTAGCCTTGAGAAAGCATAAACTTGTGGAACTTATGCTACCATGCCCTCGGTGATTGTTTTAAGCCATAAAGACTCTTTAACAACTGGCATACCAAATCTTCCTTGCCTTTCTCAACAAACCCTTCTGGCTGCTGCATGTAAATTTCGACATCTAAATCACCATGCAAGAACGCTGTCTTGACATCCATTTGGTGCAACACCAAATCTAATATGGCAACCAATGCAAGAAAGCATCTCAATGTAGTCATCTTGACCACCGGAGAGAAGACTTCATCAAAGTCAATGCCTTGTTCTTGCTTAAAGCCCTTGGCAACAAGCCTTGCTTTGTACTTTGGCTTATACCTGTAAACCCATTTACAAGGTAGAGCCTTTTTGCCCTATGGTAATTTAACTAGCTTCCATGTTTGGTTTTTATGGAGAGCTGTCATCTCTGACTGCATGGACAATTGCCAATTCCCGGAGTCCTTCATTTGCACTGCTTCCTTGTAACATGAAGGCTCATTGCAATCAGTCAACATGACATAGTTCATAGATGGAACAAACCGATCAGGAGGTCGCATGATACGTCCAGATCTATGCAAAATAGGTGGCTCAGGCTCAGCCACAACCTGTGATTCCACTCTATCCTATCCTTGCTCCTCTTGAGCCCTGACATTTTGTCTTGCACGTGCAGGTCCATCTTCTTGGAAGACAACTCTTCTAATCTCCTCAACCCTCTCTGGTTTAGAATGATATTTGGATTCATTAAAGTGAATATCATTGCTGCGGATAACCTTTCTGGATTCGGGATCCCAAAGTCTGTACCCCATCTCACCAGAATTACCATAGCCTAGAAAGATGCACTTTCTACTCTTTGGCTCAAGTTTGTTCCTAAATTCCTTTGGAACGTGAGTATATGCCTCACAGCGAAAGACTCTGAGATGCTTGTATGAGGGCATTTTGCCTGACCATACCATCTCTGGCACTGAATCCTTCTGCAAAACCTTGCTAGGAGATCTATTTACAAGATGAACAGCTGTTGATACAGCTTCAGCCCAAAACCCATTTGGCAGCTGTGCATTAGACAACATACTTCTGACCTTCTCTTGTATGGTCCTATTCATCCTCTTAGCAACACCATTTTGAGGAGGATTGTAAGGAGCAGTAAGTTCACGTTTTATACCTTTTGACTCACAAAAGTCCTGAAAGGCCTTTGAAACATACTCTCCACCATTGTCAGTGCGTAAGCATTTAAGCTTCTTGCCACTTTGATTCTCCACAAGTGTCACAAACGTTTTGAAAACACTAAACGCTTCATCCTTGTGCTTGAGAAAGTAAACCCATACTTTCCTCGAGTAATCGTCTATAAATGTCATAAAGTAAGAAGCTCCCCCTAGAGATAGGTTAGGCATAGGTCCACACAAATCACTATGAACAAGTGCCAACTGTGTATCTCTTCTACTGCTTCTATGCTTATGTGGCTGCTGTGTTTGATTACCATACAGACAATGTTCACAGAATTCAAAATCATTAAATGAAAAGCCAGTCAAATAACCAGAACGAGACAAGATTTCCATTCCCTTCTTGGACATATGTCCTAACCGGCTATGCCACAAAGAAACGTTCGGCTGCTCGGTTACATTGATTACATTTTTAGAGACATTTGATACATAAATCATGTAAAGTCCTCCAGACTTTACTCCATGTGCTACTGTCGTAGAACCCTTGGATATCGTCCACATGTTCTGTCCAAAAGTGGTGACGTAGCCAGCATCATCAAGTAAACCTGTGCTGATCAAGCTCTTTGTAATTGCGGGAACATGTCTCACATTCTTCAGCGTGAAAGAAGAGCCATTCTGAAACTTCAATTGAACATCTCCAACACCTAAGATCTCACATGTCTGCCCATTGCCTAGCCGAACATGATCTTTAGTGGTCACATAAGAGGTAAACCATTCCTTGTTTGGAGACACATGAACTAATGCCCCAGAGTCTATAATCCAGTCACTCAGTGCATTTCCATCAGATGCTGTAAGAAGAGCTGAGTCCATTGTATTCTTCAAGAAGTAGATGTCTACTGACACTAGACTATCATCCTCTGCCAACAGTGTTTGTCACATTTATTTCTTGAATCTTCACTGAGGACTTGTTCTTCTCACCATGGTCTTCAGCTTTCTCTTTGCCTTTTTCTGCTTTCCATTCTCTGCAGTCTCTTTTCATGTGACCCTTCTTGCCACAATGGTAGCATTCCATGTCACTCTTGCCTTTAGCACTGCGGGACTTGCTACGAGACTGATTCCTCTTTCCACATTTGTAATTTTCTTTGGTCCTTCCCCTGACAACTAAGGCTGTTCCTTTGCCTTTGTCCATTGTCTTTCTGTTTGTTTATTCAGTAAGAAGACTGCCTTCTACACCTGCTATGGTCAAACCATCTAGAGGTGCACAATTACTCAAAGCTGTGCGAAAAGTGTCCCAACTTTCTGGTAATGTGATCAAGAGGAACATATCTCTAACAGGTTCATCAAACTTGACACCTTGAGCTGACAACGGACTGTAGATGGTGTTGAATTCATTAAGATGATTGGACATAGGTGTCCCTTCTTTCATCTTCAAGTCAACAAGATTCTTAAGCCAGTATACATGTGAAGCTGCACTCTGCTTCTCATAAAGATCACTCAGCTTTGTCCATGCTTCATAAGCCGACATCTCATCTGCTACATTGAAGTAAATGCTTTCTGCCAAAGTCAGCATAATGGTAGAAAGTGCCAATTCATCCATTTCGCTCCATTCATCTTCGTCCATATCTTGTGGTTTTATCCCCTTGAGCTTTATAGGTTTTATCTGCTTCTTTGGTACCAACACGTGCCAAATCTGCTTCTTCCACAATGGGAAATTGGTTCCATCCAGCTTCTTGATATTGTAAAGAGCAGTGTCCTGTGATCGAGCCATAGCTACGCTTCACAGTAGTTTACTTTCCTGGGAAAAATTAGGCAGAGTTTCCCCTGTAAACTGACCTCTGAACCAATATCAACCTGACAAATGAACCAAGAAAGCTTTAGATTCTGCAAAAATTTCGGCAGAGTCTCCTTTGTAAAATGGCACTGGTGTACTCAAAAAACAGACCAAAAACAGCTCAAAAAACCACTGTCTCTCTAACACTGTAAGCTGTGGGTAAACCTGTCCTTCACCTGTACTGTCTCTCACTGTCCTGTAAGCATAGACTGCGACAATGCCTCAATGGCAGTAAAGCAAAGATGCAATCCCAATTGTCTAACTCACAGTCAATACATCCTAGCTGCCTATCTAAGGGTGCTCGAGGGATCTCTCCAAGACCTGTATCACCGAAAGGATCTCAACATTCGAGAATCCCCCAGCTCAATAAAACCTCATTCGACCCTGAAAAAAGGCTGCAGTAAATCTGACAATACATAGACTTCCCACAAAGTCATACATCCACAAATTTCCCACTATATGCTATAACCGTTGTGGCGGTTGTTTGCTGTGTGACTCACAGCCAGCAAACCCTCAACAGACATACATCATCTCTGACAATACATCCCATGTGGAAGTATCTGCAATGTCAGGATGAAATCTGGAATATCAAGTAGCAAACACAAGCTACCTGATGAACTAGTGGATGTCGCCTACAGTCTGTGTGTAGATGCGCCTGTGTCGTATGTGACACGCCTCCAAGAACTGTGAGCCGTCCTTCGATGTGTAGACAGCCACAAATCAGCACTCTGGGAGTGCCGATATCCTCAACACCTGCAGTCGTAGGCTGAAACCCCAAATTTGCAGAGTCAAATCTGCACTCTCCAAGACCACGTAGTCAAAAATGGCATGCCCAGAGCTTTGTTGAAGCTGAACGGTGGCCAAGATGACCTCAGAATGAAATTCTGAGAACACAGAACCCTTTGGACTCACTCAGAGGATTTGGGGCCGTGTCTTCGCGTGTCGAATCTCACTCCAATCTGAGCAGGTGACTCTGGCTACCTGCAAATGCTGCCCCGAGCCTCGATCTGAGCTCTTATACCAGTTGAAGGAGTACGAGCGGAAGTGCGACGCGAGAGAGAGTGTGAGAAGAAGAGCACAAAGATATGGCGAACTCGCTCTACTGTAATGTGTAGAGCATAGTGAGTTCTTATTAGGTTTTTACAAAAGAATATGTGTACATACCTGGCAGTCCGCCCACTTACCTGGGAGACCACATTGGGCTTTATACCCCAACACAAGTGAAGACGAGTATGCCTCCGACACGGAGCTACACTTGGCATGGGATTCAAGGGACATTACGGCTAAAATGGAGATTATACTCCATTGTGAGGATAGGCAAGTCCAAATGGTGCGGACTCTATCCACCTCTAAGGCTATTTGGGAGTTCTTCAACAATAGTTATGAGCACACTGATCTTGTTTATCAAGTCTCCCTGATCAAGAGGCTTGTGAACAATACTATGCAAGAAGGCCTATCTGCAGTCAAGTTTCTTGACAATTGGCAACCACTGCTAGATGAATTTCTCATCTCTGGAATGGAGATTTCAGAGAAATTTCAATGTATGCTTCTATATTTGGTAGCTTTACCTACAAGTTGGAGAGCCGTTGTTACTACTCAAGCCCTGTCCCAAATGCAATTGCAAGGCCTTGTATCCAAAATCCATCAGGAAGAAGCTTTGAGAGACCAGTCTAATGGCTGTACTCCAGTGGCTCTAGCCACTCATATCAATTTCAGAAAAGGTGGTCCTAACCACCATAACAACAACTCAAGGCAGTTCTAACCGCCCTAGAAATGCGCCTTATGGTCAAGTTCAATGCCACAACTGCAAGAAGTTCGGACACATTGCCAAGGATTGCAGATCCAAAACCAAGCATCATGGTGGTAATCATGGAGGATTCAACGGACATAAAGCAAATGGAGGCTATCATCACAAAGCTCATGTTCATTTCACTAATATTTCAAGCTATGATGGTGATACACACCCTACTTCTATACAACTTTTTGCTGCAAGATTCAGCTCCTCTAAGCCACATCACAACTCTTCTATTTGGTATCTAGACACTGGAGCTACACATCACATGACATATCATTTTGATTGGCTTGCACACTACACTCCTCTTCAACACCCACTTGAAGTCCTCATGGGGGATAGCAACATTCAACATGATAAAGGATATGGCACTGTTGCCATTACCCTAACAAATGGCACTATAGCTCACTTAGACAAGGTATACTATGTACCTGGTCTAAAGTAGAATCTTATCTCAGTAGGAGCTCACCTCAAAGGGCATTACAATTTCTTTCACGCATGATAAGTGCATCCTGCATACAATTGACACAAATCACAAGCCTTTCTCTATATCAATTCTCCTAAGTAAGAGGAGACACTTACTTGGCACTACAGGCTAGGTCATGTCTCGCAACAAGTGCTCAAAGATATGCAGCAGAAGGAGGTAGTGGTAGGTTTGCCAACCACAATTACACCAATTACATTTTGTGAAGCATGCGTATTGGGCAAAGCTAAGCATTTCAAGTTTCCAAGGTCAAAGTCCCATAGAGCTCAACCTCTTGAGCTTATCCACTCGGATTTGTGCGGCCCAATACAGACACAATCACTCACTAGCAACAAATACTTCCTAATCTTCATCGATGACTATACAAGGTACACTCATGTCTATTTCTTGGCAGATAAAGCTGCAACATTTATCAAATTTCAAGCTTTCAAAGCTGTCGTGGAGACACAACTGGATCGCAAAATCAAGGCACTCAGGACAGAAAATGGTGGGTAATACAAAAGCAACGAGTTTCAACAATATTGTGTATCAAATGGCATTCGATGGGAATTTACAATTCCGGATCACCCTCAACAAAATGGAGTCGTCGAGCGCAAGAATCGCACTTTAGTTGAAGCTTCTTGCTCTATTCTAGCCCTCGCTCGACTTCCTAATTCTTTCTGGGAAGAAGCCATAGCCACCGCAACCTACATGCAGAATCGAGTCCTCTCATCATTCAATCCACATAAAACTGCTTACCAGCTATGGTTCAACCACCCGCCCAACATAACCCATCTCAAGATCTTTGGTTTCCTGGCATATCCTCTGCTCACTAGTCCTCAACCCAAATTTTCTCCTAAGAGCATCCACACTATCTTCTGCGGATACGGTGACACTCATGGCGTTAAGGCATATCGTCTTTACGACTCGAAAACAAATAAGTTTTTGTTCTCAAGGTCAGTGGTATTCTGTGAATTTCTTCTCTTTAATCATCTTGGAGATGCTCCGCCCTCATCAACCATTGAGCCCCTTTTACCTACCCCATATACAATATCCGGCAAGTATCCTACGGTTACTACTCTTACCAAATCAGTGAACCATGGTGTGAATACACCCTTGACCACATTAATTCAATCTCATAAGCCCATAGGCTTAAAATCACAAGCTGCCAATGCTCACAGCTTGTGCATAATAAAAAAACGCCAGCCCTCAACCCAACCTGTAGCGCTACCTGCTCCTCATCAATTTGTGCCTATTCATGGCATGCACACACATTCTTTCCCTCTCTCAAGCACACTCCAAGAATGCCACACACACACACACACCATTTCAGCCATCTGTAACATGCCATTCCTCTCCTCATAAGCTCCATTTCTCAAGCTCCATTGCACCATCTCCTCCTCCAAGCAACATCAGCCTCTTACCTCAATCAAAAACGTCCCCAAACAGCTCTCATTTCAGCCCCTCAACTTATCCTTCATCGCCTCTAAGCATGGCACACACACATATTGTCGTATCATCCTCCTTCTCAACCCCGCATACATATACTACTCGTAGAAACACTATCAATCCCATCACCATTTCCTCTTCATCCTCAGCTCTCAAGGCATCTAATCAACACTCTAATAGACCCCCCAGATTAGCCCCAATGGATGATGAAGGGATCTCGCCTCCCCTTCGCCCTCGACACCGCTCTCTCGAAGCTATCTACGAAGCAACTTCCTTCGCCTCATTCTTGCTTCAAGAAGAAGAAGACCTCTCCATCAACATCCCCGACCCACTCGAAGAGAACACACTCTCAGTCAAAGACACCATTGCCTCTCCGGAAGGCGAGCAATGGATTGAAGCCATGAAAGAAGAGCTTCAAGCACATGAAGAAGCTAAAACTTGGACTATCACGCCTAGGCCCGACAACGCCAATGTCATCGGTTGCCGATGGATTCTCAAGAAGAAGCATTGCCCCAACGGTTCTATGAAACGTTACAAAGCAAGGCTTGTCGCGAAGGGCTATATGCAACAACATGGTACAGATTTCACTGATACTTACTCTCCTCTCATGGGTATCACCTCATTTTGCATACTTGTTGCATTAGCCGCTTTCTTTGACATTCCTCTTCATCACATTGACATTCGCACTGCCTTTCTACATGGATGGCTAGATGAAGTCATTTATATGGCTCAACCGCCCTACTTCTATTGAGATGATCCCACTATCTATGTATGCAAGCTACATAAGCCTATATACGGTCTCAAGCAGTTTGCATGACAATGGTTCAAGCGCTTGCATGCTTTTCTTATCAAATGGGGATGGGTTCAATGCACTTCTGACCCAAACTTATTCTATCATACTCTCTTTCATGGATGGGAAATCATTGGTGTCTATGTCGATGATATTTCTATCATTGCTAGTGATGAGACATATGTCTCACATGTTGTGGAAATGTTCAAGGAGGAATTCCCAGTCCCTGACAACAACCCTATGACCTACTTCTTGGGCATAGAGGTCAACAGGGATCCAATTGGCAGATTCATCAAGATTTCTCAGCGGAAATACATTGAAGACATATTGGGTGAGTATGGTCTTCTCTCTTCTAGTGCACAACTCTCTACACCACTACTTGTCCAAGCATAAATTATTCACTTCTATGCCACCATCTGATGATGATACTTATTCTATGTCAAGCTTTGCCTACGCTCGCTTAATCGGCCAGCAAAGGTACCTCATATCATGCACAAGACTTGAGATTAGCTTTACAGGTCATGTATTATCTCACCATATGAAGCCACCTCACAAATGCCATGGTGACGCTGCGAAGAGATCATTGCGCTACTTACACCACACTCGCCATCATTCTCTCACATATTCTAGTCAGCACCACTCATCACCACTGCAAATCAAAGGTTTTGTTGATGCCGACTAGGCCGGCCAAGACCCGAATATGCATAGCATCTCTGGGCATGTATTTCTTCTTGCAAGAGGTGCTATTTCGTGGCGAAGCAAGCGCTAGACTTCAGAGTATATAGTAGCATCCCTTGGTGCTCGAGAAGCACTGTGGCTTCACTAAATCCTAGAAGAACTGCCAATTCCATGTGCCACTCCGCCAATCATTCTACATTGCGACAATCAGTCAGGAATTGCAATGGCGAAGAGTCCTCAACTTACCGAGCGCACAAAGCACATAAAGCTCGCGTATCACTTCATCAAGGAGCTAGTAGAAGACAACTTCATCCACCTCAAATACATCTCTACCACAGATAATGTTGCCGATTTCCTTACCAAGGCAGTTCCTCCTAAAAAACACATTCTTTGTTCAACAAGAGCCGGTTTGGAAGCTCCCTAGCTTCATCTTCAACAACACTCATTGTATTTCAGCATGGTTTTATTTTCTATTCACATTTGAGGGGGGATCTCCTCACAAATGATCTATGCTTTCTGTTATGATTTCGGTTTGAGGGGGGATGTGGAAAGTGCAATGCACTTTACACCTAAGCTGGAGTTCAAACCTCACCACAGATACCTTATCCCTACAACGGCTAGATTGCTTATCCAAGCCTATAAAAGGAACTCCTCTTGTATTGTTAGAAAGCAGTTGTTGTATGCAATTCAAATTCGAATTTCCCCCTCTACTTGGTGTCATCTCCCCCTTCCCTTCTCTCTCACATCTCTCTCTCTTCTCTACCTCCATCTCTCTGTCTACTCTCTCCTTCTCTCCTCTCTCACTCTATCTTCTATATAGTACTCAAGTTCACAGTGATGGCACTCTTTCGCTCTTGCTCGTCAATGTCGCCTTCGCCAACCCCTGCCTTTTATCATAGACTGGCCGGACGAGTCGCTCCATGAACATCACCTCTTTCTGATCCTTGAACAGACATTCCATTTTCCCCATTCTTTCTTATCGGTCCTATTATTGGTCCAGAGTGGAAATTTCATTTGCCTACATAATTGTGAAAATCTCTCTCTCTCTCTCTCTCTCTCTCTCTCTATATATATATATATATATATATATATATATATATATAACTTAAGTACTATATTACATTTTGTTACATGTTTACATCATAATGAGGAATTCCATCGTCTTATTCTGTTGAGGAGTTGGCAGTGCTACACAGTCCTCTATCAATTTTTTTCGAATCATAGACCAAGGCAGTGTGAAACTGTGAAAGGTGTGTGTATCAAACAAAGCTGAGTTTCTAGTATTCCACAAAAAGGATAACACCCAAAGTCACAGAGAAGCAATACATAAGTCTAAATGTGTAGAACCCGTTTGAATTGTTCCAAAAAGCAGTCTATATTTGGAAACTTAGTCTTTCAATGCATCATACACATATCATACAAACATATCCATCAAGCATATAATGTAGGGAAGTTCCAAAATATGTGCTTCGTTGTCTCAAGATGACCACATTTGGGGAATTTTCCATCAGACATTCTCTTTTTGGCTAACAATTCACCTATGGGGAGATCCCCTGTCAGGATATTCAACCATACATCAGATAGCTTCTTCAACCACCAACTTTCATCTAGATTGAACTCGCAAATCTTGTTGCATCTGTTCTCTATCTAAGGCTAAAGGATCAAGTGTAGATATAAATTTTTGGTTGGGGAGGTCCATCAATTTGTTGAAGTCTCTAACAATGCTCAATCTCTGAATCTTTGATTAAATATTCATTGCAACAAGGATTTTTAAAATTGCTGGCATGTGTACACAACTGTCTCCAAGTAATTTTGAGCCCATTCTCTAGTCTGAATGTTCTCTTAGCCACCATAAAGGCAATAATATTTCTGTTAGAGTAACAATTTGATTTATTGGGCTTAACCCTCTTATGGTTTTTTGCCCAAGAAAACAGCGGGTCGTTCCAATAACAAGACTCATACCCTAAGGGATTACCTGTATATCTGACTCTACCATCCCAAATCAACAAAGAACATGACTTTTTCAAGACTTAACCACCACATTAGCAGTCTTTCCACACAATTGAACATGAGTAGCACAAAAAAATTTGTCGCATGCAAACATATCCCAAACACCATGAAAGTACAACAAAATTATTCATCAATTTGTTTCAGTAAGGTTTCCCTACTAGCGAGCATGTGCATTTGCAAATGAAGGATACCCAATCCTCCCAAGTGAATAGGCAATGCCAAATGCTTCCAGCCAAGCCAGGCTACAACAGAAGATCCCCATAAAATCTCAGTAATTTTGATGTAAATTATGCAACTGGTCAAGGATCAAAGGGAATAAAACATACCATATAGAAAAAATCCAATTAGCCTGCACAATCCTTAACCTAACATGAATTGGCCATTCAGTACAATGCCACGAAGCCATTTTGGTTTGGAGTTTATCCTCAACCTATTGTGTTAACGAGTACAATATGAAGCCCCTTGTTCTTTACCAGCTCTCACGAGATAAAGTTCAGCAGAAGACGCTGTTGTGGGTCAGGTCAACACATGAACATCATACACAGCAAGAATAACCATCTACTCCACCATACTTCATTAACAACAATTCAGACACAGTGAACATGACTACTCAAAAATATCAGAGTAAGCAGAGACAATACACTGAATAGTTGCTGCACTGCACCATCATCATCACATTCATATCAGAGAACAGATATCTCGTGCGCAGATACATTCCTCACTTATATATATAAATCCGACTTAACTACCCAGTCACAAGACATTCAGCAGACTGCAACTGAAAGACAGTTACATCCGACTTAGCAAAATACAGCTCAGTAAATATCCGATAAGTCAAAATCCGACTTAGCTATTCAGAGTCAGTTTCTAACATGTGCCTCTCAACACATGGCACGCCCCGGTGGTAGATTTCGCAGAAATCTGACCCGGATTCACATATCCCTTGATCAGGAATCCACCCTCTGCTGCACAGCTTCTTCCTTACTCTGGTCCTCAGCATTCACTTTATGATCCACCAGATCTGCTTCCTTTACTACATCTGACTCTGCTGCATCATCTTTTCCCATTTCCACCTCTTGTGCTCTATCTGCAATCACAGTATCAATCTGCTCTTCTGCCACTTTCTCCTCAGCTACATCCTGCATCAAAAAACTATTAGTAAAATTCTCCTCTTTCTTCTCTGCCTCTGCAAGCTGCTGTCTCTTATTCTCTTCCATCTGCTGAACCTGCTGCTTCAAACAGTCTCTCTCCTTTTGCAATTCCTCCACTTCCTTCAACAATTGTGCTTCTACCTCATGCACTAACCCTGCCTTTAGCACCTCATATGGATACTTAATGACAAATCTCATTCTTTCCTTGGTCTTTTGCCACATCTCCTGTGCAACCAAAGCTAACTGCTGCTTGAGAATAGACACTTCTCCTTCTTTCATTAATACTGCACTCAAGCTAATTTCCTCTTGTGCCAACATCTGTTGCTCTAATATCTGCAAAGGTTCCAATCTCAACCTCTGCATCTCCACAGTGACCTGTAACTCTGCATTCCTCTTTGCCATGTCTTCCAATTCCAAGGCAACCGCTGCCTCCACTTTCTCAGTCCATTGCTTAAACTCCCCCAATGATCTCTTCACTTTTGCTAACTCCATCTTCTGTTTCCCCACTGTTTCCTCCATATCCAGCTCATACTTTACTTTCATCATAGCTATCTGCTCTTCAAACTCTTTCACCTGTGACACCTGTCCTTTAAACTCCATCAATTTTTCTGCATTCCTTTCAGCTTGCATACTCTGAACCTTCAGCATATTATTCTGCTGCCTCACAAATTCCTGCACCTGCTGCAGCATCTGAACTACTTTATCACTGTCCAATTTCCCAGTATCTACTGATACTCCAGAAACTTCCTCAGTACTGAAATCTAATCTAGAAAACACTCTGCTGACTGGTTCAGACTTCTTCCTCTTGTTGGATAGTGTGAAAGCCTTACCAAGCTTTATTGGTGTTTCCTCTGCTTTTACCTGCATTGGTGAATCAACATCCATGGTGCCAAATTCTGCAAACTGCATTTTTGCTGTGATTTCTTCAAAGGCCTCTCCTGGAGTATATTTGGCTTTCACCAAATCCTCATAAGCCTCCATATGCTTAGCATTAAACTTCACAAATCCTGTCTTTTCAGAATGCACCATGATGGGATGCTCAATCTGAACTGGCTGCTGCTTCTCCTGCACCAGTTTTTCTGCTTTCACAGGCCACCTTGCTTCACCATTCTGTACTCTCTGTGCAAAAAAAAACAATGCTGACAAGTAACTACATAACCTACTATTTGCCTGTGTCTTCCTCTTGTCTGAAGAATGAATCTCTGCTGCCAACTTTTCATACACCCAGTGAGCCCAGCTCACTTCTCCTCCCTGATCTGCATAGCTTAATGGTGCAAAGTTTTCTTTTGACATATAATCAAACTTCACAATAAAGCATAGCCTCTCCAAGTACCACTTAAGCTGCTCTCTCCTAGCATATGCCACATTCTTTAACATGTAATACTGCCTGCCTCCTTCTCTTGGACCAAACTCCTTTTTCAGTGCTTCCTCTGAACACTTTGGAATAGGTGTATTAGGATGCAAAGGCAGCTTGAACACCTCAGACACCAACTCCACATTGAGTACCACATGCAGTGACACTCTCCCCTTAGTCTTCCTAAGTATTTCCAACTGAGACTTTGCATATACGTTGTTTCTACATTCTTCCCAAGGCAGAATGGCAAACTCATACAATCCTACCTGCTGCAACCATATGGCGTTGCGCTCTGCCTGACAATCTATGTCAACTTTGAAATCCATAAAAGGGTCCATTAATGCTTGCATCACCTTACCTTCTGACACAGGAGTCGGCATTGGCGTTTCCTCTTCTGCAGAGTCACTGTTTTCGTCTGCACTGCTAACGTCAAGCCGCATAGGCAAAGCTTTGCTTCTCAAGCGTCGCCCCGAACCTTCTGTCTGCTCCTCATCAGGCTGTGGTTGCATGGCCATCAATTGCTTTGCTTTCGGCATGGCAGGACTGAATAAAGCTTCTTCAAGCGAAAACCCGAATGCTCCGCGCTGCTGCATGTGTACCAAACTTTTGTTGCATGTATGATTATACTCGCTGCACCATGCACACATATCTCCACCCAGTATCCTTGAAGTGCTACGAAACTTCTTTTCAGCACACTCCCCGAAGTTATTAATCCGGCCTAATAATTTCTTATTAAAAATTCCGACTTGGTCAGTTCCGACACAGGTACTCTTCCAACATCTACAATGTTGAATCGGATGTGCACTTTGGAACTGCCTACTTCCTCCAACCTGTGAATTATATGGGATACTATGAAAAGACCTCCTCAAATCCATGCAAACCAGCATTTTTCCTTTTCCTTTTGCTGATTCTGAATCTCCTGGCTGTAGGGGTATTACAATCATACAGGCTACACTTGGCCAGTCCAAATGAGGTGGCTTTCCCTAAAATTTCTTCAGCGTGAAACCATTAACTGCCTTTTCCACTCTTGTACCAAACACATCAGCTATGATGAATGTCCCTTGTCCTTTATCCTGCACAATCTGATATGGTCCCTGATATCTCAATGACAATTTACCAGGATGTGGTCCCAGCTTAGAGTTGTACAACATTACCCAATCTCCAACCTGAAAGATCTTGAACTTCACATTCTTGGTCACCCATGCTTGTCTTCTTCTTTGTATGACTTCAGTAATGTAAGAGCTTACCAACCTATCCTCCTCCAGCTGCATCAGATATTTGTTCCTGTGTAGTACTGACAAATTTGGAGACTGCTTCTCTGCTGAGACTCTTAAACTTGGTACCACAAACTCCATAGGCACCACAGCTTCCAGCCCATACACCATCTTGAATGGTGTCATACCAGTAGTGACTTTGAAAGCTGTTCTAAAGGACCATAAGGCAGAATCCAACTTATCATCCCAATCCTTCTGATTCTCTGTCACAATCTTTTTCAAAATCCTTCCCAGTGTTTTGTTGGAGCTCTCAGCCTGACCATTAGCCTGTGGATGATATGCTGTAGACTTCTTGTGTATAATCATATGTGTCCTTGTTAGCTCTGAAATTACTTCATTCAGAAAATGAGTTCCTCTGTCACTTACCAGCTCCACTGGACACCCAAACCTGGTCATAATGTTATGATAAAGAAATCTAGCCACACTTGAAGCTTTATTATCCTTCAATGCTACTGCTTCTACCCACTTAGTGCAATAATCTGTAGCCACTAAAATGTATCTGCATCCCCTCTTGGAAGTTGGTTTGACAGGTCCTACAAAGTCCAAACCCCACTTTTGAAAAGGTTCCAAAGGCAAAATAGGATGATCCCCCATCCTATCCCTGTTTGAATCAGGTTGACCTGTTTTCTGACAAATTACACATCTTTTGGCATAATCATGTGCATCCTTTAAAACTGTAGGCCACCATAATCCAGCCTGCAAAATCTTCTTCCCTGTAGTATCTCCAGAGAAATGCCCTCCTGCTGTGCCTGAATGTGCTTCCTGCAAGACTGCACTTTGCTCAAATTCTGGCACACATCGTCTTATCACTTGATCAATGCCTTTCTTATATAGTGCCCCTGCAATAACTAAATAGGGTCTGGTTTTCAGTGCAAATTTTCTTCTCTGATCAGCATTGAACTCCCTTGGTATAGTTCCATCAGTCAAAAACATCAGCAATTGATCATACCAAGACTCAGTCACAGCAGTCTGCACATCAAACAACTGAGCATCAGGAAGTGCATCATCTACCCCAGTAGGTGCTTCACCTGTTTCAATCCTGCTTAGATAATCTGCAATTACATGCTCCTTCCCAGGAGTATGCTCAATCTGAAAGTCAAACTCCTGCAACAACAACATCCATCTTGCAAGCCTTCCAGTAAGAAGTGGCTTCTTGATCAAATACAACAAGGCCTGATGATCAACATGAAAAACTATCTTGTTCCCCAACAAGTAATGCCTGAACTTATTCAATGCATATACCATCCCTAAAGCTTCTCTTTCTGTCACAGGATAGTTTCTTTCTGCACCTGTGAGAACCCTGCTTGCATAATACACAGGTCTGAACCATCCCTTCTCCTTCTCCTGCATTAGTACAGCTCCTATTGCTATATCCGAGGCATCAACAAACACATGAAAAGGCAATGACCAATCAGGTGGCTGCAAAATTGGTGCTACTGATATCATTTTCTTCAACATCTGAAATGATTTCTGCTGAGGTTCATCCCATACAAATGCCACATCCTTCTTTGTTAATTGAGTTAATGGCAAGCATACATTAGACAAATACCTCAAATATATGGAGTGCCACTTTGTCTGTCCAACAAACCTCATTAACTCTTTAACATTGGTAGGAACTGGTGCTGTTTGAATGGCTTCTATTTTCTTGACATCTATAGCCATTCCTGCTTCTGACACCACATGTCCTAAAAGTATTCCACTCCTCACAGCAATTACACTTTTATAAGGATTCTGAGCCATCCTGAATTGTCTGCATCTTTCAAAACAGAGCTTCAGATGTAGCAGATGTTTATCCTTCTTTCCTAACACTGAGAAATCATCCACAAAGACTCTCATAAAGTCCTGTAAGTAAGGTTCAAACACCTTATGAGCAACAAAATTAAATGAAGGTGGTCCATTGGTTAACCCAAAACTCATCACTGTGTATGCAAAGGCTCCCCATTCAGTTATAAAAGCTGTTTTATGCTGATCTGACTCAGCAACACTAATCTGATTATAACCAGAAAATCCATCCAAAAAGCTGTACATTTCATGACCAGCTACTGCATCCAACACAGCATCACAAAATGGCATAGGAAAGGGATCAGTAATGGTTGCTGCATTCAATTTTCTATAATCCACACATACTCTTAAAGCTCCATTTTTCTTTGGCACAACCAGTATAGGAGACAACCATGATACTTCATGTACAGGTTTAATGAACCCTACTGCCAGGAGCTTATCAAGCTCCTCCACCTGTTTGGCAAAGTTAGGATTCATTCTATATCTTTGCTGCACAATTGGTTTTGCACCCTCTTTCAAATTAATCCTATGCTGATGTAGTGCTGGGTCAATGCCTCTCACCTGAGAATAATCCCAAGCAAACACATCCTTATAATCAACCAATAATTGCAACAGCTGTGCCAGAAATTCCCCTTGAATGTGTGCACTCACTCTGACCATTCTTGGTTCTGCCTCTGTTCCGAAATTTAGCTCCTGAAGCTCCTCCTTTTCTACCCTGCTTGATGCCCCAAACTTCTTTTCATAGATTTTCTCAGCCATATCCCTGGCCTCCTTTTCTTCCTGCTGAATCTGTTCCTTATCAGACATAGCATATTTCTGGTCTACCAACTGTAACAGTTCCTTACCCTGCACTTTCTGTCCTGGTGCTAAACCTGTATCCGGCTCATCCTGTTTCTTACCTTGCTGTAACATGCTTTCCACATCTACTTCAAACACAGGTACAACAGTTGGATTGGCCTTCAAGAACTCTTCCTCTTGGTCATCTGTGACCTCATCAGCAAAATTAATAGTCTGAGCAAACAGTGGTTTCTCACTTAATGGAACCATCTTCCTTCCCCTCATAGGTATGGTTACTTTCTTTTTTCCTTTTTTCAATATGACAACATTTTCTCCCCAGTCCTGTCTTACTTTAGCCAATCTGAACCAAGGCCTTCCTAATAGCATTTCATATGCAGCTGCTGAGTCTGACATTCTGAGTACCACAAAATTAACAAAAAAGGATAATCCTGACACCTGAATTTCCTGTGCTTTGAGAATTCCCAAAGGTTGTACCCTAGATTGGTCTGCCATTTTCACCTGAAAAGGTGCTGGAGCCATAGCTCCCAACTCCATTCTTTTGTACACTGCCTCTGGTAAAATATTCACCCTAGAGCCTCCATCCAATAACACATCATCAAAATTTTCTCCAAGAAAGTGTACTTTAATAACTGGTACCACAAAGTCCACATCTGCTGGATCGATTCTATTTGCTGCTGCTGGATAAAACTGCCTGTCCATTGTGCCAAGTCCATTCAGGTTCTGCAGCTTTCTGAACAATCTGTCTTTGAAAGCTGGAACCAATTGCAACAACTGATCCAAAGATAATTGAAGAGGTGAGCTAATAAGTATTTCAAACCAATCCTTATCCTGTTTATTTTCCACCTCCTTACTCCCATTATTCTGCTCTTCCTTTTCTTTTGAGTCATCCTCAATATCCACCTGCTTTGCCTGGTGTTTGGCAATCCTTTTTGTAACCTGGTCTCTTACCCCTTTTTGCTCCTTCCAATCCAAAGGTGATTTATCCTTAGACCTAGTCACTGCTAGAACTTCAACATGATCCTCCTGCACACATTGGTTACAGTCACAAGCCCATTGATGTTCCTCTTCATTCCCTTGCTGCTCCTGTTCTTGGTCAGTATCTTGAATCTGCTTATCCTGAGAAAACACATCAAACAAGATTACATTTGCCTGAGCTGCTGGCTGATTTTGCTGCTGCTGCTGTTGCTGATTTTCAGGTTGATTGGGCTGATTATATCTCACAATGGGCATTCCCCTTTCTTCCCTATGCTTCACCCATAAAGCACAATTGGGACCTACCCAGTGATCTGGTGCACCACAATACACACAGGGTCTCCTATTATTATTGTTCTCCTGCTCTCTCCAAGGAGGTCTAGGAGGTCTTGCCCTCTGAAATGGTGGTCTTCCCCTAAATGGTACTGCTTGATTTGCTCCAATTTCTGGTCTTCCTCTTCCTATGTTAGGTGCTGTCTGCCCTCTATTCTTTGGATTATACCAACAGCTAGCAGTACTATGTCCATCCCTTTCACAAATGTGACAATACAATTTTTCTTTAGGTGCTACAACAGAATAACCAAACTTTTTAAGTTTGCCTACCAAATCTTGCTCAATACTCTGCTTTTGCTTGACTTTCTTCTTCTTACTGCTCTGTTTCTTCTTTCTTTTTTCTGTTTCCTCATCACTGTCTGATGGTGAGTCTGAATCTGAGTTCCCACTGGAATCTGTGTCTTCAGATGCTTCTTCTGAATCTGAGTCACTGTCTTCTTTTCCTTTTGCTTTGGTCATGCCAAGTCTCTTCTCCACCCTTGCAGCAGCAGTAACAAGGTCATCCAGACCTCCAGCAATATCAATGCTAGCTACTGCTCCCTTTAAGCTGCTTCTCAATCCTTTCAAAAAATAACCTGCTAACATTTCATTAGTGGGTCTTTCATTCCCCTGCAATCTTTCTACTAAAATTCTGAACTTCTGTGCATAGTCTTCAACCAGCATCTTATTTTGCTTAATGTCTCTGAGTTTTCTCAGGACATCAGCCGGAGTCTTCTCCTTTCTAAATCTCTGTAGAAATGCCTGCTTCAAAGCATTATAAGTAGCAAAATGTGCAATGCCATATTGGCTGAACCAACTCATGGCCTTTCCTTCCAATGTGGCAGCAAACTGTTCCATCTTTACTCCATCAGCATACATCACCTGATAGCCACTTGCCTGCCACTTAGTTTCAAACTGTGCCACATGACAGTCAGCATCTTCCTTACTCCCTGCTCTAAACTTGGCTGCCTTGACCTTTGGGTTGGGTGGTGTTTGAGCCATTGGAATGGGTTGTGGTGGTCTCCTAGGTCTTTGCCTGGTAGCCCCCTGAAGTGGGTCAAACTGGATCCTTCTCCTGGTGGTTCTCCTTGCCAGGAATAAAGCTCCAATAAATTGCCTCACTCTCTCTTCTCCTGCTGCTCCTGATCCTACCCCTCCTTGGTCTACAGGTTGCTGCCCCTGAGCATCGGGTGATTGCTGATTGTCATGATCATAGTTAAATGGATCAATGTTTCCAGCCTGTGCTTGAGCCCTTGTGTAGTACACTCTTCCTACTCTCCTGTCTCCCTCTGACATGCATCATTACTTGAAAATAAACGTTAACCCAGCGGATCGCCAAATGTGTTGTGGGTCAGGTCAACACATGAACATCATACACAGCAAGAATAACCATCTACTCCACCATACTTCATTAACAACAATTCAGACACAGTGAACATGACTACTCAAAAATATCAGAGTAAGCAGAGACAATACACTGAGTAGTTGCTGCACTGCACCATCATCATCACATTCATATCAGAGAACAGATACCTCGTGTGCAGATACATTCCTCACTTATATAATAAATCCGACTTAACTACCCAGTCACAAGACATTCAGCAGACTGCAACTGAAAGACAGTTACATCCGACTTAGCAAAATACAGCTCAGTAAATATCCGATAAGTCAAAATCCGACTTAGCTATTCAGAGTCAGTTTCTAACATGTGCCTCTCAACAGACGCTTATTCAAGTGCCTCAACCAACATATGCATGAGGAATACTCACAACCATCAAACAGTTTCACTACGAGAGGTTATGTGCACTTGTGACGCTTTTAGCGATGAAAATACATTGGGTTTTTATACTTCCCAACGTCGCTAAGACCATCGCTAAAAGCGTCACTATGGGAACATCTCTATAACCGTCACTATGAGCGTCTCTATATGCATCGCTATACACGTAGCTATATAGCAATGTGTATAACGGAGATTATAACAACGGTTGCAATTCTTCTGTAGCGACGCTTATAGCCACATTGCAGAACCTTAAATAAAGACACTTAAAGTGACGCTCAAGGGTAAAAAAATTTGGGTGGCATGCCATTCAACACCCATCAATCATATTGAATGTTTCTAGACGAGTGTGAAGATCGTCTCGTCGACACCGAAGCTTCTGAGCATGCTAAATTCTCCCAAACAAAGGGAGACGTTGAAGGAGTGAAACGACGTGATGGTGCTCTAGAGCGATGATGCTCCTCATACCACCTCCTCAGCTGTGGTGACAAAGAAGAAAGGAACTCATCATCATCCATACTTGCATTAAACACACGAACATTTAATATTAATATTGAATGAAGAAAAAAACCTGGACAAGTTATAATCTATAGTATAGATAATAGGGAGAGGGATTCTGACTAAATGGATTTTCGATATCCATAGCTAGACCTATGCGCAAATTCCAAGCTTTCGTGGTAAAATCCGGCCATTTATCGTATATATGTTTCCAGGCTGCACAATCTACACGAATCCATAGCACACCATCCCGAAGATCTATTCTCCTTATGCCATGATTCTAGGGCGGCTATGGACTTACATTCAAAGAAATGCTTGATGCGAGGAAGTAGAGGAAAATGTTGCAAAACCATTTGTGGAATTTTTTGTCCGTGGAGATCTACTCCATATCTCTCGGAATCACATTTCAGACACTTCTCCATGTCTATGTATTCCCCACTGAAAAGTGTTGGAGCTCTATATGGCTCACTCTACTGAGCTTGGTCTCACCTATATATTTGTATCTTGTCCTCAATAT
Source organism: Adiantum capillus-veneris (assembly GCF_014529385.1). Classification (NCBI taxonomy): domain Eukaryota; kingdom Viridiplantae; phylum Streptophyta; class Polypodiopsida; order Polypodiales; family Pteridaceae; genus Adiantum; species Adiantum capillus-veneris. The sequence goes on along the minus strand of NC_140953.1, from coordinate 77,910,843 downwards.
GAATCAGTCTTTGGGAGCGTATATGGTGTGTCTCTTGTCTCGTCTCTCTCTCTTTCTCTCTACATCTCAACATGGTATTAGAGCGGTAACGATCACGCGCCGATTCAATTCATGGTGACACAATAGTATGTGTATGCGATTCACATGTAAGATTCAAAATTGCTACAAATTTTATTTTTGAGCGTTGATTCTTGTTAACTGTGGTTGTTTTGTGTTAAGAAGAATATGATTAGTGTTTTATGTGGCGTTTATTTCTAATCAATCTAATCGTTGATTACGTTTTCTTGTTGATGACACCCTGAACTTCATCTCTTTATTTCTTGCTGTTCTGCTCAAAATTTGGAGAAACGGGAAAAGCGCAATGGCATATTTCATCCAAAACTTGTTCGTCTCCTCGAGCTCTTCGATTTGAGTTCTAGGTTTGCGTCAATCGGAGTTCGCAACAGAAAGTTATGTTGTTTTTACTGCAATTGAGCTTGACGCAGCTTTCTTCGTCCTACTTCTTCGTGAAGCGTCCGCGATCGTTTTTCTTATTTTGGCGTTAACTTTTTCGAGAAGATTTAGCTTTTTTCTATTCGTATTGTGGCCGTCAATCTTGCGTCTCACGCCACTCTATTTTGAGGACTCGTTTATTATTAACGTCTCCTTTACGTTGCCTTTTTTGGGTGACGTCTCTCACATCTTTGGACGTTCCTTGAGCATCCTTCTTACGTTTATCGTTGACAGAATGCAGTACTCATATCTCTCTCATTCTCAATTGCGGCCTTCACCATATATGGTGTGCAGATTCTGCGTCTTATCTTATACGTCTTCTCGCAACAAGATATGGCTATGAATATTCTCGTCAATGGCTTTCCTTCTGGCCAGCGTTCTGTTCCTCCTTTCCAAGGTCAAGGATTTCCAGGATGGAAAGCGAAGATGTTGTTAATTCTTGAAGGCGATGAACTCTCTGATGTTGTTCTTGGAAATCGTGTATGTCCGCCTCAGCCTATGAATATCGTGTTTGTCCGTTATGAATATTCTCGTCAATGGCTTTCCTTCTGGCCAGCGTTCTGTTCCTCCTTTCCAAGGTCAAGGATTTCCAGGCTAGAAAGCGAAGATGTTGTTAATTCTTGAAGGCGATGAACTCTCCGATGTTGTTCTTGGAAATCGTGTTTGTCCGCCTCAGCCTTTTGATACGGATAACGATAACGTGCTTATCACTGAAGGACCTATATTTGAAGATTGGAATGTTGCCTATACGGATTGGCAACGACGTGATAAAGCAGCTCGTCGGTATATTCTTTCTGCTCTTAGTGATTCCCTTTTGCTTGATATGTACGAACCGCCTACTTCCCACGACGTATGGAAGTACCTTATTGCAAACTTTCAGAAGAAATCTGTCACAGAAATACTTTATTTGAGAGGGTAACTTAACAAGTTACAATATGAAGTTAATACTGCCATGACGGGACATATTGAATCTTTCAAATCTATTATTAATCCACTTGCTGCTGCCGGTGATCTTGTTGGACAAAAGCAACTGATTACACTTCTCCTTGATACGGTGAAGGACTCTTCTTATGATAACATTGTTACTATTCTCTCTAATAAAGATGGTCTTGATCTCGACCAAGCCTGCATGTCTTTAATTGAATACTCTCAACGTCAGGAACGTCGTAATGCTAGTCATGATACAGCTATGATTTCACACGAGGAGACTGAGTCACAACAGATGGAACGGGATTTTTATGCTCGAAGGCGTCCATTTCAACGAGGAAACCGCAGAGGTGGCCGTCGTGGTAATATTTTCTCTCGTCTCAAATTTCCTATTAAGCAATGTTCTTACTGCAACAGAAATGGCCATACTGAAGATGATTGTTGGGCACATCAATATGATGAAGAACACAATATTACCACAAAACAACCACGTTTATCTAGAGACTCTTCTTCTTCTTCTTGTGAATATTGTGGACAATGTGATCATCCCACTCATATGTGCTATAAGCGTCGATTCGACACAGATCGGAATAGAGCATATGCTGCTGAACATCGAAACAACATTGTACCAAAAACAAGCTGCGCCCTATGTTCAGTTGCTCTAGACAGAATACTTCATGTACGCGATGGATCACTTTTTATTGTCGATTCTGGTGCTACAGGAAATATGACATATCAGTTTTAGTGGCTCCATAACTATCATCCACTGCCAGTTCAACGTGTTGTTTATCTTGCTGATGATACTACTTGGCAAGTAAAGGGTATTGGAGACTTATATCTTGGTACCTTATCTTCTTCCACTCAAATTTTGCGAGGAGTATTACATGTACCAGATCTTCAACGTAATCTTCTTTCAGTTGCTAGACTTGTTGATCTTGGTCTGTTTGTTGGATTTGATCATACCAAATGCCGAATTGAGAAACATGGACACACTATAGCCACTGCTCCTCGAAACGATAATTTGTTTGAACTCTCTCTCAACGATGCTATAGCAAATGTTGTCACTGCTCCAGGTGATCATGATTGCAAAGTATGACATCACCGTTTTTTTCATGCTGATTTCTCAAAACTCCTTGATCTTCAACGTCGTGATCTTGTTCATGGCATGGATCTTAAAGCCCATCCCCATATGGGAATTTGTGAATTTTGTGCTCTTGGGAAACACAATCGTAAACCCTTTCCTCTTTCAAATACAACTCATTCTCATGACATATTGGATCTTGTTCATACTGATATATGTGGACCTCTACCTTCTTCCAGATCACAATATCGCTACTTCATTACTTTCATTGATGATTTCTGAAGGTATACGACTGCATTTCTACTTAGACAAAAATCTGAAGCCTTATCTGTTTTCAAACAATTCCACAAGGCTGCGGAACTTCAAACTGGTCGTCGCCTTAGGAAGCTTCGTAGTGACAATGGAGGCGAATATGTTTCTCGAGAGTTTGTGAGTTACTGTGCTGACAATGGAATTCATCATGAACACACTATTCCATATTCGCCTCAACAGAACGGTGTTGCTGAACGAAAGAATCGCACTATTATCAATGCTGTAAGATGTATGTTGATTCATAATGGCTTACCTCGTGTTTTTTGGGCTGAAGCTACTTTGACAGTAGCATTTATTCAGAATCATCTTCCTACTACTGCACCCTCTGGTAACATACCCATCACAGCATGGACAGGTGACATTCCTTCTGTATCTCATTTTCGAACCTTTGGATGTATTGCTTATATTCATGTTCCCAAAGAAACACGAACAAAGCTTGATGCTCGTGGTCTTAAAGTTATTTTTATTGGATATTTTGACACTTCCAAAGGCTACAAATTCTATGACCCTTCCTCCAAGAAAGTAATTGTGAATTGTGATGCTACTTTTAACGAACAGCTTATGGGAGACTCATGGTCCATGGATGATTCTGATGATACTAAATCATTGCTTCAGGCTTTTCCATTTCTTTCAGAAGATGAAACTCTTCCTATAGAGAAACTTTCCTCTTCACAACCATCCATTCCAAATGTTGCCAATGATGATATTGATATTTTTGTTGATCTGCCTATTGATTTTGAACATGACTCATGTCATGTTTATGATGACGATGTCAGGAGTTTTTTGGAGCAAGGGATTGCGCATATGTACATATACATGCATGGTGCATCAAATAAAGAATTTCCCATTTTTCAGAGCCAGGTGGTTACGTGGGGCCCACATGTGTACAGGTAGGACAGCATGTACATAGTGCATCGATTTTCACTATTACCAGTACCAATGTGTTTTTTCTACAATAATGAGGAGTTGGTAGCGCATAAAAATTCTCGAGGAAGCTATCCGCGGGCCGAGGACATGAGGTAAGCAGGTGCATCAGATGGCATCTAGTGGCGTCAGGAGGCCGAACGGGGTCAATACTTGCACGTGGATGAGTACGGACACAACGTGGATGTTTTCTTGTGATAATTATGCAGAAAGGTCATCATGAGGACCATACTTTGTGGCCACTTCACGTGGTGGCGGGATGCATTATTGAAAAAAGCTGAGTGCCACGTGTGCGGATGATGCAAAAAGGTGACAACTATGCACTGCGAGATCAGTTTTTGGCCTGTTCGGGGTCCGTTTGAGGTCATCTAAAAGGCTAAGGGTGCCCAAGTAATAAAGCTAAGTGTGGGAACTGAAAAACAAGAGAGAGGACTAGAAAAAACGTGAAGAAGAGAGGAGGAACAGCCGCAGGTGTGTTTTTGGGGTTTTTGGAGCTTGTTTTGGTCGTAAACTGCTCATCCGATGTCGCATTTGAGCACTTTGACATTGTAGACTGGGGTTTTGGGCCGTTCTGGACGCGATGGCGCTGTCCATTTTGCCAAATTCCTCCCTCTTTTTCTGCTGTTTTTACTGTGTAAGTTTCTCCTATGAGCGAAGCTTCTGCTCCAGTTTGTGATTGTATCTGGTATATTTTACCCATTTTGTGTGAGCTATTTGCCCATTGGTGTTGGCCCAAGCTCATTTGTATCTAAATATCAGAATTTCTCCTCTTTTGAGCTGAGTTTTGTGTGTGTGTGTGTGTGTGTCTCTGTGTGGAGTGGGCAAGTGGATAGTCTCTCTCCTCGCACTCCATCGGTGTGTTCCCTGTCTCGGCCAGGTGTGTTGTGTAAGCCGAGTGGTGCCCCATAGTGTGTGTGTGTGTATCTTCCCAAGAGTGTGTGTCGGGTCGTTATAGAGGCGTTCTGTGTGTTTTCATCCCGCTCACAACGATATTGCTGATAATGCTTTTTCTACTTATGAAGATCCCGTTACTTATGATGAAGCTATCTCTTCACCACAAAAGGATCAATGGCAAGAGGCTATGGAAGCAGAGTACGATTATCTTATCTCTAAAGGTACATGGATACTAACTGAATTACCTCCTGGTCATACAACTATTAAATGTAAGTGGGTGTATAAGACAAAAGTAAAAGCAGATGGATCTTTTGACAAGTTCAAGGCGCGTTTAGTTGCAAAAGGTTACTCCCAAGTAGCTGGTGTTGATTATCAAGAGACTTTTTCACCAGTTGTTCGCATTACAAGTGTTTGAGTTTTATTGGCATTTGCTGTTCAATTTGATTTAGAAGCTCATTAAATGGATGTGTGAACTGCTTTTCTTAATGGTGACTTGGAAGAGGAAATTTATATGGAACAACCGGAAGGGTTTGTTATTCCAGGTAAAGAAGACCTTGTTTCTCAACTCCATAAGGTACTATATGGTCTCAAATAAGCTTCGCGAGCCTGGTATACAAAATTTGATCTTTTTCTTGTTGGAGCTATATATGGCTCACTCTACTCAACTTGGTCTCACCTATATATTTGTATCTTGTCCTCAATATGAATCAGTCTTTGGGAGCGTATATGGTGTGTCTCTTGTCTCGTGTCTCTCTCTTTCTCTCTACATCTCAACATGGTATCAGAGCAGTTATGATCATGCGTCGATTGAATTCATGGTGACAAAACAGTATGTGTATGCGATTTGCATGTAAGATTCAAAAATTGCTACAAATTTTATTTTTGAGCATTGATTCTTGTTGACTGTGGTTGTTTTGTTTTAAGAAGAATATGATTAGTGTTTTGTGTGACGTTTATTGCTAATCAATCTAATCGTTGATTACGTTTTCTTGTTGATGACACCCTGAACTTCATCTCAATTTTTCTTGCTGTTCTGCTCAAAATTTGAAGAAACGGAAAATTTTATTTTTGAGGTTGATTCTTGTTAACTATGGTTGTTTTGTGTTAAGAAAAAATATGATTTGTGTTTTGTGTGGTGTTTATTGCTAATCAATATTGTGTGTTTATTGTGTGGTGTTTATTGCTAATCAATATGGTGAATCAATGATTACATTTTCTTGTTGATTTGTCTTTTGACACCCTCAACTTCGTCCCAATTTTTGGGAGCCTTCTGCTCAAAATTTGGATAAACGGGAAAAGAGCAATGGAGCTCTTTGATTTAAGTTCTAGGTTTGCATCAATCGGAGTTCACAATAGAAAGTTATGTTGTTTTTACTGCAATCCAGCTTGACGCAAGTTTCCTCCTCATGCATCTTCGTGAAGCGTCCGCAATCATTTTTCTAATTTTAGCGTCAACCTTTTCAAGGAAATTTAGCTTTTTGCTATTCATATTGCGGCCATCAATCTTGAGTCTCACATCACGTCTCACATCAATTTATTTTGAGGACTCTTTTATTATTAACATCTCCTTTTTCCTCGGCTTTTTGGGGTGACGTCTCTCGCATCTTTGGACGTTTATTGAGCATCCTTCTTGCGTTTATCACTGGCAGACCATAGCCGTCATATTTCTCTTGTTATCAATTGCAGCCTTCACCATAAATGGTGTATAGGTTCTGTGATTTATCTTGTACATCTTTTCACAACCAGACATGGCTATGACTATTCTCGTCAATGATTTTTCTTGTGGCCAACGTTCTATTCCTATTTTCCAAGGCCAAGGATTTCTAGGATGGAAAGCAAAGATGTTGTTAATTATTGAATGTGACAAACTCTCTAATATTGCCCTTGAAAATTGTGTATGTCCACCTCAGCATGTTGATACGGATCATAACAATGTGCTTGTACTGAAGGACCTGCATTTTAAGATTGGCATGTTGCGTATACGGATACGAAACGACATGATAAAGCAGTTCTTCGGTATATTCTTTTTGCTCTTAGTGATTTCCTTTTGCTTGATGGTATCAGATGCCTACTTTCCATGATGTATGGAAGTATCTTATTGCAAACTTTTAGTGTTTCTGTTACACAAATATTTTATTTGAGAGGTTTTCTTAATATGAAATTGGTATTTCCATGAAGGAACATATTGAGTCTTTGAAATCTATCTATTATTAATCAACTCGTTGCTGTCCGTGATCCTGTTCCACAAAAACAACTGATTACACTTCTCCCTGACACGGTGAAGGACTCTTTTTATGATAACATTGTTACCATTCTTTCTAATAAAGATGGTCTCCATTTGGACCAAGCCTGCATGTCTTTAGTTGAATACTCTCAGCGTCAAGAATGACGTCATGATACAGCTATGATTGCATAAGAGGAGACAAAGTCACAATAGATGGAATGTGCTTTTTATGCTTGAAGACATCCATTTCAATGAGAAAACTGTTGGAGCTATATATGGCTCACTCTACTCAACTTGGTCTCACCTATATATTTGTATCTTGTCCTCAATATGAATCAGTCTTTGGGAGCGTATATGGTGTGTCTCTTGTCTCGTCTCTCTCTCTTTCTCTCTACATCTCAACATGGTATCAGAGCAGTAACGATCATGCGTCGATTCAATTCATGGTGACAAAATAGTATGTGTATGCGATTTGCATGTAAGATTCAAAAATTGCTACAAATTTTATTTTTGAGCATTGATTCTTGTTAACTGTGGTTGTTTTGTGTTAAGAAGAATATGATTAGTGTTTTGTGTGACGTTTATTGCTAATTAATCTAATCGTTGATTACGTTTTCTTGTTGATGACACCCTGAACTTCATCTCAATTTTTCTTGCTGTTCTGCTCAAAATTTGGAGAAATGGGAAAAGCACAATAACACTTTTCATCCAAAACTTGTTCGTCTCCTCGAGCTCTTCGATTTGAGTTCTAGGTTTGCGTCAATTGGAGTTCGCAGCAGAAAGTTATGTTGTTTTTACTGCAATTGAGCTTGACGCAGCTTTCTTCGTCCTACTTCTTCGTGAAGCGTCCGCGATCGTTTTTCTTATTTTGGCGTTAATGTTTTCGAGAAGATTTAGCTTTTTGCTATTCGTACTGTGGCCGTCAATCTTGCATCTCACGCCACTCTATTTTGAGGACTCGTTTATTATTAACGTCTCCTTTACGTTGCCTTTTTTGGGTGACGTCTCTCACATCTTTGGAAGTTCCTTGAGCATCCTTCTTACGTTTATCGTTGACAACGCAGTCCTAATATCTCTCTCATTCTCAATTGCGGCCTTCACCATATATGGTGTGCAAATTCTGCGATCTTATCTTATACGTCTTCTCGCAACAAGATATGGCTATGAATATTCTCGTCAATGGCTTTCCTTCTGGCCAGCGTTCTGTTCCTCCTTTCCAAGGTCAAGGTTTTCCAGGCTGGAAAGCAAATAATTTGTTAATTCTTGAAGGCGATAAACTCTCCGATGTTGTTCTTGGAAATCGTGTTTGTCCGCCTTAGCCTGTTGATACGGATAATGATAACGTGCTTATCACTGAAGGACCTATATTTAAAGATTGGAATCTTGCCTATACGGATTGGCAACGACATGATAAAGCAACTCGTCGGTATATTCTTTCTGCTCTTAGTGATTCCCTTTTGCTTGATATGTACGAACTGCCTACTTCCCACGAGGTATGGAAGTACCTTATTGCAAACTTTCAGAAGAAATCTGTCACAGAAATACTTTATTTTAGAGGGTAACTTAACAAGTTACAATATGAAGTTAATACTGCCATGACGGGACATATTGAATCTTTCAAATCTATTATTAATCCACTTGCTGCTGCCGGTGATCTTGTTGGACAAAAGCAACTGATTACACTTCTCCTTGATACGGTGAAGGACTCTTCTTATGATAACATTGTTACTATTCTCTCTAATAAAGATGGTCTTGATTTCGACCAAGCCTGCATGTCTTTAATTGAATACTCTCAACGTCAAGAATGTCGTAATGCTAGTCATGATACAGCTATGATTTCACACGAGGAGACTGAGTCACAACAGATGGAACGAGCTTTTTATGCTCGAAGGCGTCCATTTCAACGAGGAAACCGCAGAGGTGGCTGTTGCGGTAATATTTTCTCTCGTCTCAAATTTCCTAATAAGCAATGTTCTTACTGCAACAGAAATGGCCATACTGAAGATGATTGTTGGGCACATCAATATGATGAAGAACACAATATTACCACAAAACAACCACGTTTATCTAGAGACTCTTCTTCTTCTTCTTGTGAATATTGTGGATGATCTGAATATCCCACTCATATGTGATATAAGCGTCGATTCGACACAGATTTGGAATAGAGCATATGCTACTGAACATCGAAACAACATTGTACCAAAAACAAGCTGCGTCCTATGTTCAGTTGCTCCAGACAGAATACTTCATGTACGCGATGGATCACTTTTTATTGTCGATTTTGGTGCTATAGGAAATATGACATATCAGTCTAAGTGGCTCCATAACTATCATCCACTGCCAGTTCAACGTGTTGTTTATCTTGTTGATGATACTACTTGTCAAGTAAAGGGTATTGGAGACTTATATCTTGGTACCTTATCTTCTTCCACTCGAATTTTGCGAGGAGTATTACCTGTACCAGATCTTCAACGTAATCTTCTTTCAGTTGCTAGACTTGTTGATCTTGGTCTGTTTGTTGGATTTGATCATACCAAATGCCGAATTGAGAAAGATGGACAGACTATAGCCATTGCTCCTCGAAATGGTAATTTGTTTGAACTCTCTCTCAACGATGCTATAGAAAATGTTGTCACTGCTCCAGGTGATCATGATTGCAAAGTATGACATCACCGTTTTTTTCATGCTGATTTCTCAAAACTCCTTGATCTTCAACGTCGTGATCTTGTTCATGGCATGGATCTTAAAGCCCATCCCCATATGGGAATTTGTGAATTTTGTGCTCTTGGGAAACACAATCGTAAACCCTTTCCTCTTTCAAATACAACTCATTCTCATGACATATTGGATCTTGTTCATACTGATATATGTGGACCTCTACCTTCTTCCAGATCACAATATCGCTACTTCATTACTTTCATTGATGATTTCTGAAGGTATACGACTGTATTTCTACTTAGACAAAAATCTGAAGCCTTATCTGTTTTCAAACAATTCCACAAGGCTGCGGAACTTCAAACTGGTCGTCGCCTTAGGAAGCTTCGTAGTGACAATGGAGGCGAATATGTTTCTCGAGAGTTTGTGAGTTACTGTGCTGACAATGGAATTCATCATGAACACACTATTCCATATTCGCCTCAACAGAACGGTGTTGCTGAACGAAAGAATCGCACTATTCTCAATGCTGTAAGATGTATGCTGATTCATTCTAGCTTATCTCGTGTTTTTTGGGCTGAAGCTACGTTGACAGCAGTATTTATTCAGAATCATCTTCCTACTACTGCACTCTCTGGTAAGATACCCATCACAGCATGGACAGGTGACATTCCTTCTATATCTCATTTTCGAACCTTTGGATGTATTGCTTATATTAATGTTCCCAAAGAAACACGAACAACGCTTGATGGTCCTGGTCTTAAAGTTATTTTTATTGGATATTGTGAGACTTCCAAAGGCTACAAATTCTATGACCCTTCCTCCAAAAAAGTAATTGTGAATCGTGATGCTACTTTTAACGAACAGCTTATGGGAGGCTCATGGTCCATGGATGATTCTGATGATACTAAATCATTGCTTCAAGCTTTTCCATTTCTTTCAGAAGATGTAACTCTTCCTATAGAGCAACTTTCCTCTTTACAACCATCCATTCCGAATGTTGCCAATGATGATATTGATATTTTTGTTGATCTGCCTATTGATTTTGAACATGGCTCATGTCATGTTTATGATGACGATATTGCTGATAATGCTTTTTCTACTTCGGAAGATCCCATTACTTATGATGAAGCTATCTCTTCACCACAAAAGGATCAATGGCAAGAGGCTATGGAAGCAGAGTACGATTCTCTTGTCTCTAAAGGTACATGGATACTAACTGAATTACCTCCTGGTCGTACAGCTATTAAATGTAAGTGGGTGTATAAGACAAAAGTAAAAGCAGATGGATCTTTTGACAAGTTCAAGGCGCGTTTAGTTGCAAAAGGTTACTCCCAAAGTAGCTGGTGTTGATTGATTATCAAGAGACATTTCACCAGTTGTTCGCATTACAAGTGTTCGAGTTTTATTGGCATTTTCTGTTCAATTTGATTTAGAAGCTCATCAAATGGATGTGTGAACTGCTTTTCTTAATGGTGACTTGGAAGAGGAAATTTATATGAAACAACCAGAAGGGTTTGTTATTCCAGGTAAAGAAGACCTTGTTGCTCAACTCCATAAGGGACTATATGGTCTCAAACAAGCTTCGCGAGCCTGGTATACAAAATTTGATCTTTGTGTCACCTCTAAAGGATTTATCTCTTCCTCGTCAGACCCCAACTTATACATAAAACGCCAAGGTAGCAGTTTTGTGAATCTTGCTCTTTATGTGGATGATACCATGCTTGTTTCCAATGATTTGGGATTTCTTCAGCAAGTAAAAAAGTTAGTGTCTTCTACATTTGATATGGTGGATCTTGGAGAGATTCACTCATGTCTTGGCATTCAAATCCAACGGAATCGTACAAAATGTATTTTATTCCTTCGACAGTCAAAGTTTATTGCAGATACTATTTCAAAATTTGGTATGTAATCTGCACATTCAGCCAACACACCTTGTCTTGCGAGCTCTACGAAGAACACTTCTGACAATGGCGATCAACTTGTCACAAATCAACCTTATGCTAACTTGATTGGATGTCTTCAGTTTGTTGGCATGAACACTCGTCCTGATATTCTGTTTGCTGCTAATTATCTTGGAACATCTTGCATGTCCTTCTCTTAAGCATTGGTCTGCTGCAAAGCGTGTGTTGAAATACTTGAAAGGCACTACAGATTTTGGTTTAGTCTATCGACGACAACTCACATCGGATTCTATGCAATCTCTTTCTCTTTTGGGTTACACAGATGCAGACTGGGCAAGCTCACATTTATCTATGGGATCTACTAGTGGAAATTGCTTCTTTATAAATGGTTGTCTTGTTTCTTGGACTAGCAAGAAACAACGTTGTGTTGCAGTTTCTATGACAGAGTCAGAATATGTTGCGGCATCACTTGCAGCTCGTGAGTTGATTTGGCTTCGACAAATGCTTGTTGATATTGGTCACTCTCCTCTTTCTAGCACACCCTTGCGGTGTGACAACCAAAGTGCTATTAGTCTTGCAAAAGACTATGTTCAACATAATAAGTCAAAGCACATTGCTGTCCATTATCATTATGTCAGGTATGAAGTACGCAAAGGAACCATTATGGTTGAACACTGTCCAAGTGACCAGATGATTGCAGACATTTTGACCAAAGGCCTCAACGAGTCACGTTTCATCCTCTTGCGCTCGGAGCTTGGAGTTGCTTCGACCTCACTCTTTCTAGATTAGCTTCTTTGCTATTGTAATAGCTTTGTACATATGACATTGTAATCTTTTAGGTACCATGCACTATGCACACTCCACATTTGCACATTGTGATCTCTAAGTCACTTGAATATTTGTACATAGATGCACAATTCACTTTCACATCATCATCGCTGGTTCATATTTTCACATTGTATAGGGGCTTGGGTTTTTCCCTTGAACTCCCCGAGGGTTTTTTCATCCAAAGCTAGAGACCTTTGTTTGAGTGGGGGTGTTGGAGCTATATATGGCTCACTCCAGTCAACTTGGTCTCACCTATATATTTGTATCTTGTCCTCAATATGAATCAGTCTTTGGGAGCGTATATGGTGTGTCTCTTGTCTCGTCTCTCTCTCTTTCTCTCTACATCTCAACATTTCTCACCTCTAAAGGATTTATCTCTTGCTCATCAGACCCCAACTTATACATAAAATGCCAAGGTATCAGTTTTGTGATTCTTGCTCTTTATGTGGATGATAACATCCTTGTTTCCAATGATTTGGGATTTCTTTAGCAAGTGAAAAAGTTATTGTCTTCTGCATTTGATATGGTGGATCTTGGAGAGATTCACTCTTGTCTTGGCATTCAAATCCAACGGAATCGTACAAAAGGTATTTTATTCCTTTAACAGTCAAAGTTTATTGCAGATACTATTCAAAAATTTGGTATGGAATCTGCACATTCAGCCAACACACCTTGTCTTGCGAGCTCTACGAAGAACACTTCTGACAATGGCGGTCAACTTGTCACAAATCAACCTTATGCTAACTTGATTGGATGTCTTCAGTTTGTTGGTATGAAAACTCGTCCTGATATTCTGTTTGCTGTTAATTATCTTGGACAACATCTTGCATGTCCTTCTCTTAAGCATTGGTCTGCTGCAAAGCGTGTATTGAAATACTTGAAAGGCACTATAGATTTTGGTTTAGTCTATCGACGACAACTCACATCGGATTCTATGAAATCTCTTTCTCTTTTGGGTTACACAAATGCAGACTGGGCAAGCTCACATTTATCTATGCGATCTACAAGTGGAAATTGCTTCTTTATAAATGGTTGTCTTGTTTCTTGGACTAGCAAGAAACAACGTTGTGTTGCAGTTTCTATGACAGAGTCAGAATATGTTGCGGCATCACTTGCAGCTCGTGAGTTGATTTGGCTTCGGCAAATTCTTGTTGATATTGGTCACTCTCCTCTTTCTAGCACACCCTTGCGGTGTGACAACCAAAGTGCTATTAGTCTTGCAAAAGACTATGTTCACTCTTTCTAGATTAGCTTCTTTGCTATTGTAATAGCTTTGTACATATGACATTGTATTCTTTTAGGTACCATGCACTATGCACACTCCACATTTGCACATTGTGATATCTAAGTCACTTGAATATTTGTACATAGATGCACTATTCACTTTCACATCATCACCGCTGGTTCATATTTTCACATTGTATAGGGGCTTGGGTTTTTCCCTTGAACTCCCCAAGGGTTTTTTCATCCAAAGCTAGAGACCTTTGTTTGAGTGGGGGTGTTGGAGCTATATATGGATCACTCTATTGAACTTGGTCTCACCTATATATTTGTATCTTGTCCTCAATATGAATCAGTCTTTGGGAGCGTAAATGGTGTGTCTCTTGTCTCGTCTCTCTCTCTTTCTCTCTACATCTTAACAAAAAGAATGCAGTCATTAGGAAAAGCATGAATTGAATTGTAATCCATCCCCAAGTTTGCGAGATCTTTTTTTCTTCCTCTCTTGAATCTGGCATCACATTATCATCTGGCAGTATGTGCTCTTTGAGCAATCTACACAGCAAACAAAATTGTGGTACACTTGCGTAAGTAATCGATAATATCATTATACATCTAGAGTTTTTTATTGAAGTAAACACATTGTAAAAGATCACCTGAAAAGTGTTGTGATGCTAGTTTTACTCCATCGAAACTTTTGTCTGCATGTTAAGAAGAACTAGGAGCGCCTTCAATCTAGACACATGTGTTCTATCATACAATGGCGTATTGGCTTCACTTTTCATATCATTAAGCCTTTTTGAATCCACGATCGTCTCGATCATCTCATCGATCCCGGGATCAAACATTGTCTCGTTGGGAATGTGGTATGCATGATCATCCTCCAAGCTGCCAAAGGCTACATCTTGTGTCTCACGTATGCTGCTTGACCAAAGTACATGCAAATACATCTATTGGGTTGCAAGATTGGTGCCTTTTGGCCAGCGTCAGAGTCCGACGAGTTATAATTGGCAACACCTCGATCTATAATAGATGGATCAAACTCTTCAAATTTGCAAACCTACTGCAAAGAAATGCATCTTCCCGTCACCAAACATCTTTACATTGATTCCAAGGACATAAGATCCTTGTTGAGAGATCGGTGTTTCGGTTGGACAGCCCCACATCGTCGTCATTACTCATAATCAATGTAAAAACCTTATAACGTGAACATAAATTTAATCTTCTATTGGCATCCTTTGTCTTTTCTCTCTCTCTCTGTCTCTCTCTCTCTCTCTCTTTGTTCACACTGTAAACTACCTCACATTCTCTAGTAATGTCGGATCCCCACACACCTTGGTCTAGAGGTGCACGGAGATCAGAACAATGTAACCTTTTGATTTATCCAAGAGTTCAAACTTCTTGCACCATCTAGTTTACCAAGGTTTTTTAATCTAAAAGATTAGAAATCCCATGGTACCATAAATACAATATTTTGTCTATGCAAAGTAACATCATGGCAAAGAAACCATCATGGCCATAAAAGAAATAGAGAAACCATGTCGATCCTTAAAGACTATAGAAGATAAAGAGCAAAAACCCATCAATATTTTCATGAGTCAAAATAAGTGGTAGTTAGACCAAACATCAATCAAAGCCAACCCATTGGCTCATCAAATTATTACAAGTACAATAATGAATGTTCCCCATTGCCATCAATCAATAATCTATAGATATTTATTATTCTAATAGCATCCGTGAGATCTGTTCCTATTATGAAAGTCTTCCACTATTATTACTCTACGTATAGGTCATAGTAGCAAGCAAGAAAAAGGAAACCCACATAGAAGAGAAAGAAGAACTACTTGTTCTATAATATTTATTTTCCTTGATTGAGCTCTCCATACTTAATTTTGCACATCACCAACAACACAGCCATTGCTATGATACAACTACAACACAACAAATATGCGGTGACCGTAAAATCCATAAAATATCATAGCACTCATATCATAATTATACAAGCATACCTCAATAAATTTTTCTATATGTTGCTCATCAAGATTAATGATTAGAGAGTAAGAGATAAAGAGCAAGGCCAAGCGTGCTATATGAACCTCCAAGATTGGAGTGGCACACATATCGTTGTGAGAGAGAAGAGGAGAAGAAAGTAAAAAATTATAGACACAAGTCACTAGGTACAATCTCCCCCGTACAGGAGTGAGAATTTTGCTCTTCCAATAGGAAAGATTGCAATGCTCCAAATGATTACAAATGACTACTTGGACATAAAATGACCATTGATCATAAAGAGTTCTTCATTAATCAAATATCCATTAACTTGGTTTTTTGTTGCATAGTCCATAAGGCAACCCTATGTTGCTACCTATTATTTGTAATAAGTAAATATTTTTTAGGATCAATCTCCATTATAGTTGTACATGAAATCATATTTCGCCTTTCATGATACACTTGGGGTATCCTATAAGAATACATGGAACACAAGTTGAGTTACAAAAGTGGATTCTTTTAAAGGTCTATCAGCATATTGCTTCTTGGTAAGATGAGGAGTAGACACTCCATGTCTATTTAGGAATTATAGGAGTTATTCCTATATCTTATCTCGTGTATATTATTTGTTGACTTGACAAGTCACACAAATTATTACTCCTATTCAAATCTCTCATGCTTAAATTCTTGTTGAGATGTGTCAAAGATACCAAATTTGGTTGTATATCATGGGATCACATGTGTATGCCTTTAAAGTGCTAGAAGGGCTACTTTTGTCAAAAAGATGATTGGCACACTACAACATCCATCAAATTGTGGAGTTAAGAAGTTGGAGGTGGCAGAGGTTGCCAGGGTTGCATCAACGTTTGGTTTCCTTATGTACGAGATGCTGATCTCGAGGCCCGACATAGCAGCTGCAGTGGGAGCATTTGCAGCAGGGTTGATTAGTTGTTCTATGACTGATCTTGGCATAGAGCATAGGGGAGGTTTGCAGGTATTGGACCGATACTTGCAGGAGTGCATGAGCTCTTGTAGACTCTTTGCAGAGCTTGGAGCTAGCTCTGTGTGGCTTCCGTAGCGGGATGTTTGTCTATCAGTAGAGCCAGATGCACATGATCACAGCCAGCCAGTGGGCATCGGTTGAGAGCGGTTTTCTCTCACCTTTTGTAGTCTTTAGACTAGGCTCCCTTGCTTAAAGACATAGTCGCCTTTAAGTGGGAGGTGGTTGGGGTATAGGAGTCTGTGCCTTGCCCGGCCGCGCAGAGTCTGGGCGCCCACTGACTTGTATACCTTATACATAGCATAAGTGTATAGGGGACTGCTCACTCTTTGAGTCTCCCCACCCATATTTGTGTGTCGTGTGTCTCCTTCTCTCGCTCACTCTCCGTCTGTGGTGCTCCCCGATCCCCTTCATGATTGAGATGGCTCGGGGGTGGTCGAAAGGATATGAAATGAGCTATGCGCTTCTTGTAATGATTACTTTGTATCTATACAGACTCTTTATTTCCATCTGTTTACTCTGCGTACTCTATATATTATTTGTTCATTATCAATGTATAAGTGGTATCAGAGCGGTTTCAATCCTGCGGTAGCGATGGAAGCATATGAGCAGTGATTGAAGGAACAAGAGGAGATTATTCAATGGCTCAATGAAGATCTTAACGGATATGAGAAAGTGGATAAAGGAAAGAGAATAGCTGGTATAGGAAGACAAAGTGGAGGAGAAGATGGAAGTTAAACATGGAAACGGTCCATCGCCGTCTCCAAGAGATGAAGGATCAAAGAAGAAGAAACAAAAGAGGATCGATGATCAAGACGATGACGATGCGAGAGAAGCTGCGAGATCAATCAAGTTTCAAGAAGAGTAAGGTCACCAGACTTTCAAATGCCCGAACAAAGACATTGATAAGAAAATATGTACGAAGATGGTTGAATTGGAGACTATTGACGATGCGGATGATAAAGGTAAGTCATCTAACCCTTCTTTATGATGCTTCATGTCGTTGTTGCATCATTTGAAAGCTTCTATGATCAAAGTCAAGCATAAAATTTAAGATCTGAAATTGAATTTCTTAATTGATTCAAGTAGTACACATTGATTCTTGTCCTCTAATCTCGTTGAGAAATTAAACCCGAAATTAAACTGAGAAATCAAGAGAGATGGTTGAGAAGAAATTTTGTTTATTTAAGGATTATTTGTATTATCATGATTGCTTATGTGTGTTTGTAAATTCCTCTTTGAAATATCAAATTTTGTGAGAATGCCAACAAAATATATTTATTTAGATAATCTTATTCTAAAGAAAAGATGCGAAGGCAGCACTAGAAACCAATTTGATTCTAAAGTTAGACAACTTAGAAGTAGGATTCTTCTTATCATGTAGAAGATTCCTCTTAGATTGAATTTGATGTTTTGTACGTAAAAAAACCCCTCTTTGCAACTCTAAGGACAGAGTTAATTTTGATAAGGGGAGAATGTAATAGGACTAAATTTTGAAGTTCTTAAAGTCGAAAAGAATGTAGTAGGTGATATCTTTCATTTAGTACGATTTGAAAGATTGTTGAATAGTCTATTAGATAGAGCTTATATGAATGAGTTTAAGATATTAAGAGAGAAAATATACTCTCTTCTCTTTAAATAATACACCAAAGGCATATTTCATAAAGATTAATGAATAACAAATAGTCTGTCTATGAACAGTATAATAAAATCGTAATTAAAATTGAGATTTTTATTAATATCAATGTTTTATATTTATGTGTTTTGGCTTAAAATGCATGGTTAGGCTTAAAATAAGTTGAAAAAGTAGTGGAGACCCAAAAAAAAAAGGGTTTTTGGGAGTCATGACGTGAAAGTTGCGTTTTCAGCTAAAGAAAGACGTTTTTCGCAATTCTATCTACGCTACCTTAGAGACCATACCTGTTCCCGTCGTTTTGAGTACCTGGAAGCTTATAGTCTGAGTTCACAAAGTTATGAAAAAAACAAATTGTCAACTACGGTAGGGCAGCCTACAAGCAGCAAAAGGTTAGCTTACAAACAAATATACACAGGTAATATCTCTTTTGTTTCATCCAATCAAGAAGTGATTATACTCTTTCATGATGGTACAAAATGTTGTTTTGAATTTGATTATCATGTTGATTTGGTTGCACGAGTATGTTCTTTTGGCTATTTTGTAGACAATGCAGAAATCAATGTGTGAAATAGGATATCTGCAAGGTGTCGTGATATTGGGATCGTGATTGTGTTGCGATTCTGATTATGATGGTTATTGCCATCATGAGATTGAGATTGAAATTGAGAGTGTGATTGTGATTGTGATTGAGATTGAGAGTGAGAGTGTGATTGAGATCGAGATTGTGCACAAGATTGAGATTGAGATTGAGAGTGTGATTGAGATAGCTCGGGGGTGGTCAGCAGGTTATGAAATGAGCCATGCTCTTCTTGTGATGATTACTCTGTATCTATACAAGACTCTTTATTTCCATCTGTTTACTCCGCGTACTCTGTATATTCTTTGTTCATTATCAATGCATTTGCCTCTCCACTGTCGCGTCACACTACAGAAGCATTAGGAAAAGAAGATTTTTCACTCGCAAAAGAACCATGAGAAATCGTTACATTGTTGTTACCACATTTTCTTTGAGCAATAATAAAAGTCTATTCAATTGCACATTGTTTAGCCCTGTTTTTTTGTAAAGTGACTCTTGCAACAGCAATGTGCATAATGCATCAAAGTTGAAAACTTCAAGATTTCCTTGGGTCATAAGTCTCTAAGTACTAGCAAAAGTCTGGTTGAATTTGAAAAACCATCAAGAACAGTCTGCATGGGAATTGTAAAAAATGACTTCACTATGTTGCTCATTTATATCCTTGATACCAACAAGGAAAGTGTCCATTTCAGCTTCTTTGTGCATAATCTTTGACTCCATTTCTTTACTAAGCAATGCAATTTTAGCCTCATTTGTTACTTGAATAAAGGCCAGCCAGAAAATCCCAAGACTATTTTTAAGATTTTGCTGAACGACTATGAGGAGTAATAGTGTGCTTCATAGACAATGCAATCAAATCATGAGCTTGCACATCTTTTACATTCCAACAAGCTTGCTCAACCATAGGCAAAACAGCTCTGGTAGCAGAAATCCTGCCATCGAAACAGCTTTGGTAGCAGCAATCCTGCAACCTAAACTCAAAACATCCTCAACATTGCCTACATCCTTAAGACTAGGACATACATCAATGCCCTGCACAATATTCCAAACACCCTTTGACACAAAAACAT
This sequence comes from Adiantum capillus-veneris, assembly GCF_014529385.1. Classification (NCBI taxonomy): domain Eukaryota; kingdom Viridiplantae; phylum Streptophyta; class Polypodiopsida; order Polypodiales; family Pteridaceae; genus Adiantum; species Adiantum capillus-veneris. Next base: position 77,891,112 of record NC_140953.1, on the reverse strand, counting down.
GTTGCATCATATAAGCTCACATAGGGTGAATTGTCCACATCCAATCTATCCTCAGCAACAGCAAACATCTTGACCACATCTATATTGTTGTCAGCCATGATAAATGTTGCACCAAACTTCCCAAAAAGAGGAGAAAGAAAGCAGGAAAAACAAGTACTATGTAGCAGAAACGATAGAAAAAATGTAAGGGACCTTCTATGCAAAAAATGGGTAGAACTTTTTGACAAAATGACAAAATAACATGTATAGTACTATGTGTAGTGGAAAAGGAGGGAGAAACAAGCCCAAATCAAAGATCTGAGCAGACCTTTTGATGCTTGCCAACGCTCACAAAATTGAGAGGAAGTGAGCAGGCGTGTGGTGCTGGAGCTGTTGGCGACTAAGCCTAAGAGGACACAACCAGCTCTGTTACCAATTGTTGGAATTAGGCTTGCAGGAAAACACACACAGCTTGGAGATGAAAGAAGCCTAAGGCACACAACAGAGAGTGTATTACTTAGTATGCAATGGAAACATAAGATAGACCTAGAGTGATGGGTGTATATACAATGCACAGGGCGGGGGGGGGGAACCCTCCTCGTGAGAGAAAAAATGCCCCGACGGTCCTAAGTGTGTTCAAACACATCACTACCACATGTATATGGTAGCACCTCTTGATATGGATAAAATCCATCTTGGCATTAACACTTGTGCTAGCCGTAAGTTGGTAGCTATGCTAACCACAATCAATTAGCATTTTTTGTTAACAAAAAATGATAATTGTTCTTAATGATTGATCAGACATTGAAGAATATCGTGACCTTGTGATACCTGAATGTTATATATGGTCATCAAATGTGCATCAATTTTTTGTTTTTCCAGAGTCGCAAATATACATATTAATGTTTTACATTTTAATGCCATTATATGATTATTTTCAGGGATATAAAGAAAATAATTTGACAAATGAGGGAGATGATTATGATCTTGCCTACAAAATGATTGATTGGGATTTGATCTGAGTATTATGAGACACTGTTGGCATAATCTTACTAAAGGGGTTGTTTTCACAAACAAAATACTGCCAACTTTTATGGAAACACTTGACATATATTAATCTTATTAGTCTCATGACTATTTACTATAGAAAACACTAACATTGGAATGGTTTACGTATTTGTTGTATCCTAGCCAAAAATTTCAAGCCAACCATGCAACGCTTTTTTCCCATTGCTTTTGTGTTTGTTTGAGAGCCTACGGATCTTTTGAACTGCCAGTCGTTGGGCTTTTTTTTTATCTTCTAATAGCTTAACCATGTGCACATAAAGGACAGAAAGGAAGGAAAAGTGATACCTTGTGTAGGGAAAATTTGAAGGTGATGAAGTGAGCTATGACGCGCCTCTCAAGAGGATACTATGACACAAAAGAAAGCAAGGAAAAACATACCTAGTTGTTATAAACCAACTACACATGCCGACTTCTCTCATAGTTTAAAAATTATTTCATGCATGATTTTCCTCCTAGAATTCCACCATCATGCCCTGGAAGACCGTAAAATTGATATTATCCCGAGTAATGAACCTCCCTGCAGAGCATCCTATCGTGTAAACCCAACCTAAAAAAACTAAAAGAGGCAAACATTCTCAGCAAAATTAAACATAAATCAGGGTATCACCAAGTCAAACCTTTTGAGGAATATGTATATAAAATTTCATTCAAAACACAATGGGGCACTATGAATTATCATGCCATTTGGTCTAACAAATGCACGTGCCACCTTCACATGCATGATGAATAAAAGTTTTATTGACCATAAAGATTTTTTCATTGTATTTTTTGATTGTATATTAGTGTTCAGTAAATCCGAGCAAGAACATAAGCAACATGTAACACATGCCTTTGACCTTCTATTACAAAACCATCTATACCAGAATCTAGAAAATGCTTTTTTTTTCAATCTGACATTGTATTTGAGACACATTGTATCGAGAAAGGGAATACATGTAGATCCCAAGAAAATTGAAGATATCCAGTCATGGCTTAGACCCAAACACTTGCATAATCTACATTCTTTCATTAGTCTATGTAGTTATTACAAGAAGTTTGTTCATAATTTTACTAATAAATCTCATTATCTGACTGTCCTGCTAAAGAAAACACTCCATATGTATCGAATATTTTTCTCTTAGTAGCATTGTTTGGGCACCATCTGCATAGCCAAAGTGAAAACATTCCACCTTTTTATTACTTTGTGATAGTTTGATTAGGGCGTTGATTGTTGGTGGTTTCCCCTCTATTGCATGTTGTTATTGTTGTTGCCATGAGGTTGGGAGGGTGTAGAAGAATTTTCAAATGTAGATCTCTTAAAGAAGGCATGTCTTTTATTCTTGTTCCTAGCAAAGCTAGGAGAGAAAGTAACTCTCTTGCTATGGTTAGTGTTAGTATGCTAATTGGTATGGAGTTGATATCCACCTTCTTTTTTTTTGCATTGAGAGCTAAGTTAATAGCTTTTGATAGTGAATCTAGCTCAAACCAATTTTCAATGATAATCTGGATATATACTTATGCTTTAGTTTCCTATGGTTGATATACTCAATGGCTTGAAGTTGAATGAGACAGTTCCAAAAATGATCAATGTAAGCATGTACGTCTTCATTTCAATATTGGGGAATTAACTTCGACTAGCGGTGTGCTTTAGCTTTGTACTATGTGGGGTAAGAAATGAGATAGAAACAACCATTTAAGTGCATGCCACGTGCAAGTTCTTCTACCATTTTGTTTAGTGGCATTCCACCATAGTGCAGTGCTACTGGTGAGGTTATTTGATGCATATTTGACCATGTCATGCTTGGGAAAGTATTCATAATGAAAATAATAACCCATGACAACACCATGCAAGCAACTTTAGTGCCGTCAAAATCCTTGTAAGTGAAATCCTTCCAGCTAAAAACAAAATCTTTGGAGCAAGTGTAGTTTTGGTGCATGCAGCATGCAATAGCTTATCTTCTAATTCCTATATTTGCATGCACTCATATGCAAGTGATTGTTGCAAACTTCTAAGTCGTTCATCAATCGAAGGTGTCTATGGAAGATGAGACATGATGGTCTGCTTTTCTTTTCTTTTCTTTTATTTGTTTCTTTTTTAATATTTTGCGTGTTTTGTGTGTGTGTTTCAATAACAATATAACATGTACACCAAAGAATCCTTTCTAATTACAAAAGACACTAGAAACTATGTCAATAAAAAGTTAGTATAGTTACCATTCATAGTACAGAACAGTCTTTATACACAAGTGTTGAAATCAAGGACCATAAGATAAAATGGTCCATCAAGCCAAGGAACTTTGAAAATCATAGTTGAGAAGGTAACCCTCAACTGCACCCATGGAAACAACACTACATTTAGTTAGCATTGGTAGCGTATGCAGGTGATGTATGGGTATCCCACATGTTATAGATGTCACCCAACTATATTGATTTCAAAGATAAATAATAACAAAGATCAAACTAATCATATATTCAGAGACGAAATTGTTTACAAGGGGGAAAAAAATTGTATGAAGCCCCTTGTTCTTTACAAGCTCTCACGAGATAAAGTTCAGCAGAAGACGCTTATTCAAGTGACTCTACCAACATATGCATGAGAAATACTCACAACCATCAAACAGTTTCACTAAAAGAGGTTATATGCACTTGTGACGCTTTTAGCGAAGAAAATACATTGGTTTTTTATACTGCCCGACATCTGTAAGACCATCGCTAAAAGCGTCACTATGGGAACGTCGCTATAACCATCGCTATGAGCATAGGACGATTATAGCGACTGTTGCAATCCTTGTGTACCGATGCTTATCGCGACATTGCAGAACCTTATATAGAGACACTTATACCGACGCTTGAGAGTAAAAAGTTCTGGGTGGCAGGGCATTCAACACCCATCAACCATATTGAATGTTTCTAGAATAACGTATACCTAAATGAATCCAAGATAAGCACAGATTCACCTTCGAAAGAAAATGCAAGGTATAGACTGAAAGTAGTCACCCACAAGACTGAAAGTAGTCACCCACAAGACAATATAATCATTAACTCCATCATGCATAGTATTGTTTGCAGAATAAAGATACAAAATTGACAAAAGTAATTGGACAAGAGTAAATTGACGGAAGTAAATCAATGATAATTATACACATCATAGGCAAAATCACTTGATTGTAAAGCTTGCAAATGTGATAGCTACAACACAATTGTCATTATTGAGAGAAAACATGGTTTTCCAATAGTTACAAAAAGGCGTATACACGTTATCTCATTATACATACTATGATAAAAGAAAACTAATTCTATCTAGCTACGGCTAGACTGACATCGTCTAATCAGACATCTCATCGCGTCCAAGCGGCGTATCTGTTGGATTCTGCAGAGAAAACAGTAAGTCTTTTTGTAAGTATAAACATATAACTACAAAAAAATTTATTTTCTTGGCTTATCATTAAATTACAACAAATGTAAAATACTAAAGTGAAATACTAACCATGCTGCCACAAGAACTAAGAATGTCCATCAAGGCGTTTAAGCCCTTTTTGACTACGTACTCTCGCTCGTACGGTGTGGGGTCACGTCCTGTCATCAACCATTGTTCAAAACATTCTAAGAATTTATTATGTTAGAATTTAAAAGTACAAATAGACATAACTATCAAACCTAAAGAGCACTGCAAAAACACTTACAAAATCGGCCTCAAATGATGTCCACCCGCGGCTCCCCAAGTGGTGGGAGCTCCCTACCTCTACTTGCGCTTTGGGTGCTTCCTTTGGTTGCTTCCACTTGTCACGATTCTCGCGTGCTGCTCGCTTCTCATTCATCCAATCTTCTTTGGTGAGCCAATCTGGTCTGTTCCACCCATGATTTATTGCTTTTTGTACTTCAGAACCGTTGTCCTTGTAGTACTCGTACATTCTAACCTTCATTAGGTCTTCATTGAAGCGCTCATCTCAACTTGACATGGGAAACTTGTCATGCAGCATGCCGATGACTCTGTCTTTTGATTCATGCGGCACTTCACTCGAGGTGTTTAGTATGTTCACCTGAGAGCAAAGACCGCGCATGCGCGAGATCACCTTCTTGCCTTCGTCATCCAAGATGATGCCGCCACTGATGTTGATTGAGTAGGGCAAGCCCTCTTGCCTTTGATGCATGAACCTGGGTGTCTCAGCAGGGGTCTTTAGCGGCGTCTTGATGGGGGTTACGGACGTCAGGTGTCTCCATTGGAGTCTGGGCCCTGAAGCAAGGAGTGTCGACTAGGGTGACTCCCGGAGGATTAGCTAGTGGTGTGTAGCCAAGAACGGTCGATAATCGTGCAAAACCTTGCATAGATGGCAATGCCATGGCTCGTGTGGGGCGGACAAAGAAGGGGAAGGTAAGGAGCCTCGTTGAACATGAGGCGGTGTCGAGGTATCAGCGACGGCATCCCCACAACAACCGCCGCCGCCACCACTAAGATAGACCTACAGTGATGGGTGTATATACAATGCATGGTGTGTTGAACTCGAGGGAGAGAGCGACAGGTAGACGAGAAGAGAGAGAGAAGACACCATCATATGCAAGCCCCAAAGTGTGTAGAATACACACATGAGATGATGTATATATAGAGGGGACCTGGGTGCCATATATAGAGAAGCCATATATTGAGTAGCTTCACATATAAGCTCAACACCCCCGCTAAAATAAGGGTCCCTAACTGTGGATGAAAAAACCCTTGGGGGATCAAGGGAAAAACCCACAGCTCTATATACACCCACTTTTATATTATAAACATCATTGAATATACAAATGTTCATGAGGAGATACATCACTCCTTTTACAATGAATATTTTATGAGGAGCTACATCACTCCTTTTACAATGAATGTTTTATGAGGAGTTACCTTACTCCTATCCTATCAAATAAGTAATGAATACAAAGGTTCAATAAATAGGTGTAAAGGCTATCGATTAGCTCGTAATTAGAAGTGTCTCCATGAATCTACTATGTAGCTTGTCATCACTATCGTATCACCAAACATATCTTCATGTTGTCATCAATATGACATCACCAAATATGTCTTCTTTGATCAATCCTACATAGATCATAGACTCAAAAACATAGTTATGAAAATTATTAACATCGTTAGTGAAATAATTACGTTCACAATGCCATAAGAGATGGTTCACAACGCCACTCTTTTGACAACATATAAACGCACGACAACATATGTGGACATAAAGTATGAACATAAAAAATACAAGATTCATGATACGTGATGCAAATGACATGTGTGTATACTACATAAAACGACATTTATTAACGTAGTGATATCAATGAATAAATCATCATTGTATCAATAAAAATTAATAAATCATCATGGTATCAACGAAAAGCATCATAGAATAATCATTGTATCAACAAAACAACATCATGGTATCACCGAGAATAACCATGGTATCAACGAAACAACATCATGATATCACCAAGAATAATCATTGTATCAATGAAACAACATCATGGCATCACCGAGAATAACCATGGTATCAACGAAACAACATCATAGTATCACCGATAATAACCATGGAATCAACAAAATATCATCATGGCATCACCGAGAATAACCATGGTATCAAAGAAATATCATCATGGTATCACCGAGAATAACCATGGTATCAATGAAATATCATCATGGTATCAATGAAAATCACCATGACCAAAGTACTAACAAAACATCATCATGGCTTTATGTACCATGGCATTAGAGACAGTCACCATAATGGCTTTACGTACCATGGCATTAGAGATGCTTAGAAATTTTTTGAAATAGGAATCATCATTATGGATTTACGTACTATGGCATCAGAGACGCTTTCAAGGAATAAAAACATTGAAATAGTAATAATCATCATGGATTTATGTACCATGGCATCACGGTATTCGCCATGGCATTAGAGACACTGAGAAAAACTTTGAAATAGAAACCATTATGGCTTTACGTACCATGGCATTAGAGATGCTAGTTTTGTGCAAAATCTACAAAACCTCAAGACAATGATTAGTTAGCAGATAATGGCTTGGTAAAAAGCTCCAACAATCTCTACATTAATGATTCGTATGAAAACCATCACGCACGTTAGTATACCATCATAAAATGGTTGCCAAATTATATGAAGTAATTTATGACAAATTGTGACAAGATCAATAGCATGCATCAAGAATCAAAGCCATGGATGGAGAAAATAAGACATAACACATTGCAGGTCTTGGTGAACCTTGCCAGTCTACGTCGATAATCATGCACATGAAGACCATCATACACGTTAGTTTACGATCACATAAAATGATCATAAAATTACATGAAATATTTTATGACATATTGCAGCAAGAGAGACCATGCGAGGCTGAATTAAAAGGAAGGGCTAGAGTTGTCTGCACCTCAGTCCGGGACTACAACCCCACCCTAGACTATCACCACGTAAATTGAGTCCTACCTGCATAACTTCAACCAAGTGTACCTACCCGTTATTTTCTTCACACGCCAAGTCTAGAGCATGATCAAAATGATGCAATATTTCCAAACTGTGAATAACTTAGCTAGCTGAGACCTGTAGACACCGTCAGCGTGCATGACTTCTTAGCTTTTATGAGCATCTAAAAACAACATTGGCTATTTTGAGCATTGGCCGGCATCACTCAAAATAACGACATGTTGAACCATGCGATACAAGGCGATACATCCAAAAGCAACGCTGGCTATTTTCAGCATTGTCCGACATCACTCAAAATAACGAGATTTTGAACCATGCACTAGAGGGCGTGGACAAAGGCAATGCACTACAAGGCGAAAAGCAGACAGCGTCAGGACTGCTTTATAAATCAAGGCATCAACGGCTGACCTGCAGGTGTTGCTCCTCCTGTACAACATGCCGCCACCCTTGTGCAGTCTTTCTGCTTGCCCTCTTTCCATTGCTTGTAGTTTCACTTAGTTTTGCAGTGGTGTTTGACAAAGTGGACAACCAATGGATATCAGAACTCGACTACCTGTGTCAACTCGGCTTTTATTTGTTTTCATCATTGAGACGAGAGGCTTCTTGCTACACTCTGGCTGCAGCTTGCTTGTTTCAGCATTGACACGAGGCTTCTCTCTACATATGAGCGACTGTAGCTTGCTTTGCAGTCTCTCTTCTAGCTAGGAAGAGTTGCTACTGCCATGCTTTCTAGAAAGATAAACTGAACCTCTGAGAAGCCATGTTCTAGCAGTTTGTAGCATGCAATAAGCACACCATATTCTAGCAGTTTTGTTGCTACACATCACACAAACCCGCGAGTTCTGCTAAATTTAGGGAAATCGCAGCATACGCTATTCATGCACCCACATCAAAGTAACTTTATGTTTCCTTAAAATAGCATCAAAATAATAATAATAGCGATGCTGCAATCGTTATACACAAGCAATTGGGGCCAACAGTATGTCGCCGTCGCTATAGTGAGGCGGCCTTTGCCATCGCTAGGTATTGCTGCTATTGCTTCTCCAAGTTTCTTCACAAAAAAAATGCTCTTCATGCCCACTGTGACAACCTTTACATAGATATACGCAACTACGAGACCATGCAGAAATACTCTATGCTCATCAACACCTAGTGTTCATCCTTAGGATGCCATGCTTATTAATTAAATAAAAAAAAAGTATGTACTACAGTCAAATACAAACAAAAGAATGTTGAATTGAGCAAATAATAGGACTTATCTCTGCGGTCCAGATTGGATTTGAATTATAGGAGTGCTTTTATGAATCAGGTTGAGAAAAGCTCACCGGATGAGAAAAGCTTTGATACCATGTTGAACTCGAGGGAGAGAGCGACAGGTAGATGAGAAGAGAGAGAGACGACACCATCATATGCAAGCCCCAAAGTGTGTAGAATACACACATGAGATGATGTATATATAGAGGGGACCTGGGTGCCATATATAGAGAAGCCATATATTGAGTAGCTTCACATATAAGCTCAACATGGTGGGGGGGGAGGGGGGGAACCTTCCTAGTAAGAGAAACAATTCCCCGACGGTCCTAAGTGAGTTCAGACACATCACTACCACATGTATATGGTAGCACCTCTTGATATGGCTAAAATCCATCTTCGCATTAACACTTGTGCTAGCCGTAAGTTGGTAGCTATGCTAACCACAATCAATTATCATTTTTTGTTTACAAAAAATGATAATTGTTCTTAATGATTGATCAGACATTGAAGAATATGGTGACCTTGTGATGCCTGAATGTTATATATGGTCATCAAATGTGCATCAATTTTTTGTTTTTCCAGAGTCGCAATTATACATATTAATGTTTTACATTTTAATGCCATTATATGATTATTTTGAGGGATATAAATGAAATAATTTGACAAATGAGGGAGATGATTATGATCCTGCCTACAAAATGATTGATTGGGATTTGATCTGAGTATTATGAGACATTGTTGGCATAATCTTACTAAAGGGGTTGTTTTTACAAACAAAATACTGCCAACTTTTATATATTAATCTGCTTAGTCTCATGACTATTTACTATAGAGAACACTAACATTGGAATGGTTTACCTATCTATTCTATCCTAGCCAAAAATTTCAAGCCAACCATGCAACGCTTTTTTCCCATTGCTTTTGTGTTTGTTTGAGAGCCTACGGATCTTTTGAACTGCCACTCCTTGGGATTTTTTTAATCTTCTAATAGCTTAACCATGTGCACATAAAGAACAGAAAGGAAGGAAAAGTGACACCTTGTGTAGGGAAAATTTGAAGGTGATGAAGTGAGCTATGATGCGCCTCTCAAGAGGATGCTATGACACAAAAGAAAGCAAGGAAAAACATACCTAGTTGTTATAAACCAACTACACATGCCGAATTATCTCATAGTTTAAAAATTATTTCATGCATGATTTTCCTCATAGAATTCCACCATCATGCCCTGGAAGACCGTAAAATTGATATTATCCCGAGTAACGAACCTCCCTGCAGAGCATCCTATCGTGTAAACCCAACCGCACATAGGGAGATACAAAATCAAATAATAGATTCACTTGACCAATGACTTATTAGACCTAGTAATTCACCATATAGAGATCCCATACTTCTTGTTAAGAAGAAAAATAGAACATTTTGTATGTGTATTGACTACAAGGATTTAAATAAGATCACCATTAGGAATAGGTTTTCAATTTCCAGAGTGAAAAATCTTCTAGAAAAACTAAAAGAGGCAAACATTCTTAGCAAAATTAAACTTAAATCGGGGTATCACCAAGTCAAAGTTTTTGAGGAATATGTATATAAAATTTCATTCAAAACACAATGGGGCACTATGAATTATCATGCCATTTGGTCTAACAAATGCACGTGCCACCTTCACATGCATGATGAATAAAAGTTTTATTGACCATAAATATTTCTTCATTGTAATCTTTGATTGTATATGAGTGTTCAGTAAATCCAAGCAAGAACATAAGTTACATTTAACACATGCCTTTGACCTTCTATTACAAAACCATCTATACCAGAATCTAGAAAATGCTTTTTTTTTCAATCTGACATTGTATTTGAGACACATTGTATCGAGAAAGGGAATACATGTAGATCCCAAGAAAATTGAAGATATCCAGTCATGGCTTAGACCCAAACACTTGCATAATCTACATTCTTTCATTAGTCTATGTGGTTATTACAAGAAGTTTGTTCATAATTTTACTAATAAATCTCATTATCTGACTGTCCTGCTAAAGAAAACACTCCATATGTATCGAATATTTTTCTCTTAGTAGCATTGTTTGGGCACCATCTGCATAGCCAAAGTGAAAACATTCCACCTTTTTATTACTTTGTGATAGTTTGATTAGGGCGTTGATTGTTGGTGGTTTCCCCTCTATTGCATGTTGTTATTGTTGTTGCCATGAGGTTGGGAGGGTGTAGAAGAATTTTCAAATGTAGATCTCTTAAAGAAGGCATGTCTTTTATTCTTGTTCCTAGCAAAGCTAGGAGAGAAAGTAACTCTCTTGCTATGGTTAGTGTTAGTATGCTAATTGGTATGGAGTTGATATCCACCTTCTTTTTTTTTGCATTGAGAGCTAAGTTAATAGCTTTTGATAGTGAATCTAGCTCAAACCAATTTTCAATGATAATCTGGATATATACTTATGCTTTAGTTTCCTATGGTTGATATACTCAATGGCTTGAAGTTGAATGAGACAGTTCCAAAAATGATCAATGTAAGCATGTACGTCTTCATTTCAATATTGGGGAATTAACTTCGACTAGCGGTGTGCTTTAGCTTTGTACTATGTGGGGTAAGAAATGAGATAGAAACAACCATTTAAGTGCATGCCACGTGCAAGTTCTTCTACCATTTTGTTTAGTGGCATTCCACCATAGTGCAGTGCTACTGGTGAGGTTATTTGATGCATATTTGACCATGTCATGCTTGGGAAAGTATTCATAATGAAAATAATAACCCATGACAACACCATGCAAGCAACTTTAGTGCCGTCAAAATCCTTGTAAGTGAAAGCCTTCCAGCTAAAAACAAAATCTTTGGAGCAAGTGTAGTTTTGGTGCATGCAGCATGCAATAGCTTATCTTCTAATTCCTATCTTTGCATGCACTCATATGCAAGTGATTGTTGCAAACTTCTAAGTCGTTCATCAATCGAAGGTGTCTATGGAAGATGAGACATGATGGTCTGCTTTTCTTTTCTTTTCTTTTATTTGTTTCTTTTTTAATATTTTGCGTGTTTTGTGTGTGTGTTTCAATAACAATATAACATGTACACCAAAGAATCCTTTCTAATTACAAAAGACACTAGAAACTATGTCAATAAAAAGTTAGTATAGTTCCCATTCATAGTACAGAACAATCTTTATACACAAGTGTTGAAATCAAGGACCATAAGATAAAATGGTCCATCAAGCCAAGGAACTTTGAAAATCATAGTTGAGAAGGTAACCCTCAACTGCACCCATGGAAACAACACTACATTTAGTTAGCATTGGTACCGTATGCAGGTGATGTATGGGTATCCCACATGTTATAGATGTCACCCAACTATATTGATTTCAAAGATAAATAATAACAAAGATCAAACTAATCATATATTCAGAGACGAAATTGTTTACAATGGGGAAAAAAATTGTATGAAGCCCCTTGTTCTTTACAAGCTCTCACGAGATAACGTTCAGCAGAAGACGCTTATTCAAGTGACTCTACCAACATATGCATGAGAAATACTCACAACCATCAAACAGTTTCACTAAAAGAGGTTATATGCACTTGTGACGCTTTTAGCGAAGAAAATACATTGGGTTTTTATACTCCCCGACGTCTCTAAGACCATCGCTAAAAGCGTCACTATGGGAACGTCGCTATAACCATCGCTATGAGCATCTCTATATGCGTCGCTATATAGCAATGTGTATAGCAATGCATATAGCGACGATTATAGCGACTGTTGCAATCCTTGTGTACCGATGCTTATAGCGACATTGCAGAACCTTATGTAGAGACGCTTATACCGACGCTTGAGAGTAAAAAGTTATGGGTGGTAGGGCATTCAACACCCATCAACCATATTGAATGTTTCTAGAATAACATATACCTAAATGAATCCAAGATAAGCACAGATTCACCTTCGAAACAAAATGCAAGGTATAGACTGAAAGTAGTCACCCACAAGACAATATAATCATTAACTCCATCATGCATAGTATTGTTTGTAGAATAAAGATACAAAACTGACAAAAGTAATTCGACAAGAGTAAATTGACGGAAGTAAATCAATGATAATTATACACATCATAGGCAAAATCACTTGATTATGAAGCTTGCAAATGTAATAGCTACAACACAATTGTCATTATTGAGAGAAAACATGGTTTTCCAATAGTTACAAAAAGGAGTATACACGTCATCTCATTATACATACTATGATAAAAGAAAACTAATTCTATCTAGCTATGGCTAGACTGACATCGTCTAATCAGACATCTCATCGCGTCCAAGCGGCGTATCTGTTGGATTCTGCAGAGAAAACAATAAGTCTTTTTGTAAGTATAAACATATAACTACAAAAAAATCTATTTTCTTGGCTTATCATTAAATTACAACAAATGTAAAATACTAAAGTGAAATACTAACCATGCTGCCACAAGAACTAAGAATGTCCATCAAGGCGTTTAAGCCCTTTTTGACTACGTACTCGCGCTCGTACGGTGTGGGGTCACGTCCTGTCATCAACCATTGTTCAAAACATTCTAAGAATTTATTATGTTAGAATTTAAAAGTACAAATAGACATAACTATCAAACCTAAAGAGCAATGCAAAAACACTTACAAAATCGGCCTCAGATGATGTCCACCCACTGCTCCCTGCCTCTACTTGCGCTTTGGGTGCTTCCTTTGGTTGCTTCCACTTGTCACGATTCTCGCGTGCTGCTCGCTTCGCATTCATCCAATCTTCTTTGGTGAGCCAATCTGGTCTGTTCCACCCATGATTTATTGCTTTTTGTACTTCAGAACCGTTGTCCTTGCAGTACTCGTGCATTCTAAACTTCATTAGGTCTTCATTGAAGCGCTCATCCCAACTTGACATGGGAAACTCGTCATGCAGCATGCCGATGACTCTGTCTTTTGATTCATGCGGCACTTCACTTGAGGTGTTTAGTATGTTCACCTGAGAGCAAAGACCGTGCATGCGCGAGATCACCTTCTTGCCTTCGTCATCCAAGATGATGCCGCCACTGATGTTGATTGAGTAGGGCAAGCCCTCTTGCCTATGACGCATGAACCTGGGTGTCTCAGCAGGGTTCTTTAGGGGCGTCTTGATGGGGGTTACGGACGTTAGGTGTCTCCATTGGAGTCTGGGCCCTGAAGCAAGGAGTGTCGACTAGGGTGACTCCCGGAGGATTAGCTAGTGGTGTGTAGCCAAGAACGGCCGATAATTGTGCAAAACCTTGCATAGATGGCAATGCCATGGCTTGTGTGGGGCGGAAAAAGAAGGGGAAGGTAAGGAGCCTCGTTGAACATGAGGCGGTGTTGAGGTATCAGCGACGGCATCCCCATAGCAACCGCCGCCGCCACCACTAGAGCATCAGGTGCCTAGACGAGTGTGAAGATCATCTCATTGACACCAAAGCTTTGGAGCGTGTTGAATTCTCCAAAACAAAGGGAGACGCTGAAGGAGTGGAATGGCGTGATGGTTTTCCAGAGCAATGACGCTCCTCGTACCACCTCCTCTGCTAGGGTGACAAAGAAGAAAGAAACTCATCATCATCCATACCTGCATGAAACACACGAACATTTATTCTTGATATTGAATGGAGAAGAAAACCTCGACAAGTTATAATCTATACAATAGATAATAGGGAGAACTTAGAAGGATCCTAACCAAATGGATTTACGCTATCCACAGCTAGACCTATGCTCAAATTCCGAGCTTTGCTGGTAAAATCTGGCCATGTATCGTCTATATGTTTCCCAGCTGCACAATCTACAGGAATCCATAGCACACCATCCTAAAGATCTATTCTCCTTGTTCCATGATGCTAAGGAGGCTATGGACTTACATTCAAAGAAATGCTTGATGCGAGGAAGTAGAGGAAAATGTTGCAAAACCTTTTGTGGAATTTTTGGTCCGTTGAGATCTACTCGATATCTCTCGGAATCACATTTCAGACACTTCTCCATGTCTATGTATTCTCCACTGAAAAGAATGTAGTCGTTAGGACAAGCGTGAATTGAATTGTAATCCATCCCCAAGTTTTGCAAGATATTTTCTGCTTCCTCTCTGGAATCTGGCATCACATTATCAGCTGGCAGTATGTGCTCTTTGACCAATCTACACAGCAAAAAAAATGTGATACACTTGCGTACGTAATCTATCAGATCATTATACATCTAGAGTTTTTTTATTGAAGTAAACACATTCTATAGATCACCTGAAAAGCATTGTGACGCTAGTTTCAATCCATCCAAACTTTGCATGCATGTTAAGAAGAACTAGGAGCACCTTCAATCTAGACACGCGTGCTCCATCATACAATGGCGTATTGGCTTCACTTTTCATATCATTAAGTCTTTTTGAATCCATGATCGTGTTGATCATCTCATCGATCTTGGGCTCAAACATTGTCTCGTTGGAAATGTGGTATGCATGATCATCCTCCGAGCTGTCAGAGGCTACATTTTTTTGCCTCACATATGCTGCTTGACCAAAGCACCTGCAAACACGTCTATTGGGTTGCAAGATTGTTGCATGTTGGTGGCTGGCGTCAAGTCCGACGAGTGATAATTAGCAACACCTCGATCTATAATAGATGGATCAAACTCTCCAAATTTGCAAATGTACTGCAAAGAAACGCGTATTGCCCGTCACACAGCATGTTTGCATTGATTACAAGGACATAAGATCCTTGTTGAGAGATAGGTGTTTTGGTTGGATGGCCCCACATCGTCGTCATTACTCATAATGAATGTAAAAACCTTATAACCTGAACATAAATTTAATCTTCTATTGGCATCCTCCGTCTTTTATCTCTCTCTCTCTCTCTCTCTCTCTCTCTCTCTCTCTCTCTCTCTCTCTCTCTCTCTTTGTTCACACTATAAACTACCTCACATTATCTAGTCATGTCAGATCCCCGCACACCTCAGTCTAGAGGTGCACAGAGATCAGAACAATGTAACCTTTTGCTTTATCCAAGAGTTCAAACTTCTCTCACCATGCAGTTTACCAAGTTATTTTTATCTAAAAGATCAGAAATCCTATGGTACCATAAATACAATATTTTGTCTATGCAAAGTAACATCATGGCAAGGAAACCATCATGACCATAAAAGCAATGGAGAAACCATGTCGATCCTTAAAGACTATAGAAGCTAAAGAGCAAAAACCCATCAACATTTTCATGAGTGAATATAAGTGTTAGTTAGACCAAACATCAATCAAAGCCAACCAATCGGGCTCATCAAACTATTACAAGTACAATAATGAATGTTCCCCATTGCATTAGGAAGAGAATGGGGTCTGGGAGGGCCTCTTTATTTGGCAGTTTAAGAAAGTGAAACCTTTAGTATTAAGAAAGTAATCAAAGGACAGCTTTTGAATTCAAACAGGCCAAACGACTAGTTTATTTGAATTCAAATTTCCCCCAAAATGGAATTTAAAATCTAGCGGGTAAAACCATATCTTGTAGCATATCTATGGAAAGAGCTCAACGCATAGATTACAAATCTATAATCTCCGCCCAAATCAGAGATCATATGTGGGAGTTAAGGAAGCCCAAAGATCATAAAATTATCCACCTCCTTTTTTGGGGGAAAAGTGTATCCTTTGACCACTCTTACACATCTCTTACACACCCACCATTCTTGCACACATGGCATACACCTATTTGTCAAAATGTTAATCACTTCCATAATCTCATGGCAAATAAAGAGGCCCTCCTAGACCCCATTCTCTTCCTAATGGATCAATCAAGAATCTATAGATATTTCTTATTCTAATAGCATCCGTGAGATCTGCTACTATTATGAAAGTCTTCCACTAATATTACTCTACGTATAGGTCATAGTACAAACCAAGAAAAAGGAAAGAAGAATTAGTTGTTCTATAATATTTATTTTCCTTGATTGAGCTCTCCATACTTAATTTTGCACATCACCAACAACACAGCCATCGCTCTGATACAACTACAACACAAAAAATATGTGGTGACCCTAAAATCCATAAAATATCATAGCACTCATATCAGAATTATACAAGCATACCTCAATAATTTTTTCTATATATTGCTCATCAAGATTAATGAGTAGAGAGTAAGAGAGAGAGAGAAAGACCAAGCGTGCTATATGAACCTCCAAGAGTGGAGTGGCACACGTATCCTTGTGAGAGAGAAGAGGAGAAGAGAGTAGAAGATTATAGACACAAGTCACTAGGTACAATCTCCCTCGTACAAGAGTGAGAATTCTGCTCTTGCAATAGGAAAGATTGCAATGCTCAAAATGATTACAAATTTCTACTTGAACATAAAATGACCATTGATCATAAAGAGTTCTTCAGTAATAAAATATCCATTAACTTGGTTTTTTGTTGCATAGTCCATAAGGCAAACCTTGTTGCTTGTCATGACACCGGCAAGTCCAGACTAGACAAGGGCAGGGCCGGGCTAGGCAGTGTGGAAAGGGAGTCCAACTAGGGCAAAGGGCGAGGGGCTATGCTATATAGTGGGTGGTTGGGTGGTGGACTCCTAAATTCTAGTTCCCCTTGTCTAACATTGGTATCAAGAGCAAGGTTCCTTTTTTGGGAAAGGCAGAGCCATGGAGGAGGGGACCACACAATTGCGCATGTTTTTTTGCATGTTGGGGTCAAGGGGGAGTGGAGCATCCCTCCTGTGAGGAGGATGACAAGGCAAGCAGGCCGTGGAAAACCCCCCTTGCAAGGAGGAGCCACCGCGGCGGACCTGCATCAAAACCGCCACTCGCGGCTCTACGGCTGTGCGCCGGGCGGGGGAGGGTTTGACGTCACTGGGCCGGAGCCCCTTCCTCACCACAGAGGTGGCCATGGTGATTGTGCTTTCCCGCGGCTTCTCTAAGCGGCCATAGCCGACTCTGTGACGATTTTTTACCACTTACGGGCGCCCAACCCCCTTGGGGGTTAGTGGCCACACCAAAACTTTAACCATAAGGGGAGGTACCCATAGTAGGGTACCCCACCCCTTTACTCCACATGCGGATTTGGCAAGTCTGGAGAGGTGCAGCATAGCATTGACGAGACCGGCACAAAATTTGAGCCAAATTTTGTGTGCATTATGCAGAAACTCAGAGATTTAAAGAACACCATCCCGACGGGAGTTCAAGTACAATTATTTGGTCAAATCAATTAACGCTTTCAAGTCTAATTGATTCAGCTATCTAGAACTTGTGGAATTCCATATACGGCAGACAATTCGAATCAATTTCCACTGGGATACTATTGTTTTTTACGGAATTAGCAAGGCTAATTACACTTTGCGAGTGCTCTCAATATCAAGTATTTTTTTACTCCTTGCACGGCTTTGTGTCGCCATGAATTCGAATATCAATATGACATTCGATTTTGAGCAAAGTATGCCTGATCCTGCCAATGATGGCCCGCGGCCGGATCCTTTCAAGGAGAGTACTCGTGACGCTATGGTAGGTGATGATACTTACGAATTGCTCGATATTCAAGAATTTCGTGCACTTCAGACACGCATGACAATCATGGATAAAAATTTCAATATTTAAATGAAAATGTTACTAAACTATCCACATTAGTAATTCAATTAATGCAACAACAGTCCAAGAGTTCTACTAACAGGCACATGCATGAGCACATTGCTACACAAGGGCAAGGCCCTTCTAATCTAGGGCAAGGCCCAAATGCTTCTATGTTGCATACTCTCACTGCAAAAGAGGTGGATGAATTGTTGAAAAACACCAAACCACCAATTTTTAAGGGAGAAGATCGAGACTGCAATAAGGATGAAGTGAATATCTTTCTCAATAAGTGGGATAGAATTCACGCCTTACGATGTACTCCGGACGCAGTCAAAGCTCTGCAAATGAGCTTAACTCTGGAAGGGAAGGCCTACAAATGGTGGATTTCTCTCAAGGAGAAGAACATCATACCACATAGTTGGGTAGCTTTTGAAGCTGTGTTGAGCAAGGAATTTTTTCTTACAAATGAGGCAGATCGGAATTGGACGGCTTGGGACACATGTTCCATGCGCCAATATCCATCACTACTTGAATATATCTCTCACTATTGGGATGTTATCCTCATGTTGGAAGGCTTAGATACCTTTCAACAAGTACAGGGGTTCTCACACGAGGTCGACACCCGAGCTTAAGAAGTATGTCAAGACCCAAGACCCTAAAACACTTGAGGAAGCCATAGTGAAAGCACATATTCATGATGATCCAGATGAAAAGAAAACACATAATAGTCATGTGCCTGCTAATACACATGGTAATACACGCACTCAGTATGGGCACAATAAAAGAAAATTTATAGTTGCCAATTCGGATGCATCTAGAAAAACCAAGGGGTCCAGGGGTCCTCTCTCTCCTGAGGACTTTGATAAAGCCAAGAAAGAAAAATTATGTTTTCAATGTTTAGGAAGAGGTCATGGAAAAAAGGATTGTCCCAAGGGGAAATTTGCTGCTTAGGGCAAGGAGAAAGCAATGCACACGGTGCAACTGCTACCTCTTGAGTCTTCCTTACAATTCTCTACAGTGGAAGTAGCACACACCGAGGTAATGCATGAATGTTGTCTCACAGCTTCCATGTGGCAACCAACCTTTGGACCACATGAGTTAGTATGTATGCACAGATATCTGCAAGGGAACAAGGTGCGCATCTTGGTAGATGACGGTGCTACTCCACAATTTCATCAATTACGTATTGGTGAAAAAACTCAAATTGCTTGAAACTCCAAGTACCCACCGCTACAAGGTAGCAATGATGAATGGACATGATACCGACATCTAGGATACTCAATGCCGAGCTGTTTCATTGGAAGTACAAGGGTACTCCACATGATTGGATTTTCAGGTTATGAACATGGAAAGGGCAAATGTGGTTCTTGGTAGGGAGTGGTTGCATAGCCTAGGACCATCACTAAATCGTAGCTATGAGCACAACAGCTTGATGTTTGAATCCCATGGCGCACATGTGTTGTTGTTAGGAGAAAAAAATATACCTTCATCACCCCACTGATTTGTATCGCTGAGCTTATGTAGCTCGTTTTGCTGATAATGAAATAGATTAGGTTTTCTTGTGTTACTCACTGTCTCATTTTCTTTCTAACATTGAATCTGTTGAACATTCCTCAACGCCGCATGCTTCTCTCTCATCTATTCCTCCAATTGCTAATTCTAAACAAGCAAACATTACTAGTCAATTACAAAAATTATTAAAGGAATTGCAAGATGTATTTCCTAATGATTTGCCATCTTGATTACCGTCAACACGATCAGTGCAACATAGCATTGACGTGGCTGCAGGCTGTAAACCTGTTAGAAAACCACCCTACCGTATGAGTTATTCAGAAGCTGCTGAGGTGGAACATCATCTTGCTGGCTACCTTAGCAGAGGGTTTATACAACCCAGTTCTTCACCATGGGCTTCGCCTATCCTATTAGTGAAGAAAAAAGACGGCAATATGCGGATGTGCGTAGACTACCGTGGCTTAAATGCGGTTACGGTTAAGAACAAATACCCATTGCCTAGAGTAGATGAGTTGTTTGACAACTCACTCATGCTCGCATTTTTACAAAAATAGACTTGCGGTCAAGAAATCACCAAGCCCATATTCGACTTGCCGATATACCCAAAACTGAATTCCAAACATGGTTTGGACACTACGAGTTCTTGGTGATGCCCTTTGGGTTAACCAATGTGCCCGCAACATTCATGACACTTATGGATAGTGTCTTGAAGCCATATTTGGGCAAATTTGTCATTGTTTTCTGAAGTCTATTGTTTTCATGATGGCATCCTAGTCTATAGTGCTTCTGAAGAAGAATACTTACAACATCTCAGCCAGGTGTTTGATTTGTTACGCACAAACAAATTATATGCTGAGGAATCTAAATGTAAGTTTCTAAAAGATGAAATTCACTATTTAGGGCTTGTTATTTCAGCTAATGGGCTATGTATGGATCAATCCAAAGTGGATACCATCCAAAAATGGCCTTATCCTAAAAATCTGGAAGAATTATAGATTTTTTTGGGATTTGCAGGTTTTTACTGAACGTTCGTTTAAAACTATGCCAAAACTCTTGTTCCCATGACGGATCGATTAAAAGGCAAAGGCAAAGCTTTTCAATGGGGATCCGCTCAATAGCACAATTTCGATATGCTCAAGGATGCATTAGCTACAGCTCCTATACAGGCTATTGTAGATCCTTTGAAACCATTCTTTTTGGAAACGGATGCCAATGACCATGCTATTGGAGCAGTCCTGTTACAAAACGGATGGCCGATTGCATTTGAAAGCAAGAAGCTTGATGCAGCTGAGCAAAACTATTATGCTTACGAACACGAACTCTATGCAGTAGTGCTTGCCTTAAAAACATGGCGGCATTATCTGTATGGTTCTCAGTTTGAGATTGTGTTTGACCATGAAAGCATCAAATGGTTTATACAACAAACAGATTTGAAGGGTCGAAAAGCCAGGTGGGCCGAGATTCTTCAGGAATATGACGCCAAGCTAAGGTATCGCAAAGGCCGGTACAATGTAGTGGCGGACTCTCTAAGTCGAATGCCAGAGATCAATTCTCTCTTGTTCACGGAACTTTGTAGTGAATTATTACATTCTCTCAAAGGCAAATATGAGCACGATGAAGCATATTCCAAAGTGTGGAGCCATGTTCAAAAGAGGGATCCTTCTCACTCCAATGACGGTAGTGTACAGTTAACCTCCACACCTAGTTCTCCTTTATCGAGTGATGAACTACAGTGATGGAATAATTTCACCATCGACAATGGGTACCTACTCCAAAAGGAGAGATTTTGTGTACCGACGAACACAGACATTCGGCGCCAAATTCTTTATGAATGTCATGATAGTGCAAGTGCAGGGCATTCGGGGATTAAGAAAACTTATGCTCTCGTACGACGACAGTTTTACTGGCCAAGTATACATGGCTTTGTTCAAGCTTATGTCTTGCATTGCCAAAAATGTCAAGTTAACAAAGCGGAGCACCTGAAATCAGGAGGACTCTTACATCCTTTGGAGATCCCCAATGGAAAATGGGAAAGCATATCTATGGACTTTATTGTAGGTTTACCAACCACTGTACGAGGTCATGACTCGGTATGGGTGGTCGTAGACAGGTTGACTAAACTGTGTAAGTTTATTCCGACCAAATCAATGGTTAAGACACCAAAACTAGCCAAGTTATTTGTGGACAATCTATACAAATTATATGGTTTGCCAAGTAACATTGTCAGTGACCGTGATCCCAAGTTTAACAGTCACTTTTGGAGAGCTGTGTTTAAACGACTGGGTACGCAATTGAACCTCAAAAAAACTGATCATCCAAAACCATATGGTCATACTGAATGAGTTAACCAGGTGCTAGAGGATATGCTAAGAGCATACGTCAGCAAAAAATAGTCAGACTGGGAAGAATACTTACCTATTCTTGAGTTTGCCTACATCAGTGCTCAGCATGTCACAACAGGCTTTAGTCCTGTCATGCTCATGTATGGGTTTCAACCTAGGTCACCAATTACGGTGGGGTTGGCAACTGAAAAACTCCAACAGGTTAAGGATTTTCTCCAAGACCACATGGATATGCTGAAACTTGCTCGTTAGAATGTCCGACAAGCACAGGATTGGTATAAGAAGTAGGCTGATGAGAAACGTCAGAAAGTTACCTTCGATGAAGGAGAGGAAGTATTTTTACGTGTGCCAGAATATTCAAAAGTCTGAAAACTGAGCCAACACCTAAATTATCTCCCCGATATTGTGGGCCCTTCAAAATACTCAAGCGGGCAGGTGATCGCGCCTAAAAATTATTGCTACCTTCACATTCTCGTATTCATCCGGTGTTTCATGTAATTCGTTTACATAAGCGGTTACATGGGGACGACAATGTCATTGACCAACAGATTTTGGTAGATTTCATTGAACCTCCTACCTTACCGCATGAACTCGAACGTGTTTTCGATTATCATGAGTTGCGTATACGTCATCATGTACGTCAACAAGCCTTAATCAAGTGGAAAGACCGACCGGAGGAAGGTGCCACTTGGGAAAACATTAGTGTTCTCAAGAAGAAGTTCCCCACTTTTGTTTTCGAGGAAGAAAACTCTTCGTAAGGGGGGAGTAATGTCAGGACATCGGCAAGGCCGGACTAGACAAGGGAAGGGTCGGGCTAGGCAGTGTGGAAAGGGAGTCCAACTAGGGAAAAGGGCTAGGGGCTATGCTATATAGTGGGTGGTTGGGTGGTGGACTCCTAAGGTTCTAGTTAGCCTTGTCTAACATTGCTACCTATTATTTGTAATGAGTAAATGTTTTTTAGGATCAATCTCCATTATAGTTGTACATGAAATCATATTTCACCTTGCATGATACACTTGGAGTATCCTATAAGAATACATGGAACACAAGTTGAGTTACAAAAGTGGATTCTTTTGAGAGTCTATCAGAATATTGCTTTTTGGTAAGATGAGGTGTAGAAACTCCATGTCTATTAAAGAATTATACGAGTTATTCCTATATCTTATCTCGTGTATATTATTCGTTGACTTGACAAGTCACACAAATTATTATTCAAATATCATATGCTTAAATTCTTGTTGAGATGTGTCAAAGATACAAACTTTGGCTGTATATCATGTGAATGCCTTTAAAGTGCTAGAAGGGCTACTTTTGTCAAAAAGATGATTGGCACACTACAACATCCATCAAATTTTGGATTTAAGAAGTTTTGGGGATCCTTCTATGTTAAACATAGATAGTTCACAAAGTGCTCCATCTTTCATGAAGAACAACTCTAGTTTTGGAATAAAATCTGCATGTGGAAGGCAAATGTACCTAAGGACTTAAACTTAGA
Source organism: Adiantum capillus-veneris (assembly GCF_014529385.1). Classification (NCBI taxonomy): domain Eukaryota; kingdom Viridiplantae; phylum Streptophyta; class Polypodiopsida; order Polypodiales; family Pteridaceae; genus Adiantum; species Adiantum capillus-veneris. The sequence continues at coordinate 77,867,482 of NC_140953.1, read as the reverse complement.
GTGCTTCTACTAGTAGTTAAGTAGTGAGAACAATGAGTTTGCTCAGTTAGAGCATCTCACCAGAGGTAGGCTTTACTCTTAGTTTAAGATCTAAGTAGAGAAAATAGAGGTTTCTCTTGGTCAAAGGGACAATCTCCTGAGAAAATATTGACTGCAATCATTCAATTTGATTTTTTCTACAAGCACATAATTCCACATATGAGTGCCACATGTAATGGTAAGTACTCCGTGGAACAGTATTTGACGAGATGCAAGTTTAGAGAGGAGAGCATTTATATTCTTATGGAGAGTTATTTCATTGATGATTGCTTTTAAGGACAAAAAATCTCCTTCAAGGAAAGTAATATTGCCACAAAGACAAGGGCATGACTATGTTGGCACATGACTCAATTGAGCATCCATGTTAAATGGTCTCCTTTCTTGTTTGAAGTACTAAAGCCATTGAGTGGATGCTTTCTCGTGAATAAAGCCCACATTGGGTGAGCCACGTATATCATGCTCTCTCTCACTCTCTCTCTCACTCTCTCTCTCTCTCTCTCTCTCTCTCTCTACTCTATAATATCTCATGTGTGAAAATTATCTCTCTCTATTTTTTCACAACGACTCTACAATAACTGCACTTGTATTGGACCCTATACTTGATCCAACCTCTTTCTTCTTAGTCTCTTTTGCCTTCAGTTTTGAACATTGCTTGATCAAGTGATCATTAGCTTTACAATAATGGCAACTCATCTTCTTTTTCTTCTTATCACCAGAATTCCTAGACGAAGTGCTACCTACAGAAGCATTAGGAAAAGAAGATTTTTTACTCGCAAAAGAACCATGAGAAATCGTTACATTGTTGTTACCACATTTTCTTTGAGCAATAATAAAAGTCTATTCAATTGCAAATTTTTTAGCCCTGTCTTTTTGTAAAGTGACTCTTGCAACAACAATGTACATAATGCATCAAAGTTGAAAACTTCAAGATTTCCTTGGGTCATAAGTCTCCAAGTACTAGCAAAAGTCTGGTTGAGTTTGAAAAAGCATCAAGGACAGTCTGCAAGGGAACTGTCAAAAATGACTTCACTATGTTGCTCATTTATATCCTTGATCCCAGCAAGGAAAGTGTCCATTTCAGCTTCCTCGTGCATAATCTTTGACTCCATTTCTTTACTAAGAAATGCAGTTTTAGCCTCATTTGTGACTTGAATAAAGAACAAATAAAGACCAGCCAGAATATGCCAAGACTATTTTTAAGATGTTGCTGAACGAATATGAGGAGTAATAGTGTGCTTCATAGACAACGCAATCAAAGCATGAGCTTGCACATCTTTTACATCCCAGCGAGCTTGCTCAACCATAGGCAAGACTTTTCTGGTAGCAAAAATCCTGCCATTGAAAAAGCTTTGGTAGTAGCAATCCTGCAACCAAAACTCAAAACATCCTCAACATTGCCTACATCCTTAAAACTAGGACATACATCAATGCCCTACACAATATTCCAAACGCCCTTTGAAACAAAAACATGTTGCATCATATAAGCTCACATAGGGTGAATTGTCCCCATCCAATCTATCCTCAGCAACAACAAACATCTTGAGCACATCTATATTGTTTTCAACCATGATAAATGTTTCACCTAATATGAAAACTTCCCAAAAAGAGGAGAAACAAAACGGGAAAAACATGTGCTATATACCACAAATTGTAGAAGAATGTAAGGGACCTTCTATGAAAACAATGGGTAGAAATTTTGGAGAAAAGGACAAAATAGCATGTATAGTACTACCTGAAGTGGAAAAGGAGGGTGAAACGAGCCCGATTCAAAAATCTGAGCAGACCTTTTGATGCTCGCCAACGCTCAAAAAAATGAGAGGAAGTGAGCAGGCGCGTGCTAGAGTTGTTGGTGACTAAGCCTAAGAGGACACAACATGCTCTGTTACCAATTGTTGAAATTAGAATTGCTAGAAAACACACACAGCTTGGAGATGAAGGAAGCCTAAGGCACACAACAGAGAGTGTATTACTTAGTATGCAATGGAAACATAAGATAGACCTACAGTGATGGGTGTATATACAATGCATGGTGGGGGGGGGGGAGGGGGGGGGGGGGGGGGGGGGGGAGGGGGGGAACCTTCCTAGTAAGAGAAACAATGCCCCGACGGTCCTAAGTGAGTTCAGACACATCACTACCACATGTATTTGGTAGCACCTCTTGATATGGCTAAAATCCATCTTGGCATTAACACTTGTGCTAGCCGTAAGTTGGTAGCTATGCTACCCACAATCAATTATCATTTTTTGTTTACAAAAAATGATAATTGTTCTTAATGATTGATCAAACATTGAAGAATATCGTGACCTTGTGATGCCTGAATGTTATATATGGTCATCAAATGTGCATCATTTTTTTGTTTTTCTAGAGTCGCAAATATACATATTAATTTTTTACATTTTAATGCCATTATATGATTATTTTGAGGGATATAAATGAAATAATTTGACAAATGAGAGAGATGATTATGATCCTGCCTACAAAATGATTGGGATTTGATCTGAGTATTATGAGACACTGTTGGCATAATCTTACTAAAGGGGTTGTTTTTACAAACAAAATACTGCCAACTTATGGAAACACTTGACATATATTAATCTTCTAAGTCTCATGACTATTTACTATAGAAAACACTAACATTGGAATGGTTTAAGTATCTATTCTATCCTAGCCAAAAATTTCAAACCAACCATGCAACGCTTTTTCCCATTGCTTTTGTGTTTGTTTGAGAGACTACGGATCTTTTGAACTGCCAGTCCTTGGGATTTTTTTTAATATTCTAATAGATTAACCATGTGCACATAAAGGACAAAAAGGAAGGAAAAGTGACTCCTTGTGTAGGGAAAATTTGAAGGTGATGAAGTGAGCTATGACGCGCCTCTCAAGAGGATGCTATGACACAAAAGAAAGCAAGGAAAAACATACCTAGTTCTTATAAACCAACTACACATGCCGACTTCTCTCATAGTTTAAAAATTATTTCATGCATGATTTTCCGCCTAGAATTCCACCATCACGCCCTGGAAGACCGTAAAATTGATATTATCCCGAGTAATGAACCTCCCTGCAGAGCATCCTATCGTGTAAACCCAACCGCACATAGGGAGATACAAAATCAAATAATAGATTCACTTGACCAATGACTTATTAGATCTAGTAATTCACCATATAGAGATCCCATACTTCTTGTTGAGAAGGAAAATATAACATTTTGTATGTGTATTGACTACAAGGATTTAAATAAGATCACCATTAGGAATAGGTTTTCAATTCCCAGAGTGAAAAATCTTCTAGAAAAACTAAACGAGGCAAACATTCTCAGCAAAATTAAACTTAAATCAGGGTATCACCAAGTCAAAGCTTTTGAGGATTATGTATATAAAATTTCATAAAACACAAATGGGGCACTATGAATTATCATGCCACTTAGTCTAACAAATGCACCTGCCACCTTCACATGCATGATGAACAAAACTTTTATTGACCATCAAGATTTCTTCCTTGTATTTTTTGATTATATATTAGTGCTAAGTAAATGCGAGCAAGAACATAAGTAACATTTAACACATGCCTTTGACCTTCTATTACAAAACCATCTATACTAGAATCTAGAAAACAATTTTTTTTCCATATCTGACATTGAGTATGTGGGACATATTGTATCAAGAAAGGGAATACATGTAGATCCCAAGAAAATTGAAGCTATCCAGCCATGGCCTAGACCCAAAAACTTGCATAACCTACATTCTTTCATTAGTCTATGTAGTATTACAAGAATTTTGTTCATAAAATTACTAAGAAATCTCATTATCTGACTCTCCTCCTAAAAAAAAACACTCCATATGTATCCAATATTGTGCTCTTAGTAGCATTGTTTGGGCACCATCTGCATAGTGTCCAAAGTGAAGACATTCCACCTTTTTATTACTTGTGAAAGTTTGATTAGGGCGTTGATTGTTGGTGGTTTCCCCTCTATTGCATATGGTTATTGTTGTTGCCATGAGGTGGGGAGGGTGTAGAAGAATTGTCAAATGTAGATCTCTTAAAGAAGGTACGTCTTTTATTCTTGTTCCTACCAAATCTAGGAGAGAAAGTGACTCTCTTGTTATGGTCAGTTTTAGTATGATAATTGGTATGGAGTGGATATCCACCCTCCTTTTCTTTTGCATTGAGAGATAAGTTAATAGCTTTGAATAGTGAATCTAGCTCAAACCAATTTTCAATGATAATTTAGATATATATTTATGCTTTAGTTTCCTATGGTTGATATATTCAATGGATTGAAGTTGAATGAGACAGTTCAAAAAACGATCAATGTATGCATGTACGTCTTCATTTCAATCTTGCGAAATTAACTTCCACTAGCGGTGTGCTTTAGCTTTGTACTATGTGGGGTAAGAAATGAGATAGAAACAACCTTTTAAATGCATGCCACGTGCAAGTTCGTCTACCATTACGTTTAGTGGCATTCCACCATAGGCCGATGCTACTGGTGAGGTTATTTAATGCATATTTGACCATGTCATGCTTGGGAAAGTCTTCATCATGAAAATAGTTGTATAATTGACTAACCCATGCCAACACCATGCTAGCCACTTTAGTGCCATCAAAATCCTTGTAAGTGAAAGCCTTTCTGCTAAAAAAGAATGCTTTTGAGCCAGTGTAGTTTTGGTGCATGCAGCATGAAATAGCTTATCTTCTAATTCCTATCTTTGCATGCACTTATATCCAAGTGATTGTTGCAAACTTGTGAGTTGTTCATCAGTGGAAGGTGTCTATGGAAGATGAGCCATGATTGTGTGCTTTTCTTTTATTTGTTTATTTTTTAATATTTTGCGTGTTTTGTGTGTGTGTTCCAATAACAATATAACATGTACACCAAAGAATCCTTTTGAATTACAAAAGACACTAGAAACTATGTGAATGAAAAGTTAGTATAGTTCCCATTCATAGTACAGAACAGTCTTTATACACAAGTGTTGAAATCAAGGGCCAGAAGATATAATGGTCCATCAAGCCAAGGAACTTTGAAAATCATAGTTGAGAAGGTAACCCTCAACTGCACCCATGGAAACAACACAACACTTAGTTAGCATTGGTACCGTATGCAGGTGATGCATGGGTATCCCACATGTTATAGATGTCACCCAACTAGATTGCTTTCAAAGATAAATAATAATAAAGATCAAACGTATCATATATTCAGAGACGAAATTGTTTACAAGGGGACAAAAATTGTATGAAGCCCCTTGTGCTTTACAAGCTTTCACGAGATAAAGTTTAGCAGAAGAGGCTTATTCAAGTGCCTCTACCAACATATGCATGAGGAATACTCACAACCATCAAACAGTCCCACTACAAGAGGTTATGTGCACTTGTGACGCTTTTAGCGATGAAAATACATTGGGTTTTTATACTGCGCAACATCGCTAAGACCATCGCTAAAAGCGTCAATATGGGAACATCGCTATAACCATGACTATGAGTGTCTCTATATACGTCGCTATACGTGTCTCTATATAGCAATGTGTATAGTGACAATTATAGCGATGATTGCAATCCTTCTATAGCGACGCTTATAGCGACATTGCAGAACCTTATATAGAGACTCTTATAGCGACGCTCGAGAGTAAAAAAATTTGGGTGGCAGGGCATTCAACCACCATAAACCATATTGAATGTTTCCAGAATAATGTATATCTAAATGAATCCAAGATAAGCACAGATTCACCTTCAAAAGAAAGTACAAGGTATAAACTGAAAGTAGTCACCCACAAGACAATATAGCCATTGACTCCATCATGCATAGTATTGTTTGCAGAGTAAAGATACAAAACTGACAAAAGTAATTGGACAAAAGTAAATTGACAAAATTAAATCAGTGACAATTATACACATCACTTGATTATTAAGCTTTGCAAATGTAATAGTTACAATACAATTGTCATTATTGAGAGAACACATGGTTTTCCAATAGTTACAAAAAGACGTTGTGAAGGATTGGGGGGCTGGCCTCTACAACACCTCAAACCACCACCAAGAAAAGAGGATGAAGAGTATAGCTCTCTCAAGATAATATGGGCTGATCTTCTCTCACGAATTTTGATAGCCTCACTCGCACTCAACCTCGACTAGCTTCGACTAGCTTTCCTCTACACCGCTACAACTCCCACTATACTTGGATGCACCAAAGGAAGCAAGGGAACCAAGAAAACCAAAGTAAAAAAGTAAAGAAAAACAATGGAAATCTCTGCACTTTTCCTCATAAAACCAAGAGCTTCACTTCTTTTCAAACGCCCTTCCATGTGCTAGTAGAGACTCCATAGGCGCTCTTATATATACACATAGCTTGACCAAAACCCATCCACATCAAGCTCACTTTGAAAGCCCACAAAGTTCAGAAAAAAAAATCATAAAAAGTGATGGAAAAATTGGGGAAAACCTTGCCCTTTTGCGTATGTACAAGCAAGGAATTGCAGGGCATAGTCTACCCTCGACTAGCTGCACCAAAGGGAACCACAAAAAACATGGCTGCCATACCTCAAACCAAGATGAAGAGAGGTCAATATGCAGAGCTAAGCACCCACTCTCATCAGACGATTGAGGAGATACACACTCTCAACTCATCACACTAGGCTCTCGCAAGGCAAGATGGGCACCTCTACACCAAAACCCCCACCCGTCACCGCAGGCTGCAGCAACACATAGTTTCTTCTTCACAGCTGAATATCCCTCTTCACTCACGACCCCAAGCTGATAAAATTTCAGTTTTTATTCATATTTTTAAATCACTCACTCACACTTTGAAGTCTCGACACTTCTATGTACAAAAACAACAAAACTATGTACCCCGCACAACTGGCCCGCATGCGTAGAGACAGCTGGCACACACCGCCTTTGTACACTTTATACAAGCATTATTTATTTACATCTAAGGCCCTGAAAATCATGAAAAAACATATCTCAAAGACTTTGGGGTGGTCTGCACCATTTCGCCAAAACACGTTGCATATTACCCCCCCAACAAGGATAGAACACTTTCAAGAGTTCCATACGCATTTCTTGCTTCATCACATGATTCTGGTCACATAAGGCCTGATTTGGATCCCATTGACTCTTGCCTTATGCATCTTTCCATCCAAGTCCTTGAGCTGATAGCTTCCATTATCATACAGCTTATGCATCACAAAAGGACCTTCCCACTTTGCCTTGAACTTTGTTTGAAAGGTATTGTCCAAAGCACTATTATACCTCATAACCAACATGCCTTCACATGGCCCTTTTGCCTTTATCTTTTCATTGAATACATCAGCCCTTCTTCTTCCCAAGTCTTCATAGTATCTAATGGCACTTTATCTATCCAACAAGAGGCTATGCATAGATGCCAGTTTCTCTTTTACATACTCCTCCTCAACCAAACTATGCTTCAAAATGGGCTCCAATGAAGGAAGCATCACATTAATCGGCATAACACACTCTTCTCCATATACCAAGTGAAATGGAGTGAAGCCCGTGGATGATTTTTGAGTCACTCTACATGCCCACAATGCCCGCTCCTAATACATATCCCAATCTTTTGGATGCTCTTCCACAAGCTTGAACAATATCTTCTGTAAAACTCCATTGAATGCCTCCACCAACCCATTGCATTGTGGATGATAAGGAGTAGCATACCTATGTTTGATCTCCAATTTCTCCACCAATTCAGTGATAAGATCATTCCTAAACTCTTTCCCTTGATCACATACAAGCTCCAACGGCACTCCAAATCTACAACATATGCAATCAAAGATAAAGATGCATACATCTTTGCTTGTAGCCCCTCTACTAGCCTTTTCTTCTTGCCATCTTGTCATATAATCCACTGCACTATGTAGTGCTTCCCATTTCTAGTGCCCGGAAGAGGACCAATTACATCCACACCCCACTTCTCAAAAGGTCCATAGTTTACAATGTGTCTCAAAGGCTCGGGCATCAGCTTTCTCTTTTGATATATTTGGCACTCGTGACAGCTTCTACACCAATGCACAACATCCCTATTCATACTTGGCCACATAAGTTGAGCATTCAATACTTTCCTTCTTGTAATTTCCACTCCAAAATGGCCTCCACATCCTTCCTCATGACATGATTTTAAGCAATCTAAAATTTCATCATGGTAGAGAACTCTTCTCATGACACCATCAACCCCCTTGTGATACATTTTCTCTCCAACCAAGACATACCTCATAGCTCTTCGTGTGATTGCATGCCTTTGTTGATAAGCCAATCCCTTTCTTGCAAAACCCGTTTGCAACACATGTTCTTCCTCATGGAGGGATTCCCTTCCAAGATACCTTGGCTCTCTGATTATCACCGCATGCACATCCTTTGTGAACACCTATTCCGCCAACTCATGAGCCCTTACATTCATATTTCGTGGTACATGCCATATTTGAAAGGAAGTAAAAGACTTTAACAACTTCCTCACTTTGAAAAACCAACCCTTCATTCCTTCTTGATTTACCTTCCACGTACCTTGAACTTGCCGCACAATCAACATAGAATCACCTTTGATTAAAAGCCTCCTTACATGTCTTTTGACACATTCTTCCAAGCCCAAACAGAGGCTTGAATACTCAGCCTCATTATTACTCTTTACATCCACTTCTTGGCTTCCAAACCAACACTCAATGCCATTTTTATCCACAAATACATAACCAATTATAGTGCCCTTATTAATGCTCCTCTTGAAAGCCCCGTCAAAGTATAAGGTACCCTCCACATCCTGAAGCTCTGCATGCATAGTTGGGCTTGGTGCTATCTTCTTTTCCAAATCTTTCTTCAACTCACTCCTTGCATGAATCTCTTTAAAAGTGAGCATATCCGCCATATTTGCTCTCACACTATCCTCCTTAGTAAAGCTCATGTCAAATTGTTGCAAGCTAAGTATCCACTTTTGCAATTTAGGAGTATCCCCAGGATACCTTAGTGCATGAGGCAACAAACTACATGATGTCAACACCACAAAAGGCTTACAAATAAGATAAGATTTCAGCCTTTTTGTTGCATATACTAATGCCCAAACCAATTGCTCGATCTCATGCCAAGATTTTTGTGCATCATTCTTCACTTTGCTTATGTAGTAAACCGGCCTCATATAAGATTGCTTTTTTCCTTTTTGCATCAATAATGCACCAATAGCATGCTCACCCACGCTCAAGGTCAAGTAAAACATTTCATCCCAACAAGGAGGCATCATCAAAGGTAATGTAGATAGCTTTTCCTTCACGTCCTCAAAAGCTGTTTTCTCATGCTCAGTCCAAAGAAAAGGGTCTTTTTGTGTTGCTTCTTGCAAAGGGTGCACATATTCAGCAAGCATACAAAAAGACCTTGACAAGTACCTTAGATTTTGTACAAAACTCATCAATTCCTTTGTACTTTTAGGACTCTCTATCATAAGCAAACATTCCACTTTTGCAGGATTTGGAGCTATCCCATTCTCACTTACCTCATGGCCAAGAAGTATCACTCTAGCTCTTGCAATTTTACATTTCAAAGGATTGAGTTGACCCCCATCATCATCAATCCCTTTGAACACCATATCAAGACTTTCCACATGAAACATTCTATCACTGTAAACACAAAAATCATCCATAAAAACTTTTACAAAGCTTCCAAGGTAAGGCCCCAATACTTTGTCCATCCAACTTTGGAAGCTCGCATAAGAATTCATCAAGCCAAAGGGCATCACCCTATAGCAAAACACTCCTCATGGGGTCAAAAATCTGGTCTTCTTTTGATCTTCATATGCAATCCCAATTTGAAAATACCCACTAAACCCATCACATACCAAATATCTCTCATGACCTGCAACAGTGTCCAAAATCTCATCCTGAAAGAGAAGGGGATAGTGATGCCACTTTGTTACCGCATTCAATGGCTTATATTCCACACATATTTTCCATTTATTTCCCTTTTTTGGAACTATAACCACAGGGGAAACCTATTCTGCATCATCCACAAGGTAGATAAACCCAGCTTGCAAAAGCTTGCTCACCTCTATCTCCAATACCTTTCGTTGAATGGTGCCCAATCTCCTTAGCTTTTGAGAAATAGGCTTTGCACCTTCAGTAAGCTTTATTTCATGAACAACACTCTTTGTTCCCCTCATTTGAGCATAATCTTTGGCAAACAACTTGGGATACTTATCAAACAATGCATCATATGCTTCTCTCTCTTGACTAGTCAGGTCACCTTCAGGTCACTTTATTTCATGAACAACACTCTTTGTTCCCCTCATTTGAGCATAATCTTTGTCAAACAACTTGGGATACTTATCAAACAATGCATCATATGCTTCTCTCTCTTGACTAGTCAGGTCACCTTCAAGCATATCCATTAATTCAGCTTTTGGTGCATTCGGCTCATGATCATCCCCATGGTCATTTTCTGATCTCATAGCATCCCCTTTATCACAATTTTCATCATATACATGTATCCCACAAAGATCTACATCAAGATCAAGAAGACTTGATCATAAACCTCATCGTCAGTACATGTAGAGGATGCACTAGAAGAACTGTCACACATGTCATAAGTGGATGGCGATAAATCTTGATGCATAGCTGGTCCATCATCAATTTCCAGCACCTTACATGTTTTCATATCATATCTAATACTCTTCTCTTTAGGCCTGTCCACAAAGAGGTCAATACATCCCCTGTACCAATCTTGCCGTGACCTCATAGCAATCAACCAAGGTCTACCCAATATAACTGGATATGCCCAAGATTTGCAAGCATCACATGAATGTCCATGACATCCCTTTGACCCAAAAAATTAATCTCCAAGTCATGAATAATTCCCAAGGATTTCACTCTACTACTATTTGCCATCGTACGTACTCTTGAACATCATGATGCAAGCCTGACCAATAAAATTGCCGTCGAACTAAGGCATACGCCTTATGAATACCTGGATGACCAACACTTGGACTATCGTGACACTCAAATAAGATTTGGCGCCTAGTGTCTGAGTCCTTTGGCTGTGACACATACTCTACCTTTGTGGAGTAAGTAGCCATCATCAATGGAAAAAAAATTCCATCGCTTAAGCCCTTCTTGACTAGGGGTGGATCTCTGTGTGTTGGAGTTTCTATCTGCGCATGCAGAGACATGTTGATCTCGTTGTTCAGAGACATGTGAGTGTGAGGGATCCCTCACAACAAGAGGTACTTCACATTAGCGACGCTTATAGTGCGACGCTCAAAAGTGAAAATTCACGGCGCCGCTATCAGCATCGCTATGGGAGTTGCTAGTTTATTTGTAACATAGCGATGCCGAGAGGGGTAAAAAATAAATGGAGAGCGCCCGAAAACTGAGATCTCAGATCTGCGTGTTTGGTGCTCAAGCAAAGAGGTAACCCGCGCTCTCCCTCTCTCTCTCTTTATTCTCCACATACACACACACACACACACACACATACACACATGAGGAGAGGAAGGAGAGCCAAGTATGCTCCTTCCCTCTCCTCTCTCTCATGTTCCCTTCCCCCTTTCTCTCTCTCTTCCTCTCTCTCTCTCTCTCTCTCTCTCTCTCACACACACACACACACACACACACACACACACACACATATATTGTGTTTTTGAGAGAGAGAGAGAGACATAGATAGATAGATAGATAGATAGATAGTTCTATTATCGTCCTGGAAGGTCAAATATGACCTATGGGACCAAATGAACATGTCACGTGGTGTGAGTGGAGTTCATAAGTGACTCTCGATGCTCAAAAATGGCTGAAATGAGCGTCTCAATAGAGAGTCCACATCGTGGTTGGGAGAGGAAGGTATGTAGGGAGAGATCATGGCTGAATATATGGGGAAAAGAGGACCTAATGTGGTCAAAATCTGAGCACTCAAGTAGTGTGTGGTACTCACTCTCTCGCACTTGACGAGGGCATAAGGTGCAAAGTCGATGACACTCCTCGCCAGTGCCCCAACGTCCTGTCTCACAGCGTAGAGAATGGGAGCTAAGACGAATGGAGGCAATGGTGCGGATCGCACTCAACAGGATGGGCTCAAGGATGTAGGAATGGGTTCGGTTACCTCGTTCCGAGAAGAAGACAGATTTGTAGTTTGGGGCAACGTGTGTGGTGTAATGGCTGAAGCGAGAGCCTCCGGATTTCTCCCAAGCCGTAATACATTGGCGTTGTAAGAAGGCCTCATTAACTTGGGAGTCGATCGACGCATCCTTGACCAAGTGACATGCATCCCATCTTCCAAACCATTTCTTGATATCAAGCATCCACCCCGAACTTAGTATTTTGCTCTTGCATGTCTTTTGAACCATTTGACTTGCTTCATATGCGATTCTAGGAAGTCGATGCAAAGGGCTACGTTGTGTCTTACGCATGTACTCCACAACCCTTTGCATGCCCAAGACCTCAATGGGAAGCAATCCGGACTCAAGAAGTAAGAGCATGTAGGGTGTTTGTGTCTTGACTTGGAGAAAATTGGTGAGAAAACGCTTTTGGACATTCTCAAGCTCTTTCCAAGTAGACTTCCCGATGCTTCCACCCCACACCTCCACTCCATAAAGAAGCACTGGTGTCACCAATGTGTCAAAGAGGTACTTTTTGAGAGCCCAACACTTGATCTCTCCTGCATTGCACATGTTCTCAAATGCATAATAGGCGCTCTTTCCGGCTTCCAAGCGACGCATTGCACAATCCTTCCATTTATGATTGGATGGAACCTCAAGGCCAAGGTACTTGAAGTGATCTACCACTTCAAGTTTCTCATTGTTATATACAATGCATGGATTTTCATCATTGAGGGTCTTTACAAGCATAACCTTGGTTTTGGATCCATTCACGATCAGCCCGCTATGTAGGCAAAAGCGTTCCAAGACACTCATAAGCTTTTGTGCATCTTCTAAGGTATGTGCCAAGAGCACTACATCATCGGCATAAAGCAAAAGCATGATCACCGCATTTCCAATCTTAACCTCTTCTATGCCTTCCTGCTGCATAAAGTCAAGAACCATGCATTCCAATTCATCAATGAGTAGCCCAAAGAGGGTTGGGGAAAGTGGGCATCCTTGTTTGACACCAATAGTGCTTGCAAAAAATTCTGAAATTCCATCTCCCATACGTAATCGACATATCACTTTTTGGTAGATGCGAAAGACTGCATGCATAAATTCTCTCGGCACTTGAAGGCTTTGCATACGTCTCCAAAGATTTCCTCGCGGTACCATGTCAAAAGCTTTCTTGAAATCCACAAAGCAACAATACAACTTTTTTCCTTTCAATCGAGACGCTTCCATAAGAACTCGAAGAGTGACAAGGTGATCAATAGTGCTATGATGCTTTCGAAAACCTGCTTGGCCAAGTGCACGTTTGCCATTCTTTTCAGCCCATTCACTTATCTTCATCTCCATGATACAACCAAATAACTTTGCCATTAAAGAACCAACCATTATAGTGCGATAGTTGTTCACATTGTTTACATCTCCTCTTTTGTGCAAAGGTTTGATCCAATTTGCACTCCAATCATGAGGCATGCCATACTGAAGTGCAAGGTTAAACATATCGCATATCCAATATCGTGTTTTCTTGCTTGTCCATTTAATCATTTCAGCCTTGACACCTTGAAGATCACTTGCCTTACGAGTAGCAAGTTTCTCAAGCGCGCGGCATACATCTTCAATGGTAAAGAAGGGAGACATAAACGGAAGGGAGCTACAACACTCCATCTTATCAACATTGGGTTGCTCATAGAGATTCTTACAATGCATATACATATCCTCAAGAGTCAAGTCACCAAAGCTCTCAACGCGCTTGCCTTTTAGATTTTGCCAAAACTTGCCACATGCATGTGCTTTCTCTTGTGCTAAAAGAAGTTGTTTTTCGACTTCCCACCTTCTCCTCTTCTTTTGAACAAGTGCTTTGTATGTGTTTGAACATTCCAAGTAAACTTCCTTGTTTTTGATTGCATTCAATCTTAGCAAGTGTTTTCGGGCTTGACTACATTCCATGTCAAACCATTTCTTCTTGGTGCTACCCTTCTTAGACCTTTTGCAAGACATGTGTTTCACCGAAAAGCATTCCTTCGCACAAGAGAAAATTACTTCTTTGAAAACTTTCCACTTGCATTCTAATGTTGGGCTCTCTTGATGCTCTATCATGCTTAACATTTGGTCCACCATATCAGCATATATAAGTGCTCGTTTGAAGTCTAGACGTAGGTACAAATGATTCACATCATGATTGGAGGCTACATGCTCGGGCCGTTTACCACACTTGAGGTCAATACATAACATCCTATGATCCGATTCCGGATTCCATTCACCAAGTGTAAAGCTTTGTATGCATTCTAGAGTGGCTTCCGAGAACAGCATATAGTCAATCACGCTAGCACCGTTGTGCTTTCTACATGTAAAGTCATTGGTGCCTTGCCATAGAGATACACCATTTGAAATGAGCATTCCGGTACTATTGCACATATGTAGAAGTGACTTTCCATAGTGATCCACTTCTTTTGCATCATTAGAACTTCGATTATACATGTATGAGTCATCTATTCTTCTTGAGACATGCGGCATGTCTACTTGTTGTGTGTCGTGTTGTAGCATATTTGTGCGAGCATTCATGTCTCCAAAAACAATGACTTCACTTTGATCCTTGTAATGAGCAATGTCTTCCTCTAGTTCAACAAAGGGCTGATCTCTATCCATATTCAAGCAAGCATAAAAGTTGGAGTCATAGTGAGGAATGTAGCAACCGGCCACAAACATGACTTGACCATTTGGTGGGCTGATTTTCAGCCATAAGTAGCGTTTATACTTATCTTCTTTGACAATGGAAACATCTTTCAAACCCTTTTTGGTCATACATGCTACGCCTCCTTGGCCTCTTCGTTGCTTTGCATTTTTGGCCCACATCAAAGAATGCACATCGTATTTGTCAAATCCAAGAATTCGTTGCGCATCATGCTCCCATGTTTCGACAAGAAGTATCACATCGGAGTCATTGGTAAGCTCATCAATGCCAATTCCCGCATTCCATGGATACCCGTTACAATTCCAAAAGCTTATTCGCAAGCGTGAGTTGGTCTCATAGATCATGTGTCCCTATTTGTTGGGTGGACTTGCATCCTCCTCAAGTGGCTTCTCTTCATGAGATGATACCTTAACCTTCTTGCTTCTTTCCTCATATGCTTTGCGACGTACATTTTGTTGCATAAGAGTGCATTCCTCATATACATTACAACCCGTTCCTTTGAGGTAGATCCAACCATTGTCAAGGATGATCTTTCTCTTTACCTCATCAGCCATGGTACATACAATAGGTCTTTCTCCCGAGCGAGGGACTCCTTGTTTTCCAACTCGATGTGCACCATAAGCCATGATTCCTGACATGCCAAAGTGTGTAGCAAAAAACTCTTCAATAGCAACTGCAAGAGATTGGGGTGTTTCCATGCTTTCCTCCTTGATTCCACGAATGACGATGTTCTTTGAGAGTTTTTATCGTTCGTGCAATTCTTGAGTATCCACATTCTTTACATTCTTTGCTTGGACAACGGCTTGCGTGATAGGAGATGTAGAAACCACATTATCCTTACATATATCAGCCCATGATTTGGATGCATTTCTCATCTCACATACATCATGTCGTATTGTATCTATTGTTTCCTCTTTCAATACATGATCACTCTCAACTTTGCTCAAGCGCTCTTTCAATACATTCATGTCAACAAGAGAGCGTTTACATTCTTGAACTTCAGTCTCAAGATGCATCAAGCGTGTTGTTTGCATTTCAAGAACCTTCTTGAGGTGCTCATTCTCCACAACGAGAACTCTTAAAGTACCATTCTCCATTGCAAGTGCGCGCAACTCTTCACCTTGTTTGTTGACGGTTTCTTATAACGAGATCAAGTAAGCCATGATCATTGCTTCCATTGTTGTAGATGATGTGGTTGGATTAGCATCCAAATTCCTTGGAGATTTTGCATCATTCTCCATGGTGAGTGTGGCTTTTCCACCCTTGCGAGTTTTGTCTGACATTGCCTTCAAGTCGGCAACAAAAACGCAAAGTTTTGACAGTTTTTTCAGTTCTGAGATGCTGTTACAGCAAAACCTTCCATTACACAGAAAAATTCTGTCTTTACATCAATGCGTAGAGGGCTTCGTGCTCTTCGATTGAGGCTATAGATCACCTAAATCGGAGCTCGGATGAGCAAGTTATGGTCAAAAGAGTGAACTGCTCTGATACCAAGTGTGACGCCCCAGAATCTGGGCGCGTCGGGGAGGGGGTGTTTTGTCTTCAAGGGCCTGGCTCGGACGGGACCGGCTCAAGCGGGGTGTTTCTTCAAGGGGTCCTGGCGCGGACGGCACCGGCTCAGGAGGGCCCGGATCGGACGGGACCGGCTCGGGTCGGGGTGTTGCTTCAAGGGGTCCTGGCGCGGACGGCACCGGCTCAGGAGGGCCCGGCTCGGACGGGACCGGCTCGGGTCGAGGTGTTGCTTCAAGGGGGCCCGGCTCGGACGGGGCTGGCTCGGGCGTGGTTGCGTTCCATGGGTCGACGACCGTTTGCGTTTCGCGGGTCTTGCGTTCCGGGTCCCTAGCCCCACGTAGCCTCAGGCTCCGCCGCACTCACGGAGGGTCATAGCGTGCCCCGGGGAACCTTGCGTGGAGTCCCCACGGTGCGCGAGTGCGTGGAGTGAGGCTAGCGTGTCTAGGTGGGGGGTCCCCTCCCGTGGCCGTTCTCAGGAGGCTCATACCCCTTATATAACTCACACACTAACCATATTGAATTAGCCACGAATCACCACATGTTCAATTAGATTAGATTTAATATTAGATTTTGGATTGAGTTTGTATATTAGAGTCTACCTTCAAGATTACGGTAAAAAAATTAGAGTTAGACGAACAGTGATCCCTCTCTTCCTCTCTACGGATGTGACCTTAAGCTGGAAAGCTTTCAACGGCATGATACTCCGATTGGAGGCCAACATGTAATGTGCTAAGTAATCCCTTGAACAAAGATCTATTGTGAAAAGATGTTAAGATGCTTTGAAATGCTACAGCTAGAGAAGAGGAACAAAGGTCAACATTTTAGGGTGGAACGGATCGACAAAAAGCATTTTACTCAAGATTGTGGAATCATGGCAAAATTTGAACAGTCTAGTCGAGGACGATCCTCTGATACAGATCTTGTGGTGGTGGAACACACTTACTTCGGCACGCTACAAGAGATTTTGAGAATCGACTATAGAGGATTTTTTGTCGACTTGTTCGACGTGCAATGGTTTAAGATGATCATGGATGGTCGCAACGCTACTGTGCGTAGTGGAGAGTCTGGTTTTCTTGAGGTGGATTCAACTAAGAAATGGACTGACCTAAGAGACACTTTCGTACTACCCAAACATTGTGAACAAGTAAGCATGTAAATAGTTAACATCCAATTTGAGAAGTTATGTGCTTGGAAGCTCTCATGTAAGTTATGTGGCTCTGGTAGGTGATATTTCATCCTACAAAGTCTTCATCAAATTGGTGGTATGTCATAGAGGTAGCGCCTCGTAGTGCACGGACGTATGAAGGCTACCATGTGCCAATCACAGCCGCATCAATGGAGGATATCGAAGAAGATGCTCAGTCAGAAGCCGCTGAGGTGGTGCCGGACGAGCATCAAGCTGAGCCACTCTCTATGGGGTGCATGCAGAGGATGTACAAAATGAAACGGAGGATATCTGTTTAAACGGAGGGCTCTATATAGATATAGAAAGTTATAAAGCCATAAATATTGAATAATTTTTCTCCGTTTTATAATATATATTGTATTCACGTGGCTTTTTATCCATTCCTGTCTATATGAGTCATTGCGTCATTGTATTTAATGGTCTTTGCATCCACTCATGGTCCGTATACTCTAGGTATGTTCTCACAAGCAGGGACGACTAGCACTATGCTCCGAGTGCGATAGAGATTGAAGCTGCAACCGCGAAGGTCTTCTCATAGATGCTGCTCATTCCACTGCTAGATCTAGTTGATCGGGTGAAAGAAACGTTAAGAAGCACTACTACTGCTTCTTAGCGTCTCTTTTACCCGATCAATTAGATTTAGTGGTGGAGCAAGCAACATCTTGAGCAGACCTTCGCAATGCATCTTCAGTTTCCATCGCACACGGAGCGTAGTGCTTTTACAAATTCACAGAAAGTCAACGAAATCTCTCTACACAAGAATCCCTCCCCCTTTATGAGTTCTCTCTCTCTCTCTCTCTCTCTCTCTCTCTACTTCTCCATTCATTCAATATTAAGATTAAATGTTCGTGTGTTTAATGCAGGTATGGATGATGACGAGTTTCTTTCTTCTTTGTCACCCGAGCGGAGGCAGTGGTACGTGGAGCGTCATCGCTCTGGAGCACCATCATGCGTTTCTACTCCTTTAGCATCTCCCTCTATTTTGGAGCATTCATTGCGCTCTGAAGCTTCAGTGTCGACGAGACAATCTTCACACTCGTCTAGGCACCGACGCTCTAGTGGTGGCGGCGACGGTTGTTGTGGGAATGCCGCTGTCGATGCCTCGACACTGCCTCATGTTCGACGAGGCTCTTTACCCTCCTCTTCTTTGCCCGCCGACACCAGCCACGACATCGCCATCTACGGTAGGTTTTGTGCAGCTAACAGTCGTTCCTAGCAGCTACACACCACTACCTACTCCTCCGAGAGTCACTCCAGTTGACACTCCTTGGTTCAGGGCCCAGACTCCGGTGGAGACACCTGACGTCCGTACCCCCATCGATACGTCGCTGGAGACCCTTGCCGAGACACCGAGGTTTCTGCGTCACCGGCGAGAGGGCTTGCCTTACTCCGTCGACTTCAGTGGCGGCATCATCTTGGATAATGAAGGCAAGAAGGTGATCTTGCGCACGCGCGGTCTTTGCTCTCAGGTGTTTAAACACTACATACTAAACACTTGGAGTGAAGTACCAAGTGATTAAAAAGACAAAGTCATTAGCATGCTGCATGAAGAGTTTCCCATTTCAACATGGGATGATCGCTTCAATGAAGACCTAATGAAGGTTTGAATGAGCAAATAATGCAAGCACAAGCGTTCCGAAGTGCAAAAATCAATCATGCATGAGTTGAATAGACCAGATTGGCTGGCCAAAGAATATTCGAAGAATGCGAAGAAAGCAGTGCGTGAGAATCCCGACAAGGGGAAGCAACAAAAAGAGGCATCCAAAGCGCGAGTAGAGGCAGGGAGCTCGCACCACTTGGGGAGCGGCGGGTGGACATCATTTGAGGTGGATTTTGTAAGTGTTTTCGCATTGCTCTTTAGGTTTGATAGTTTAGGGTTTAGAGGTTTTTAAATTCTAACATAATGGATTCTTTGTATGTTTTGACAGTGGTCGATGACAGGACGTGACCCCACACCATACAAGTGCATGTATTAGGCAAGAAGGGCTTAAACTTCCTAATGGACATTCTGAGTTCTGGCGGCGGCATGGTTAGTATTAGGGTTTACTCTTTTCTATTTGTTGTATTGTTTTATAAATTATATGTTTATACTTACAGAAAGCTGTCTTATTGTTTTTTTTTTGCAAAATCTGATAGATACGCCGCTTGGAAGCGATGAGACGTCTGATTAGACGACGTCAGTCTAGACATAGCTAGATAGCATTTGTTTCCTTTTGTCATAGTATATGTATCATGAGATGATGTTTATACCTCTTTTTGTAACTATTGGAAAACCATGTATATTTTTTAATAATGACAATGGTGTTGTAACTATTACATTTACAAAGTTTAACAATCAAGTGATTTTACCTATGATGTGTACAATTATCATTGATTTACTTTCATCAATTTACTTTTGTCAGTTTTGTATCTTTATTCTACAAACAATACTATGGATGATGGAGTTAATGGTTATATTGTCTTGTGGGTGACTACTTTGGGGCTATCTCTAAGCTTGCACTTTCTTTCAAAGGTGAATCTGGGCTTATCTTGGATTCATTTAGGTTTACTCTATTATTGAAACATTCAATATGGTTGATGGATGAATGCCCTGCCACCAATGTTTTTTTCTCTCGGACGTCGCTATATAAGGCTCTGCAGCGTCGCTATGAACGTCGCTATAGGTGGCCTGCAAACGTCGCTATAATCGTCGCTATAGGCGTTGCTATATAGTGACGTCTATAGCGACGTTCCCATATCAACACTGTTATAGCAACGGTCTTAGCGACGTCAGGGAGTATAAAAACCCAATGTATTTTTGTTGCGAACAGTGTCACAAGTGCACACAACCTCTTGTAGTGCCTTTTTAAAACTACATTCAACACTTTAGCATATGATTGATCTTGTGCACACTTGCCACGTAATGACTCTAAAAATACACTCTTTATTTCCGTGAAAGCAAGTGATTAATCTGAGACATCCGACTTAGTGCATCTTCTACTACATTATATCGTCCCTTGCGATATCGTAGCTTACAATAGTAATCTTGATAAATTTCGGCCCATCTAGCTTTACGGCCCTTCGAGTCCGTTTGAGTAGTAAATCAT
Source organism: Adiantum capillus-veneris (assembly GCF_014529385.1). NCBI lineage: Eukaryota > Viridiplantae > Streptophyta > Polypodiopsida > Polypodiales > Pteridaceae > Adiantum > Adiantum capillus-veneris. The sequence goes on along the minus strand of NC_140953.1, from coordinate 77,846,896 downwards.
TTGATACTCTCATGGTCATAACTACTTCAAACTCGGCACTATATAAATAGTGGTGCCACTTTCGTAAAGCGTGAATTGTGGCATAGAGCTCTCTCATAGACATAATAATTCTATTGAGCTCTATCTAACGTTTTACTTTCAAAGGCTATAGGTCTTCCCTCCCGGAGAAGTACCACACCAATTTCCTAATCACTAGCATCAGTCTCTACCACAAACGGCTTAAGTGGGTCGACAATTGCTAGGATGGGAGCAGTGGCTATAGCTACCTTGAGTTGTTCGAAACTGAGTTTTTTGGCTTCTTCCTAAGAAAAGGTCTTACCTTTTGCTTTAAGTTGATCCGTCATAGAAACAATAATTTTTGCATAATCACGGATATACTGTCAATAAAATCCAGCCATGCCTAAAAATATTTGAGGCTCCTCAACCGTGTTGGAATGTTTCCATCGAAGGATGACAGCGACCTTGTCAATGTCCATTTTGATGCCAAAGTAAGAGATCACATGACCGAGGTAATGTATCTTTGTTTTAAAGAAATTGCACTTGATTTGCTTAGCATACAATGCATGAGCTCGTAGCTGTTCGAACACTAACCGTAAGTGTTCTATGTGTTCATCTTCCGTCTTACTGTAAATGAGAATGTCATCAAGAAAAACCACAACAAATGTTCCAAGACAGGGACGTAAGACACTATCCATGAGTGTCATAAATGTAGTTGGAGCATTGGTTAGACCAAAAGAAATAACCAAAAATTTTCAAAATACCCGAACCGTGTTCTAAAGGCGGTTTTGGAGATATCTTGTAATAGGATACGCACCTGGTGGTATCCTGAACGAAGATCTATCTTTGTATAGTATCTTGCCCCGTGGAGTTGATCAAAGAACTCATCAACTCGAGGCAGAGGATAATTGTTCTTGATGGTTATCGCATTTAATCTGTGATAATCTATGCACATGCGCATAGTACCATCCTTATTTTTTACCAATAGAATTGGTGATGCCCAAGGCAAAATGCTAGGTTTAATGAAACCACGAGCGAGGTAGTCAGCCAACCGACTCTTAACCTCCTTGGCTTCTTTAGCACTTATATGATAAGGTGGTTTACTCACTGGTTTAGTGCCTAGCAAGACATCTATGCCATGTTGCACATCACTTGTAGGGGGTAAACCCGATGGTAAACTACTTGAGAACACGTCATTATACTCCATGAGTAAGTGAGTTAGCTTTTGGCATGCAAAAGGAGAAAGTAAACTAGAGTTATGTTGGGATGGAGAATTTTGTAATTCCTGTAATGTTTGTTTTACAACAGTTGCACGTTGCTCTATAGAATTAAAATTGAGAGCACTTTGCTCATTAGATTTGTTAACACTGTGTTTATTAGTAGAATTCATTGCACTTTGCATACCATTAGAATGAATTTCACTTTGCATACCATTACTAGAATTCACCACACTTTGCTCTTGAGAATTCACAAGACTTGGAGACATGGAGTAACACAAAAAGGCTTTATCTATTAAATCTGCTTTCTGCAAAATAGAAATATCAGCTGTACATATAAGAGGTGCAGACAATATATTTTTCTCACCAAGCAAAAGCACATGTTTACCATTGGCCAGAAAGGATAAGAAGTTGTGTTCATAACTAGTGTGCAATGTGTTTCCTAAACCATGCAGCCACTCCGGTCCTAAAACTATATTAGCACGGTCCATGTTCATAACTTGGAAGTCAAGGGTCATCATATAATCTTGAACAATATGCTCAACCCCTTGAACTACCGTGTCCCATACTTCTTTATCATTCCCACACATCTGCTCCACCACATACTTGTGAGAGTAGGGAGTGTGTGTAAGCTTCAATTTCTTGGCTAGCTTATAGTTCAAGAAGTTATGAGTTGCACCATCATCCACTAAAATACGAACACTTGTCCTACTCCGTGCTTTTCATTGCATGCAAACCTCGCCTTGCAAGAATTGTAGCGCTTCACATGTCATTCGTCATAAGAACACCTTTGTTGCCTCTTCACAAAAAACTCGTCATTTTTGTGAAGGCTTTTGCTCACTTTGAAGCTACCTCCTTGAGGAAAAAAGAATTTTTGGAGAAAAAATTGCCTTCCTCCCTGAAGTGAAAAGGAAGGGTGAAAATACTTCCTTGAAGTTTGAAGCTTTTCCTTTTCTTCCAGCTTTCCTTTCAACACAAGTATGCTATCTTTCCTTGTTATACACAACAAGGGTCAATAGCTTAATGGTAAAGTGCCGGCCTCTTACCCTCATGGGGTGGGTTCAGCCCTCCTTCATGCAAGGGTTAAGCAGGCCTTCCTACACGCGCAGCTAACGGCGCCAATGAAAGCCTTCAGAGCCTCGTTGTCTTCGAGTTGCCGATCGCGTTTGCCTTGGTCGCCTGTCGTGGAGGGCATAGGTGGGGTGTCCGCGGTCAGCTGTTGCTGTTTGTTCGCACGCGCTTCACACAGGAAACTGTGCATGTCTCCTTTTTGCATCACGTCGCACGCACATGCAACCCGCTTTTTCCTTGATGCAAGCAAAAAAATACCAAAAATAGCAGCTAACAGACGCCGTTGTAGAATTACATGGAAAGTGATGCAAAATGGTATATTGATGAAAAATGATGCTTATCTATGCTTTTTATGCTTATGCAAGTGATCGCAAAAATTTAGGAATTTTTCTAACTCTGTTTGGGACTTTTCGCATAAAAAATGGTAACTTTTGGGTCAAAAATGACCTGAAAATGACCTAGTTTTTGTCCAAAGAGGCAAAACGGCCCAACAATTGACCCATCAACTCATATTTCCGTGGGTAAGAGAGAGCGAGAGAGGTCTAATTTTTACAGAAAAAGCCAATAATTTTTCTCTACTGTGCAATAGCTTCCATGGTTGCCCAATCTATGTGTGCAACAGTCTCGGCTCTTCGCAATCTTGTATCTGAGCCTGTGAGGGAGTGAATTAGGGTCTTTCCTTATCAAAATGGTGTGTGGGTTTCAATATAAAAGCTCTTAAATCTCTAAAAATCAGAAAAAAATTGTCTTCGTGAAGGTAGAAGCTCGAGCATTTCTTTCAACTGTTTGATGTTACGACTGTGTAATTGGGGACGAGGCTACATGATACCATGAAAGAGGTTTGGGTTTTGATTGAGAAGTGTGCTTGTATGAGCATTGAGGTTTCATGTCTGAAACTTTAGTGTTTTTAAATGGTCTTTAAAGTGAAAATTGAATGTGATTTGGTGATCCTCTCATCATAATCTCGACTACGAAAACAAGCAGAGTCCAAGTACGATAGGAAAGAGGGTTTGTGACTTTGCTGTCACGAACGCTCTTAGATTTTTTGTCACCCTTACAAAGAGGGTTGGTGATTCTCCACAAAGTGTTTGTGAATCTCATCAAGAACTCTCTCACAGCCAGAGGTTTTGCACCTTCCCAACTAAACCGCACACATTCCAACAACGCAGGTATAGGGAGTGTTCTTTTCCACACACTTACTAATGTTATGTTTTATAATTATGAGGGTACACACTATAAGGGTCACATAAGTGACCCTAGGGGTGGTTCACACCCAAATAATAAAATAATGTACAAGGGTGGCCAGAGTGCCTTTAGACCCAAAGTTGCAAGCTGAAATGGATAGCCACCATTTGTGGGGCTGAATAGCGAGTGTATAGCGGCCTCCAGGGCCACTTAGTGGCAAGTATGAGGACTCTATGAGCTCAAGAGAATGGTGATGGTAAGAAGAAGAAGCAGCTCATTGGTTATTTAAAACCATGGCTTTAAAAAGCCTTTGATTTGCATTTTGTAGTGACATGATGGGTGATGCCTACCCACAACCCATTATAGTGTAGAATCCTCTAAATGTGACCCTCATGATAATAAAAAAGATAAGTCCAGGCTTAATAAAAATGAAACATAATTAGGATCAAGTAGACTAAGAAGATAAAATGAGGAGTTTAATTAAAAATCCCTCTTTGATATTATGTTAGAGAGAGAGAGAGGGGGGGAGAGAGTAGGTACAAGATAGAACTCTAGAATTGGAATTATAATCACCAACTCCAACAATCAAGATGCAAAATGAATGACCTTACAACCAATATGTGATGCAAGGATGACATCATAGACTGTGACATAGGATCTTGATCTCATAGCTTATGTTAGGTCTATGATGCTAGCATAAGGATGGTTCCCACACTTAGCATCTCCCTCCCCCCTTCCTCGAATTCTTGTAAACGCCCATCTATGTCTCTGTGTAGCCAATGTGGCTCCATCCAACGAATTTCTTGTAAGACCAATCTTACACCTTGCCTGTCATGCTTCGTAATAAGGTGGCTCGCCAAACAAAATTTCTCACATTCTTGAAATTGTGCATAGGATCCAACAAAAGGATTGTTAATGATGACTAACAAGGAAATTCGATTATAATTAAGAACCATTCAATACCTTCTGGAAGAGTCTCATTTTATATAGGTTTATTTACTTCAACCACACCCTCATGGCCATGCACGGAGGCTCACACCAAGAAATCCTATATAGAGGAAGTAGTTTGTAATATGGATCACGGTATGTGATATTTGTTACATAACTATCAAGTTTGCCAATACATAAAATATAAAATAAACTTTAGTGACAAGAAGCGTCAAAAAATTTAATCATATGATTATGAACAAAGATACAAAGTTAGACCCTATATATACAAATCAAAGTAATGACATTGGAACAAAACAAAACAAAGTAGCGACTCTAAGGCGAATGTCACTGGCTCTAAAGAGCCCTCTAAATCAAAGGATCTTGACCTACATCTCCCTTAATCATCCTTAGCCCAAGTGGGTGCTCCATCTCTTTCTTCACAAAACAAAAACAAGAATAGTCCTTAATCCATTATCTTTCCTCCTCCTCGCTGGCCTACATGAAAAAAAATTCAATTCAGTTCATGGTTTAAAATTCAATTTTATACGAGGAAAGCATATTCAAGAGTGTTGAACAATACGTTTATCACAACAAGAGAATGAGAAACATTAACACAAGCCTTGTCGTAAGGCTATCCCATGACAAATTTATCTGTCCACTCAAAATAATACTTGATCTGCCTAATAGTAATAATTCATGTCTACTCATAATAAGCCTTGATCAATATGAAGAACAATTTGACTTTGGATACAAACCAAAGATTATGGCTGACACTCTAGCAGAGACCAATTTTCTCTCTTAAGATAGACACAAGGATAATATACACCACCACATGTATAAAATTATTTTTATGCTTGGGTTAGATACATTAGTACACAAATGGATCCTATCACTTTAAAATCATTGTATGAAACGAAGTCATGTTAGCTTTTGGGTTTTTTTTTTTGCATCTACCAACATGCCAAAACTAGATTGCTACACATATGCTAAACAATGATACTGTTTAGCATAGTCCTAGTGTATGTGATCTTTGTTAGATCATTATGTCACATATTTTAATGGTGCTTGGACCTGTCATCTTGTCCAATAATCCATTCTGAGCTATGCCTGTTAAAATAGGTTGTTTTTACAAGATTTTGAAGTCTTGGAGGATTGTATGCTCTAAAGTGGAGTGGAATGGTAGGATCATTATGTATGCCGGAAACTCTTTAGGACTAGAGGACATATTCTAAATTTTTGTGTTCAGAAGTTAGCCTCCATTGCATTTGAGTACAAATGCCATCTCTTTTCTCTATCAGGAGCATGAATTTCTTTTTGCCTGACAAGAGGCAGTACAGATTGCATTATATAAGACTTTAGAATTTCTTGGATCTTTCTCTGTGCTTGTATCCACACTTTGTCATGCAGCTCCGCTTCCATGACAAGAAAATGAGCAAAGAGATGCCAATCATGTTTATTTCAATCCTACATGATTATTCAGCAGTAATAAGGGCTTGCTAACAAGCCAATTCTAAGTTAAAAGTGTGCCAGATGCGGCTCTAAGGGCCATAATATGTCTTGGTAATGCTAAAAAGTGAGTATTCTTGAAGTGGTCATAGCAGGGATTTTGATGAATGAAAGTTGAAGTGCTCTACAGGCCTATCTTTACAGCTCGTCAATCGGAGCTACAGATACGAAGTTATGGCAGCTTGAAGTTTGAGTTGATTACACATCCTTACCGGATTGGGCAACTGCAACTCAGGGGATAACAATGAAGTGAATGCACGGACCAGAAGTGCTCGCTTTGTGGAGCATGTCGGTCTTTTGAGATCAGTAATCGGATTTACGGTTGCCAAGTTATTGGCCGTTAATGATTCACCGGGGGCCGATTCCGTGCCAGTCTAGTCGACTCGGTTGGAGTGCCAACTCGGAGTTTTCCTTTCTCTCGACTGGATCTTGGAATGCAACAGACTCAATGGATGTGGTGTCGAGGTCTTCTGGTATGTCTTTGAAGGTAGAAGCATCCATTAATGTTGGTGTCCTTGAGGCCATTAGGCTTGCAGCTCTCAATATTTCTTCATGAAAATCCCAAAGCCCATAGACTTATGGCATGGCCACCCATACAATATGGCAAGGCCGCCTCACTTAAGCTATGGCCGCCCGACCGTTTTAATGGGGCCACCCTATTTTTAATAGGCTGTGAAGACAATAAGTAAAGAAAAAAAGAAATCCTTCATGGCGGGCAGGGCAGCGCGAGCGACGCAGGCAGGAGAGATGATGGAGCAGGCTGCACGGTGCTCAGATGAGCTCGAATAAGAAACGAAATCCGCTCAGCTTAGCAGCGTGCACCAATTTGGGATCACTCCCGCCGATTTTTGTGCAGGTCGAATTTCGGGCTACCACGTCATCTAGGGGCGCTACCCATTAGCGACATCGCTAATGGGTTGGTCATAAATAGTAAAAGGTGGGTTTCCCATGCACCCACGGGGAGCTATTATAAAAAAAAAAGTGTGACTCTTGTTGTTCTTCTACTAGACATTCCGTAGCAGGAGAATCCTAGACGTCCTAAGCATCATAAGACCAAGCTCTCTAAACCAAGCCATCTTAATCATAAGCTCTCTAATTTGAAGCCTAAGGAATCTAAGCCAAACTCTTCGAATTTCAAACCATCATAATCCTAAGCTCGCTCTCATAAGCCATCAAAATCCTTAACTCTGATAATCCTAAGCTCTAAACCAAGTCATCATAAGCCGTCAAATCCTTAACCCAGATAATCCTAAGCTCTAAACCAAGTCATCATAAGCCGTCAAATCCTTAACCCAGATAATCCTAAGCTCTAAACCAAGTCATCATAAGCCGTCAAATCCTTAACCCAGATAATCCTAAGCTCTAAACCAAGTCATCATAAGCCATCAAATCCTTAACCCGGATAATCCTAAGCTCTAAACCAAGTCATCATAAGCCATCAAAACCTTAACCTGGATAATCATAAGCTCTCTAAAGCAAGCCATCATAAGCCCAAGCTTCCCTGGTCTGCTTAACAAGCTTCCATAATCCTAAGCTCTAAACCCAAGATTCCATAGTTGGTTCCAATCTTATCTAGTCCTAAGCTAAGCCGCCTAAGCCCATTCAAATCCGGAATTAATCCATAAATCCTAAGCCAAACACCTTAAGCCAAATCGGACCTCCTAAGTCCATTGGAAGCCAAAGCTCCCATAGCCATAGCGGGAAGAAATTCAACTCTCTCTCAACCTTGAAGCAACAGAAGAAAATGAAGCAGATCAAGGTAGTTTTCGACAGATCAATTAAGGCAAAAGAGCTTGTTTGGAATTGTTTCATGGGACCGATCATTATCATCATTACTGAAGCTTGATTTTTTTAATTAGCACTAGGATTAAGGAAAGTTAAACCTTGTAAGGAGCATAAACTCCTCCATTAACATTTGATTAACTAGGGATATTGCTAAGTATTTGATTTGAGTTCTCAGGCTTCAGAATCTGAATCAAACTGTTTGTTTAAAGCTCTGTCCCCATTGATTGTGTCTGCTGCAACTCTTTTCCTTGCACCTCTCATAGCAAGGGCCCTGTGCCTTCCTGGCTCACCTTTCGAATACAAATCCCCCAAAATTCTTGGTGAGCCAGACGTGAAACGAGCTAGGGTGAGCAGTGTTTGTGGAGAAAGATGTCGACACTGCAAGAGGCAGCCCAGCCATGCAGCAAATGATGCATCAGTTTGCTGCATACATGCAAAAACAATAGGCTGCCCAACAGTAGTACAATCTACAAGAGAGGATTCGTAAAGCTCGGCACATGTTATTGGGAAATTACAACAATTTGAAGACCGGGATATTAGCAAGTTTTGCAATATCTACAAGCAAGCAATGGAAGATAATGGAATCGATGATCAGAATGTAGTAAAAGGATTTCATTTAATTGCGGTGCGGAACTTAGGAGCCGAATAAAAGAGATTCAGGCGGTTCAGGGCCCGAATTGGTAGGACTGCAAGAAGGCGCTCTAGGAGGAATACTTTCTTGAGGATTCACAAAGGGTAACCAGACAAAGCTTTATGAAGTGGGTGAAAAAGAAAAACAAAAATTTATCTACACGAGAATTATTACGGGAATTTGAAAAGAAATTCAAGCAAATGTCCTCGATAGAACAACGTTCAATGAAGGATTAGAAGGTTGAACTGTTCATTTAGGCTGCTGATCCACGACTTCAGAAGAGTCTAGTACAGTTGCTGGAGGATTCAACAGGTGAAATGGGCTTAACATCCAACTGGAAGATAGACACTAAAGCAATAAATATGATCGTGAAACGACAGATGAGAGTCGATAAGCTGATCGTGGCTGACATCATGGATGTTGTGGAAGAGGGACCTAAGGAGAAAACAAACTCAACAATACCCAGAATGGAGGAGCTAGTTCTTGACGAATTGGTGAAAGGTATTCAAGAATTAAATTTGAATTTCAAAGCTCTAAAATTTGAAGGGTTAGCTGCAAAGGGGTTTACTTCTGATCCTAGACAACAGCCTCCACGCAAAGGATAGGACCGATGCATGTGGTGTGATAGTGAAGACCACAAGTATGTTAAAGAATGTCATGAATTTGATGAAGCTTATAAAAGCAACGTGGTTTTCTGGAAGGACAAGAAGATTCACCTTAGGGAAACAGCTGAGATGCTCCGCCTGAACTTTGGTATGGGCGGCATGAAAAAGATAGTTGAAGAAATCCAGCGTAATGTTGCTCTTGTGGAAGCAACTACAAATTTGTTGCACATTGTCGAGAAATTTGCGGTCTTGCCAGGAAAGCACCGAGCTTATGGCTGTGAGAGTGTGTGAGAGAACTCAACAAAAACTATATGAAGGAGTTAAACCATAGATGCCATGAAGACTAGGGTTTGGAAAGAAGTGCAATCAAAGAAGACTCACTCTTTCTCTCTTGCATTCACACACACAAAGAAAGAACGCAAAAGAGAATGTCAAAACAATACGAAGATGAAAACATCAAGGCTATGGTCATATCGTATCATGGGTAATATGAAAGGGTTAATGGATGAGTTAATAGCATTCAATCTTGGCTGACCAAATAGGCTATGAATTGTTCTTTGGAATTGTAGTTTTGTGCTTACCATAATATATATATTTTGTCTAGTGATTGGGATTAATTGTGTGTACAAATCCTCTTGGTTCATAGCAAGATAACTACGCTTACATCAAAAGAAAAATTATAGTCTATGAGAGTTAGTATGATGGGATCCGGTGATATAAGTATTTCATTGAGCCTTTTAGGGCCGAAGAGAAACACTATACGTTGTTGAAAGTGTATTTTACGGCTAATCCATACGTTAATTCTAATAGATCGTACAGAGTGAAAGCGATAGAAATGATCATCATGTGGGTTATTCATCTAGGATAGTATGTGAGAAATGTAGATATGAGAGAAGTGAAGAGATGAGAAGTTTCCCTCCCAAGCCCTATTCTTGCCCGTAGGCAATAAGGATACCGCGGGAAGAGATGTACCTGTAGCAAGAGAGCCTAGAGAGGATGAATTACATATATATATATGTTGGATTAGAGATGAAAATGAAAACAACAAGAACTGAAGAAAACATCAATGTAGAACACATCTTACTTGAAACCCTTCGGCACCATTATTGATGGGAGAGAGAAGAAGATTGGATAATTCCACTTTGATTGATACACCAAGTGCAAGACCTTCTTTGATTAGAGTTGATCTTCCAAGGTTAGCTTGTTCCAAGAATGTCTAGTCTCCCTCTAGAAGAAAGTGTAGGCTTGGGATTATGTTAATGGCTAAGTACAATTAGGCATTACTACTCACTCCCTCGAGAATTCCTCTCATCAATGGATTGAATGCTTGAGTTCCTTCCAAGGAAGAAGAGGTCCCCTTTTATAGGTGAAGGGAACCCCCAAGGGTTTACACAAGAAGAGAGGAGCCAGTGTGAACAGGAATTGGAAAAGTTGGAAATGAGCTGTCCTTGCATGATGTGGGCAGACTGGGGTCCAGTATTTTGATCATATCTCCTCAACCGTGGCTCCAAATAAAAACGTAAAAATATGGGAAAAAACTTCAGCTCATTAGCTACGATTTTCATTTTAAAATCGTTTTCCAATTCGGATTGGAACCTTGTGTAAAAAAATCATCAAAATAGGGTCCATTTATGGCAGCAAAAGTCTTCATGTGGTTTCCTTAGCCTAGACTTTCATTTAATTCCAAAGGACACCTCATGCCATATGAAAGCATGACATTGCTCCTTGACAAAGTTTTGTAATCATGCTTGCAATAATGCATTAAAATAAGTGTATCTTTGAAATCATGCCACCTAGTGTCCCACTAGGATTTGATTCTCTCCTAGTAGCTATTTAAAAAGAAATATAAGAAAAGTATAAAAAATACATAGAATATATATATATTGGAGTTTACCCTAGATATAGGATCTAGCTAGGGTGTGAAATGATAATGAAATAGTAGAAATAAAGAATCAATGCTTTTTGCCCCAAGTTAAAGAGGCGGAGCTATTGATGCTTTTCCCATAGTATTTTCTGATGGTAAAGTAAGGATATGTTACCCTTGAGAAAAATAATAGGATGAGATAGAATGCTTATTATTATACTTAAATATGCATATGTACACTATAGGAAATATAATTATGTATCTAAAAAAATACAAGATAGATCTTGTAGCATGCATTCCCACTATGTACGTGTCACAGCACGACATCCACCCCCTCTAAACCTGCACATCCTCCGGTATGTGCCACATTGTCTCTTTGTAAGATTAGACCTCTTGTACATCTTCCTTGTCTTCTTCTTCACTGGATGATTCCAGAGCTTCATGTTCACTTTGATCTTCACATGTGTTTTTCTCTTCTTCCTCATCCATATCTTCTAGATCATTGTCTCCTCTTCTCTTAAACATTTTAATCCTTTTTCCTGCAATGGGAATATTTACTTCTATACCATCTAGTTCAGACAAGCTATAAGTAGCCTTTTCATGCACATGCTTTACAACATACGCTCCAAACCATCTTTTTGAGAACTTACGCATGACTGTGTGCTGGTTATCAAGGCTACTATCATACACTAAAACCCAGTCACCTTTGTCAATTGCTTTGCTCCTGAGTCGATGTCTCTTATCAAAATAGTCCTTGTTTTTCAACCTTGCATTTTTGAGTCGTTCTTTTGCAGCTTCAATGTCTCCAGGTCTTCTCTCTAGCTGCCCTATACGCAGTGCAAGGAGATCTTCCCTACTAAGCCCCTCTTGCCAAGGTAGTACATTCCATGTGGGAATTGTATCCTCAATCGGCATCACTGGCTTTTGACCATGCATTAGCTCCGCAGGCATGTAGCCAGTTACTGAGCTATGTGTTGTACAATCAGCCCATAAAGCATATGGTAACAATTTTGGCCACTCACCAACTCTTCCTTCGCAAGCCTTGGCCAAAGCTTTGATGATAGGAGGATGCCCTCTTTCACTCTTTCCATTGCCTTCAGGGTTGTAAGCTGTAGTAAGAGAAAGCTTGATCCCTAATCTAGAAAAGAACTCCCTTGCTTCTTCGGCATCCAGTTCACCTCGATCTGCAGTGATTTTTCCCACACAACCATAACGGCAAATCACCTCATCAAGAAGGAATTTGCACACATCTTCTGTGGTCTTAGCTCTTAATGCTCTTCCTTCAACGTGGTTAGTTAGGTCCTCTCGTGCAAGAACCAAGTATCTCATCTACCAAAGTCCTAAAGGCATCGTGACTAGATCCACAACCCATTTATAGTGCATGGCTAGTGGATATGTAGGGTGCAATCCATCACAATGTCGAACATTTGAATACATTTGACAAGTTACACATGACTCTACAAACTGAGATACATCTTTATACATACCCTTCCACCAGTATTTTTCTTTCAACTTGGAGAAGGTTGCCCACACACCCCTGTGTCCAGCCCATAGACTCTCATGAAACTCTTGCATGAGCTTTACTTGAGTCTCTTTTTTACATATAACCCGTTGTGGTGTAGCACCCTTTTGTTTAGGATGCTTCCACAAGTAACCATCCCTCAAAAAGTACCCATATGCTTTCCTACGTATCCTCTTGAATTCTTGTTCAGACCAATCATCCCATTTTGTTAGAGTACTCAAGTACCTTCCAATAGAAAGCCAATCACCTTCATAAAGATCTTTCAAGAACAATTCAAGTGAATTAGTCATTCAGACATTGTTACCTTTGACATGAGAGATAGAATAGAATTTTGTGCCTACATCATCTCCCTCATTAATCATTTGTGACTCATCTTCATACCTTGCCCTTGATAGCATATCTGCCACTGTATTGTCTTTACCTGCAATGTGCTTAAACTCGGGATTTAAGGACTTAATGTAGGCAATCCACCGCAACATAGCAATGTCTGGTGTTGAGCAGCTTGTAATCATAGAAGTGGTAGACAATCTGTTTCTACAACCACACATGCACCAATTAGGTACTCTTTCCCACTTTTCAAGGCTGTAACCATACCCCATAACTCTCTCTTTATCTATGGATAGTTTCTTTGGCGAGCACTTAGTACCTTTGCTCCAAATCTTACCACATATCTGTGTCCTTCTTTGTCATCTTGCCCTATTGCCCATCCAATCCCTGTAGGACTGGTATCTACTGTCACAATCACTGGCCTTTGACACTCATAGTCTACCTTTCTCAAAGTCATTGCTGACTGGAGTAACTCCTTTAGCTTTTTCATGGATTTTACATGTGCTTCTGTCCATTTAAACTTTTGATTCTTTCTAAGTAGCTGATAAAGAGGATCAGCTACATGTGCATAATGTGGAATCCAAATAACATAGAAGACACATGCTCCCAGAAACCTTCTAACCTCAGTGATGCTAGTGCATGTTTCTTTCATTCTTTGGATGGCATCTACCTTTGATGGACAAGGTTTCCTACCATATGGCGCACACATGTGCCCCACAATGAGCACTTCTTTGACACCAAACATAGACTTTTTCCCTGACAATGTAAGATTGACTTCTTCCAACCTAGACAAAATTTTATCACAATCATTTATGTGATTTACCACAAACCTGCGACATCCCTTGAGATCCAAAGCTTCATCTTTGTCACTTTCTTCACATCCTTTGATAGGCAAATCATCAATGAAAGGCATTGTGATTTGAGGAATAAAGTCACGTAAGACCTTATTCATCCCATTCATCATATGTGCAACCGAGTTGGTTGCTCCCTGTGGCAAGGTACACATCCTTACCAAACCCAAAGGTTTCCTCATGGTTGTCAAGTCTCTGCTTTCGATTGCAAGCTGAAATTGATCATACCCTGAGTAGAGATCCCCCATTGAGTAGATTGCCCTCCCTGCAAACGCCTCTGCAAATTCATCCACAATTGGACCTGTTCCTACCTTTCTAATTGTCACCTTGTTCACTGGTTGCATATCTTGGATGAAGCGTAGAGAACCATTCTTCTTTGGAACTGTGAACCACCTGTTTGAGTATGGAGCACAAGAAGGCTTCAAGATTCCCATTTTGATTTTCTCATTCAGTAGCTCTACTAACTTTGGCAAATGAGCCTTTCGAACCGGAATAGGCCGCAGATTCCAAGGCACATGAGGTATTGTGAAAATTACCATAGGAGCTACAATATAAGGATCAACACATCCTATCTCATGTGGCTCAAATGCAAAAGCCTTACCATGATTTGAAAGCATTTCTTTGAAGCACTTTGTCTCCCCCTGTGTTAGAAACTCCTCGCAACCAATCTGCAACTCTTGAAAGGACTCCTTTGTGAAGGTATGCCCGATCTTTTTAGGATTCCGTAAACTTGGTTGTAAAGAAGCCTGTTCAATCTTTTCCCTGTTGTTGGGTGGTAAGGGTGAAGCTACTGGTTTCACCTTCTTTGCTACACTCTTGTATTTAGTTTCAACACGGACTTTTGGGCCAACTGTTTGGCTTTCTTTAAAGGCTTCTATTACTTGATACATTTCCATAGAGCAAACTTCCACAACTTCATTTTCAAGATGCAAACTAGAACTCATTATAGCATCAAGTTCACCCATAGTATCTACAAAAGAAACTTGTTCACACAAACCCAAAACAATTTCAGTAGGCTTTAGCAACCCACTCTTTTTCATGCCTATTTGTACATTATGCACATATTGCCTCTCATATCTCTTCAAATCTTCAAGTTTTGTAAAACATACTGATCCATTCCTTGTTACCAAGGAGCTCATCGAGAAAGTTTCACCTATTTTTGGATAAAGCGAGACCCTTTTTCTTTCTGTACCACTGCAATCCCGCTTTACAATGGTACTTGGTCAAAACCCATCATTTCTCTATGATCATGAAACTCTTTGCTTACCTTTGGTAGAGGATGTTCTCTGAGGTTGTCACGATTTCTTTCATGGTTTACACAGACTGTGAGAAATTGGACAGCTCGTTTACCATCTTTGCTACGTATTCTAGCATATGCTGAACCATCGTCCATTACCTTTGTTTCCATTCGAACTCCCACAATGTAGGGTTGTCCAAGGATGAGATGATATGAAGATGTATCCTGTACAAAGAAGTTTTGGTCAATCTTTACATCACCTATTGTTACCTTCACACCTGGACATGCTGCATACAATTCATCGGATGAATTGTTTGCAACTTTTACCATCCAGCCATGATCTGTGTCCATCGGCCATTTGCACTTGTTGTAGAGACTCTTTGACATTATGTTTATTTCTGAACCATGGTCAATCAAGGCAACAAATGGCTCTTCAAGATCACCTACCTTGACCAATGTTTCTGTAGTAGCCCTTGCCCAATGACTTCGTGAATAGTAACTCCTAGGAAAATCTTCAACTTCTTCATCATCATTTGAGAAATACACTTGCTTCACTCTCCCACTAGATTGGTAGCATCCTACCACAACTCCATCATTCTCCTTATTTTGCAGTTGCATCCCTTGTGTCTTTGAGGTTTCCCCTTCAACCTGTGGACGAGAAACTTCAGCAAGGGTTTGCCTCTTTCTCTTGATGATGTCAATGATCTCCTCATGGAATTCACGCTTTGCAATGCCAAGAACTTCTCCCAGAGTAAACTCAATCTTGCTATTCAAGATCCTTTCCTCCAAGACATTCTTTAAATCTGTAGCAACCTCAATATCAGATTGTAGTTTATAAGTTGGGCCTTTTGTCTTACCTTTCGTTGGCTCTTTCTTCTTTCCTGTTGTAGACTCCTCCATGAGTACTTCAGGTGGAGATGCTCCTTGTGTTCAGGGTGTTTAAGAAGGCATTGAGTCGCTTCTTCCCCCACTTCTAGAAGCTCTTTTTGATGGTCCTTCATCAGCATTCTCACGTCTGCGCTTCTCTTCTACAATTGCCTCATTTTGTTGGCATTTTGTAATGTAGGCATGCACTGACAATGAGTCCACTGGATCATTCCATCCTGTTTCTAGACGTATGCAATCACCTGCTTCATGTAGAATCTCTTTTGTAAGCTTTCCCTTTTTAGCTAATTGCATGACATTTAGCCAAATTTGACCATGATGGTCACTCACCTCTTCATCACAAAAATGTTCAATTTTTACTCCATAAGTAGCTGCCTCAACTGAAGAGGTGGCATGCTTGGTTGCCATATCTTCAACTAAGGTTTGCATTCCCCCCTTCCCAAATTTAGTTCTCAAGGGTAGACATGTCTCTCTTAAGTGGATTTTACCATCCTTAAAAAAGACAACATCTTTTGACAAAGCATCACTAAAATCATCACAATCCCTTCTTACATGGTCTGTACTATCACACCAAATACATCTATTAACAAACCCTTCTTTGGGCTGTTGTCGTTGCCTAGGAAGTGGCCCTGATGGTTGGCCTTTTTCTTCAAGCTTTGCAAACTTCACCTTCAATTCACGCATTCCCTTCACAAGCTCATCTAACATGGACTCATCAAACTTAGGAGCGATAAAAGTAGGCTTTACCATTTTGTCAGAAGTTGAGGTGGAAGGACTTGTAGTGTTTACTACCATCTTGTCCCTTCTTCTTTGTCGTTTGGCAAGCAGTGAGATAGCACCTTCAACCTCATTCCAGTCGGTCTTTAGTCCTTGCTCAGCATCTTTATCTTCAAGAAGAAGCTCCAAATTTTCTTGAAACTCTTTACCTGCAGCTTGTAAGAAAAGATCTGTCTTCTCTACATCTAGTGTGGCCCTTTCTGTCCTATTGAGTTGTGCATAGCGCCGCTCAAATTCCCTAATTAGCTCTGTTATTGATAGTCCTTGCTTTGGCTTGACTACCCATTCTAAGAATGTCCTTTTGGTCACTCTCTCCGAGTCCTCCATGAAATATTCCTCCTTTAAAGCTACTTTGAGTTCTTCCCAAATTTTTCCATGCCCATCTTTAATTTCCCTAACATGCTCCCTAATTTCTGGAGCAACAACTAGCTCAAAGCTTTGAATCATCTCACCTTCTAACACGCGATGCAGCTCCATCTCCTTCACATACTCGCGTAAGTACTTGGTTACATCTTTGCCATTGAACTGATCCATTCTGTTGACGACCGCTTGTATGGCCTTCGTTGCTGAAATCTCCCTTCTTTCAGTAGCATGTTGTTGTTGCATGAACATTGCAAATGCTTGAAACATTTGCATTGTTGCTGGGTCAAAATGCATACCCTGTTGCTCAACATGATCACCCATGGTTACCCACAAACTCTCACCCTAGCAGATTCGCGTCGGGTTCACCAAAAATATGTCGAGAAATTTGCGGTCTTGCCAGGAAAGCACCGGGCTTATGGCTGTGAGAGTTTGTGAGAGAACTCAACAAAAACTATATGAAGGAGTTAAACCATAGATGCCATGAAGACTAGGGTTTGGAAAGAAGTGCAATCAAAGAAGACTCGCTCTTTCTCTCTTGCATTCACACACACAAAGAAAGAACGCAAAAGAGAATGTCAAAACAATATGAAGATGAAAACATCAAGGCTATGGTCATATCGTATCATGGGTAATATGAAAGGGTTAATGGATGAGTTAATGGCATTCAATTCTGGCTGACCAAATAGGCTACGAATTATTCTTTGGAATTGTAGTTTTGTGCTTACCATAATATATATATTTTGTCTAGTGATTGGGATTAATTGTGTGTACAAATCCTCTTGGTTCATAGCAAGATAACTACGCTTACATCAAAAGAAAAATTATAGTCTATGAGAGTTAGTATGATGGGATCCGGTGATATAAGTATTTCATTGAGCCTTTCAGGGCCGAAGAGAAACACTATACGTTGTTGAAAGTGTATTTTACGGATAATCCATACGTTAATTCTAATAGATCGTACAGAGTGAAAGCGATAGAAATGATCATCATGTGGGTTATTCATCTAGGATAGTATGTGAGAAATGTAGATATGAGAGAAGTGAAGAGATGAGAAGTTTCCCTCCCAAGCCCTATTCTTGCCCGTAGGCAATAAGGATACTGCGAGAAGAGATGTACCTGTACCAAGAGAACCTAGAGAGGATGAATTACTAAGAATGAGAGAGATAGGTTTGGTTAAGGAGATGAGATTAGATACATATATATATATATATATATATATATATGTTGGATTAGAGATGAAAATGAAAACAACAAGAAATGAAGAAAACATCAATGTAGAACACATCTTACTTGAAACCCTTCGGCACCATTATTGATGGGAGAGAGAAGAAGAGTGGATAATTCCACTTTGATTGATACACCAAGTGCAAGACCTTCTTTGATTAGAGTTGATCTTCCAAGGTTAGCTTGTTGCAAGAATGGCTAGTCTCCCTCTAGAAGAAAGTGTAGGCTTGGGATTATGTTAATGGCTAAGTACAATTAGGCATTACTACTCACTCCCTCGAGAATTCCTCTCATCAATGGCTTGAATGCTTGAGTTTACACAAGAAGAGAGGAGCCAGTGTGAACAGGAATTGGAAGAGTTGGAAATGAGCTGTCCCTGCATGATGTGGACAGACTGGGGTCCAGTATTTTGATCATATCTCCTTAACCGTGGCTCCAAATAAAAAAGTAAAAATATGGGCAAAAACTTCAGCTCATTAGCTACGATTTTCATTTTAAAATTGCTTTCCAACTAGGATTGGAACCTTGTGTAAAAATTTCATCAAAATAGGGTCCATTTATGGCAGCAAAAGTCTTCATGTGGTCTCCTTAGCCTAGACTTTCATTTAATTCCAAAGGACACCTCATGCCATATGAAAGCATGACATTGCTCCTTGACAAAGTTTTGTAATCATGCTTGCAATAATGCATTAAAATAAGTGTATCTTTGAAATCATGCCACCTAGTGTCCCACTAGGATTTGATTCTCTCCTAGTAGCTATTTAAAAAGAAATATAAGAAAAGTATAAAAAATACATAGAATATATATATATTGGAGTTTACCCTAGATATAGGATCTAGCTAGGGTGTGAGATGATAATGAAATAGTAGAAATAAAGAATCAATGCTTTTTGCCCTAAGTTAATGAGGCGGAGCTATTGATGCTTTTCCCATAGTATTTTCTGATGGTAAAGTAAGGATATGTTACCCTTGAGAAAAATAATAGGATGAGATAGAATGCTTATTATTATACTTAAATATGCATATGTACACTATAGGAAATATAATTATGTATCTAAAAAAATACAAGATAGATCTTGTAGCATGCGTTCCCGCTATGTACGTGTCACAGCACGACAACGTCTGCGGAAAGGGTGATGATGATGGTGCAGGTACAAAGGGTCAATTGTGGCCTTATGCTTTGAAGACAATAGAAATAGGGAAGGTAACTTATGGAAAGCTACGACAAGTAGGGAATTCAATTCGAGAAACCACAAGGTGGACTGATCCAGTGGATTCCCTCTCAGTGTATGCATTCATTGTGAAGTCTCAAGCTAATGAGGCTATGGTAAGAGGAAAAGCGGAAAAGAGATGAAGAAGTTCTTGGGACATCGAAAAGGACAACGAGATTCAGTAGAAAAAAAGAAGAAGGTTCTACTCTTAAGCCCGCTCCTGAAGTGGTTATGGAGGAGTCAACCAAGGATAAAAAGCAAGGTAAACCTAGGGGACCCTCATATAAGCTTAAATATGACATTGAATTAGCTACAAATTTTAAGAAAGTTTTTGAAGAGTGCATTCTTAATAGCAAAGTGGAGCTCACATTGGGTGATATTTTTGGGATTTCCAAATGCGAGGTGCACTAGGAGATTATTGATATTATCAAAAGGAAGCGGCATATAGCAAATGATCAAGAGCCAAAGTCAGTTAAGTGCCAGGCGGTTTGCCACATTGAGGCAATTTTGGATGATTATGAAGTGTATTTGGCAGATCTTGAAGAAGAAGAGTCGAGGTCTGTGGTGGTGTCAAACCCAACTATACCAGAGGTAAGGCATGCTCATTCAATGAAGATGAAGATAATGAAAGTATACCAAGGAGTCACTTTTCAAGGACTCATTGGACAAGGGAAACAACTGAAACTGTTGTGAAGCTTGGCGACATTGAAGAACCTGTTTTAGCACTAATAGATTATGGATCGGAGATAAATTTGATGGCAAAAAGCTTGCACAAAAAGGGGAAATGTCCTATTGATGTGGACCATGGTTGGCGGATTCGAGCTACCAACATGCTTCCAGGCGACCTCTATGGTGCATGTGAAAATGTTAAGGTAATTGCAGGGGATGTCTGTGATGAGCAAAATCTCTTTATACAAGAGCATTCCTCTTATCCATTAATTTTGGGGCAACCTTACATTACGGCTGTGCGGATGGAAACCAAGGTGCTGGATGATGGCTCAGCCTATGCCACGGGTCGAAGCCGAGATGATAAGAAGCAGTTCAAATCTTGAGTGTATGTGCTGAACGTCCAGGAACAGAGATAGTCTACATGATTATCCAATGTCAAAGATACGCAAGGAGTTTAAAGAACATAGTTCTGCACAGGATTTTCTCGGAGTGACACTATAAAGCAGGACTGTGGTGGTACAAGTGAGGAGAAGTTCTCGCGAAGAGAAGCTTTCTCTTCAGGGTTTTTAGGGTGATTTTCCAGGGTGGGAAAAACAGTATGTTTCAGGTATCCAAAGTGAATTGCAGGGATATGATGTGCTTGAATCAAATGATGTGATTTTAGGGGTCTTTGAAGAGGTATCTTATGTAGATACTATGTCAGAGCTTGAGGAGATCAGGCAACACGGGTTACAAAGCGGAAGTGAAGTGGTTAAGGTCCACTCAATGGACATGTATGATGAGTTAGGTATATATGAAGCACTTATGCATATTGATGATGATTCAGGTAAAGCAGTTGAAGCACAGGTAGAGACAAAATGCAAGACTGTTGCAAAGAAAGTGAGGCCAGTGGCTACACCGCTACCAGAAGGAAGTGATGGGATGATCAAGGAAGCTTCTCGACAGCCTATACTTAGGAATCCAAAGAACATAGGGCATAAATTTACTAAGGAGACATTGCAACAGCTGATGGTTGGAGACAATGGTTTCCTCGATGAAGAGGAGATCAAGTGTTTTCAAGGTATGCTCGAAAAACATGGTAAAGCTTTCGCTTTTGAGCCAAGTGAGATTGGGTGTGTGGATCCAAGTGTTGTTTCACCTATGGTTATTTTCATTTTTTCTCACATGCCATGGAGCTTACGTCCTTTTCCAGTTCCTAAAGCTCACTTGACGAAGCTTATCAATTTGCTTAATGAAAAGATTCAAATGGGAATCTTGGAGCCATCATGTGCACCGTATTCTAATCGATGGTTTATTGTTCCAAATAAAAACAATACATTAAGGTTCATTTAGGATATGCAACTGGTTAATAAAGTAACAATCCGCAATGTGGGTACTGGCCCAATTGTGGATGAATTTGCTAAGGCCTTTACAGGTAGATCTATTTACTCCATGGGTGATCTTTATTCATAATATGATCAAATCCAGTTAGCGTTGGAGATCAGGGATCTTACTACAATGCGTACTCCTCTTGGTTTGGTAAGGATGTGCACTCTGCCACAGGGTGCTACTAATTCTGTAGCTCATATGATGAACAACATGAATGAGTTATTAAGGGACTTTATCCCACATGTTACTATGCCTTTCATTGATGATCTACCAATTAAGGGCTGTGAGGAAGGCTCAAAAGAAGAGACAAAAGATTAGAGGGGGTGCCGACAGTTTTTTGCTCAACATATTGCTGACTGTGATGCTATTTTATCGAGGCTTGAAGAAGTTAACTTAACACTTTCAGGTCAAAAATCAACTTTTGGTGCTAAGGAGGTCTTAATTGTGGGACAAATGTGCAACTCTAAAGGTAGAAGGCCGAGTCAAAAAAAAGTTGAAGCTATCTGAAAGATGAAGGAAACATACTCTTTGGTTACTGAAGTTCCTCAATTCTTGGGTACGTGTGTGTTCTATCGTATTTGGTTGCCACACTTTGCTCATGTTGCAGAGGTGCTGTATCAATTGCTAAGGAAAAGTAAAAGGTTTTCTTGGGAAGAAGTTCACACACAAGCTATCAAGAAATTAAAGAAGATGCTTCTTGAGGCTCTGACCTTGAGGAAAGTTGACTACAAATGCGAAAGGCCAGGATGGGCTATAGGTCAAGATGATGCAGAAGGACACAAGTATGCAGTGAGATTCGGAGCTAAGGTTCTCAATGCTCCTCAACGAGGTTATCCACAGGTTAAGAGGGAACTTTGGGGCGTTGCTACTACTGCTCTAAGGTCTGATAAGGAATACTTTATTGGAGCTTCTATCGTGGTAGAGACAAATTGCTTTCCACTGATAGGGATGATTGCAAACTGCTCTACTTCAGACATTTCATGCTACGATGGATAGCCTATATTAAGCCTCTAAATCCTAAATTCTGTCATATTGCAGCTAGAGATAATCCTGTTGCAGATATGTTATCAAGAGCCAGGTTTGAAGATGAAGAATAGATGTTGACCACAAGTGATGATGTTAGCTTGAAGTTCTATACGTCCTCTTATCTACATGCCAATTGTGGTAGTATTGCTCATGTTTTTGAAGTATTTTTTGAAGAGTTCTATGACGGAGAGTGTCTTATGATTGGCCACTACCTAAGTACTCTCACTAGACCAGAAGGGTGGAGTGACCAAGATTACAAGAGGATCAAGAAAAAGGCCTATGGCTATTTCCTGAAAGATGGACATTTATGGAAGCAACTAAAGCACCCAGGAGGGGTACCACAACGGATTATTTGTGATAAAGCAACTCAATAGCAGGTGATCAAGGAGTTTCATGAAAGTCTATGGTCTGGACACAAAGGAGTCTGGGGTGTTGAGCTATATATAGTGTCTATATATATAGCACCTTGGTCCCCTCTATATAAACTCATCTTGTATAGTCATTGGACACACTTTGGGGCTTGTACATGTTGGTGTCGTCTCTCTCTCCTCTCGTCTACATGCGCTCTCTCCCTCCGGTTCAACATGGTATCAGATCTGCGAAGCGCATGATCACAAAGACCATAAAGAGGAGATGTTAGGTCTAATGAAGGTAAGCATGACGGTAGTGTCGAAGGTGACGTCGTGTTGCCTGCGGTGTGGGAAGCAAGGCTCAACTTTCAAGTCGTGATGCAGACTCGCAGAGGAGAGGAGTTTTGGCACCAGGACACTGTTAAGGAGATGGGCATGGACACTACCCCGCACGTTCTGCAATGCAACCTGCAACATGACTATGACGCGTGCCAGGTTTACCGTGGTGTTGCTTCTGTGTTACTAGTTAGGCTCACATATCAGTTGCAGTGCTACTTATGGGACTCACGAGGTGGACATGTACACATTTCAATGATGTGACAGTGTGGAGATTCAAGAAGGCGTGCACGTTACCTCTATCGTGCGCTTCGCCTTCACCCAAATCCCTCAAAAGATGATGGCTATCCACATGGATGACATCCTTCAAAGTATGCCCAACCCAACACAATCCTAAGGCCTTTCCTCAGCAAGCCATAAATAAATTCATTTCTTTGAAGATTCCAAAGCATCTTCAAAAAGCTGCAAGAAAGTATGACAGAACCGTGGGACTATTTAAACGGGGACATATTGTAGTTCACACATTTTCGTTGGTCATAGAAATACAAAATACAAATTATTTGGGAAACAACACACTAAGGAAGAGGCACGTAAGGAGCTGATGTTATTCATGGGGCATCCACTTTCACTTATATCACACGATGTCCGTATCGTAGTCAAAATTGATCTTGTCGTGAGGGGAGCGTTAACACATTTAGCAATACAATAGAAATGATTTTTTTTGAAACTGTAGAGTATGTCAACAATAAAATTTATTACTAAATTATTCAACCGTGTTACAATTGCATTTAATCTATTGAGTTGGAGCTTAAGCAATGCACCCTCAGTGCGCAAGCCATGAATTTGCTCTTGCAGCTGTGAGATTTGGACATCCGTGACATTGATTTTGTATTCATTAATCATGGTTTTTATACTATCTACCGAGTTATTTATAAAAGTGTGGAGAGTCATTGAGTCCTTAGGAGTGTCTCTACGTGGTTGGCACCACATTTGAACGAGTATGTTGTGGAGTCTGTTGAGAATTGCATGCTCCTCTAGCGCGCACAATTCTGGAGGTTGCGTCTCATCGCTTTCCCGAGGGCTGGATGCTTCCATCGAACGTGCAAAAAAACATAGACATTTTTAGAGGAGTAGACGAGGATGATATATTTGAAGGAGTTCACAAGATTCTATATACATCGTTCTAACTAGAAACAATGGTGATCTCTCTCCTAGTAACGAGAGGAATGAAGTGTGCACCTAGGACTACGTTATCGTCAGTGCGCCTAGGACTACGTTGAAAAGCACCTTGCCTTGAGAGTATTACTACTACCATGAATCTTGAGCCGCACCGACCTTCAATAGCTCCCAATTGACGTGTTGCAATATACTTGACTTCAAGCATATAAAATAACCCGAATTGGTGTGACCTAGACCATTCATTTGACATACGTGCCACAATATCATCACACCCTACAACTACTTATCTACAATAGGCCACTTCTTTCTAGCATAGTCTTTTCCAAATGACTCCAAATGCAAAGCCGTAAAGACCAAGCTATAGATAAGATCTAGAGATCATGCAAAAAACACGAAAAAGCTGTGTACTTCAAGCACTTATAAGCTTCTTTACTAACATAGCTTCCAAATAATTGACCTACCACATTTGATATACACATCTAGAAAACACTTGCTATACCCTGTAGTCCTCTTTTACAAGTGCACCAGCACAATAAACTCATTTGTACAAAAAACGTTGTATTTTTTTTTTTTAATTATTAATTTAAAATATTATCCTTTTGTGCTTCAAATTACACAGGTAAGGTGTCACATGTAATTTAGAGTATGTTGTTAATTTCAAAGTTTAGAAAATTTTTCTAACTATAAAATTAAAAAAATCCAATTGATGTTTGATATGTTTTATGCAGATCAAAATCAAGATACTCATTTGGGCCATCCAATTTGGATGGCCCAAATGAGCATCTTTATTTTTGAGTTCTCGTATAGTGGTAACTTGTATGGATATAAATATAGTAATGGACACGGTTATATGTGCAAACACATATCCATGCCCATTACCGCACATATTGTTGTTGGACTACTAATGCAGCTTTTGCCGCTATTATTGCCGTGTACACAATATTTTCTCTTTCTATTTTCCTTTGTTAATCCATAGCAATGTATGCATTTTTTGTCTTCACCACTTAAAGTGTTTGAGCATTCTGAAGCTCATCCACAAAAGAGACATGTCTTACGTCTCACTCTCTATATGCCTGCAATGTTATAGAGACGATTCCATTTCATACATGAGAAACATGCAACGGATACACCATGCTAGTATTTGCACATCTCACAATCCCCGTCAAAGCCGAATGCATCCAAAACAACTGCTCTCCAAGAAGTATATGAAATCCACTATCTCATTGAGATAAATCTCTATCTTAGTTCAAGAACATAACGCACATGACATAGTGTATAAGATGGACCACTAAGCAATAATAGGAAAATATCTCCTCCACCAAATGTAGATGTGGTCTTGCTCTTGTCTCTACTTGCTCAATGCCAAATCCGCTCTCCCCCTATGCACTAGGTGTGTGCACAAGCCTATGGGCTGCCCCTTTGTGTTGCACAAGGCTACCGTTGGCCGCCAGAGAGAGTGCATGGGAAAGAGTGTGCTATAGGTTGGGAGCACTCTTGGTTGTGTAGCCTTATGCTAACTTGAGATGGAGGGAAAGTATTTTGGGACTGCCTTCCTATGCTACCCCAGAGTTGTGTGTGTGTTTTTGGGGGGGGGGGGACTAACCCTAGTGTAGACATTTATGAAGCCCCTATTAAAAACTTTTCCCCTTACACTCACATTATACAATACAAACATACAAAATGATTCCTAGAGGTATAGCACTCATTTATTTCAAATGATCAATGCAATGAGTAATGCAATAAGCCTACATCCATGAAAAAATTAAATATGGTGTTGGGAAATCTAAGTTTGTGAGCTGAGCCATGATCAACACCGTGTTGCTTGCTATGGAAAAAATGTGAGAGAAAAGACACAACACAATGCTGCTATACATAAACAATGCTTTGGAACTTGAATTTATAGCTTGGCATTTGTTTTTGTTAGCAATGGATGGCCATAGTGTGGGCAGCCAATAGCCTTCAAGGTGAAAGCTTAGGTGAATGCATTGGAAAAATCCTTCCCTACTATACCTAAGGTGGGTATATACGACAATCAATGCATGTGAGGTGATGATTTTTTAAAAGAGAACACCATTAAGAACTCTATATGCCTTCATGAGAGCACCAGATTTAGTTTACATATAGACCAAGGCATGACAAGAATATCTTTCTTTCCATTACTGATGACAAACAAAAGCTTCTTTGTCACTACAATATTGAGCATAATCCATACTCAATATTGAGCGCCATCTTGGACAATCAATTTCTTAAATCTTTTGAACGCTCTAAAGCATATTCAACCTAAATGTCGACCAAAGCATTGTTGAACACAATAGATGGCATACACATTTACCAAAGCATAGCAAAGCATTGAATTTTCTATGAACAAGAAGCTCCTCAAGCACTTAATGTGCCCTCTAAAGTTCATCGCATTTGGCATACATATTTTCCAAAGCATCATTATAAAACACAACATATGGTAGGCATATCAATCAATGCATAATTGAATATGTCAAGCCAAGGGCCAGAGGTCAGGAGGTCTAGTTTGAATTTCTTGGAGGTGCCTATATAAAGGCAGTGGATGGACATAGAGTGTAGTCTTAGATTTGTATCAGAGATAATTTAAGCTAAACTAGGGCATGGAGCTATTTTGGGCCTCGCGTTTTGGTCATGGGGTGGATGCACACTCTCTAAATCTCTCTTTCTAGGCTCTCAAAGAGAAAGGCACGCGGGTGAAGGACTGCTTTAAGGTTGCTTAGCAAGAGGGCCAAGCTACAGTCCACATACACCATATCTTAAGCAAGTGAGCTTGTTGCATTTGTGTTGTAGAAAGGGAAGGTTTTCACTTCTTTGTCGCCTGCTCTTGACCCAAGTGTTGTGCATTGTGAGCATTGTCTCTCTGTGTTGTGCTAGTGACGTTGCCCACCATAGCTTGCCAAGGGAATTTCTTCATGTGGACACCTAAGTCCAAGGACCATAAGGTTTTTGTTTCAAAAAAAAAAGGGTCTCCTACGAGATGGTGATCACAACAACCCCACAACCCCCCCCCCCCCCCGCCCCCCTCCAATCTCCTCTAAACTCTTATGCAAGCACTCTCAAGATCAAACCCATCCATTTGAAGTTCATTGCTGAGTTTCTCCTCTTAAAGGAGAGGACTTGAAGGTGAGGAAAATTCATTTGAAGGAAAGGAAAATTCTCCATCTAACGGGACAACATCAAGAAACACATGTCTTCATGCACTGGATACATAGGGCTTTAACGGATTCCATAAAATAATGGTCATATTCATCTAGAGATCCTCCATTACTTATATCCTTCTAGTGAATCTCTTCATGCTATTTGTTTTTTTTTTGTTGTGAATCTCTCTTATACCACTAGGACATCTTATACCTGGTCAGTCTACGTATTCTTTTGTGGGAACGGCCTATTGATCTTCATACAATTTCTCCTACAAATTGCATATTAGTTAAAATTCTACACATGCATAAGATAGCTATGAGTATAGTAACTTGATGAAGGTTTAAAGGTGAAATAAGGCTTAAATTTTAGGCATCTTGCTTAGAAGATTCCATAGTTGGGAATATGCTATCATCATATGAGCTTAGGAGAACTTTGCATCATGTCTGAATGCTTTTTCACTGGAGGTTGGTATGAACCAAGCCACAAGGGCATGGTATCTCCAATAGCTCTCAATTTATCAGTATACATGGCTATGAGCTAAATTCAAGCGAAGGAATTAGCCTCAGAGGGGCAACAAGGTTAAACAATTTCAAATTATTTTGGTTTTTCTATGTGTTAAACTTTGATTTAGAATTTTTTTTTTTGTTTTGCAACGAAACGTGCTTTGACAGACTTCATGAGAAGCATGGCTTTTACTTCATGCCATAGTACTATCCATTGATTCAACATCCAAGGTAATGGCACATGAGTTCAAAAAATTGGTAATAAGAGAATATAAGCTCATAGTTTACAATTGGCAGTTATAAGCTATGATGTATACATGCCAATACAAATCGTGCAAGGTATGTATGGCATTGGCTCAGATTCTTGAGACTGTCATTGAAGCAAGGGCTTATCATTCTATTTTTTGATATACATGCATGGTGTGCCAATTCAGTGGGATAGATTCCATTGAATATTTTTCTACGCTTTTGCTATAACATCACCTATTCAAGAAGATATGACGTTGGTATATTTGCTTATGATTTTAGTATATGTCTACAACAACGAGAGCTTTAAATCATGGAACTTGATTCTAGCTTCTGTTCTCCCAAAATCCCATCCATGATATCGAAGATTTTGGTTTGAGGTAATTGGAAACTGATTTCAAAATATTAAGGAGGAAATCTTGAATCTATAGCATCAAATTTGCAAATCAGGGCTGAATTGGAAATTTATAAAAAAATTGACCAACCACTCACTCTTATGGACCATCGTAATCCAGTATAATAAGCCTTTAATTTCATAGCAAGGACTAGATGTTTTGAATTGTAAAGGCAGAAGGGCAAGAATCTAAGAAGCAAGATATATTGAAGATATTGAAGAAGTGGAAATTTGGACTTGGCATTGAGTTCTTTGAAGGAGAATTTTGAAGGATTGAATTTGGCATAGATAGAGAAAAACAAGAGGAAATAGAGTTGAAGAACAAGAGGAAATTTGGCCACCCAATATGATCAACTTTTGGTAGCCCAATGTGCCAAATGTTCACACCCTACTTAATATAAAGGTGGCTATTCAACTCCTTGGCTGATTTCCCATAAACCTTAACCACGTTTTTGCCTAAGTTTGGCTGCCCTTTGAGCCATATTCACAACGATTAATTTTTCCCATCACCTTATATAGCTCATAATAGTCTCTTGAAAGACACTACCGTTCGCCTTCCACAATAGTCGCATGCAACTCAGTCAGGCTCTGATCAACTTTTGGTAGCCATTACCACAACAAAATTCTATTGTCTGCCTAATGTGCCAAATTGTTCACACCCTACTTAATATAAAGGTGGCTATTCAACTCCTTGGCTGATTTTCCATAAACCTTAACCACTTTTTTGCCTAAGTTTGGCTGCCCTTTGAGCCATATTCACAAGGATTAATTTTCCCCATCACCTTATATTGCTCATAATAGTCTCTTGAAAGCCACTACCATTCACCTCCCACAATAGTCTCACGCAACTCAGTCAGGCTACACAATTCCCATTAACCGAGACTTTCATCAAATGAAAACTTTTACCCCGTGGTTCATTATTTTGCATATTTTTTTGTTGATTACCAACTATTGGAACAAGGGAGCTCGATAATAGAAATTTCATCTTCTTACATATTGACCAGATTTCAACCTGTTCTCATGCTACATTTTTGGGCCAAACGTCATCATCAAGCATATAGCTAAGTATTTTTATATTTTTTCTCTTTATTTATTATTTTCCACACCAACAATATCTATACATAAATTACCGTTCAAAAGAAAACTACTCTCTCTCTCTCTCTCTCTCTCTCACACACACACACACACACACACACACATTGCTAGGGATAATGTGTTACTTCTCTGTACTGACACTTGTGCTACTGGTACTAGAGCTAGGTCTGGTATTGGTGCTATTTGTGGACTGGTACTAATACTGGTACTATATTACACTAAATTGATATTGGTACGATTTTATACTAAGGCTAATACTGATGCTACATCTGTACTGGTGCTGATGATACGTGTGTATTGGTACTATACAATAATGATACTGGTATTGTATTGTACTAAACTGGTGTCGTGCCGCTCCGCTCCCATGACAAGAAAATGAGCAAAGGAATGCCGATCAAGAGTATTTGAATGCTGCATGGTTAATCAGCAGTTATATGTTGAACCGGAGAGAGAGAACGCATGTAGGCGAGAGGAGAGAGAGATGACACCAAAACTTCAAACCCCAAAGTGTGTCCAATGACTACACGAGATGAGTTTGTATAGAGGGGACCAGGGTGCTATATATAGAGACAATATATATAGCTCAACACCCCCACTCAAATGAAGGTCCCTAACTGTGGATGAAATATCCCTTGGGGGCTCAAGGGAAAAACCCATAGCTCTATATATACCCATCGTTATATCAAAAATTTTAAATGTACATTTACAATGTTCAAAGAAGCTACATCACTCCTATTTTACAATGAGCCCTTTCAAGGGTCTTCTTATAATCCAAGATATAGACGATTGAGCTACTACAAATTCTTTGGTAGAGCAACTTCAACATCCTTGAGCCTCCATACATACTGCTTGATGTGATTTATGTTCTGTAAAAAAATATCAACTCAAGAAAAACATATCGAGTTGTGAAGGCTAGAAATAAATACATCACATTATCCTTAGAGACATTTCGCGACGCCGCTCTAGAGATGACATAGAAACAAACGTAATGCCGATGCAATCACATGTGTAGATGACATAGAAACAAACATAACATCAATGGTATCACTTGTGCACAAATATATACAAAGTCGGCATGTAATAAATACATTGGGATCCCCAAGATCTCAACTAACAGTTGTCATCATCATGGCTTTACGTACCATGGCATCATGGTGTTCACCATGGCATTAAGATGCTTAGAAAAATTTTGAAATAGCAATCATCATGGCTTTAGGTACCATGGCATCAGAGACGCTTTCAATAAAAAAATTTGAAATACCAATCATCATGGCTTTACGTACCATGGCATCACGGTATTCACCATGGCATAAGAGACGCTTAGAAAAGCTTGAAAATACCAATTATCATCATTTTACGTACCATGGCATCAGAGACGTTTTCTTCAAATCAAATAAATATTGTAAAATAATATTCACCATCATGGCTTTACGTACCATGGCATCAGAGACGCTAGTTTTGTGCAAAATCTGCAAAACCTCAAGATAATGACTAGTCAGTATAGATAATGGCTTGGTAAATCTTGTCATCTCTATATCGATGATTCCCATGAAAACCATCACACACGTTAGTGTACGATCACATAAAACAAGTATTTTATGACAAATTGCAATGAGAGCAATAGCATTCATGCTATAAATCGCATCAAGTGGTGTGACCCTGCTATCATTGAGGTAGAAACTAATTACAAGAATTGATGCTCAAACATACAACCTAAAGATGGCAAGGTCAAGGTGGCTCTAGGGCAATCCCTAATGATGACGAAGGCCGAACGCCACATGCCCAATCTATTGATCAAAGGTTGTTCAAAGATATGTAGATTTTTGACTAAATAAAAAAACAATTGAACACAATCAAAACGATGTAAAAACCTATTACCGAACTATGAATAACTGAGCTAGCTGAGACATGCAGACACGATCAATGTGCATGACCTCTTAGCTTTTATGAGCATCCAAAAGCAACTCTAAAAATACAAGCCGCCAACAATTTTAACACCAGGTCATTCGCTATTCTTAAAATAACATTTAATATAGCACTGTTTGTGGTCGTGCTGCCAACCATAGCATTGTTTCTCCTCCTCCATGTGTTGAGTTCGAGAAACAAGGGCACAAGCATAGGAGAAACAAGGGTGCAAGCATACTAAATCAACCCTTGCAAATCTATTCAAGAAGCACGTGCTTACGACGAAGCTGCAAGATACATGCTTATGAGAAGAGAGAAGCTTTCCCATCGAGTAGAACCAGGTTGCGATGACCATAGACGCTATGAGAAGGTGCAGGCCAGCAAGAAGCAGCAATGGCTGCCGATATCTGCCGAGGTGTTGTGGAGCTTATATCCATGTGCTCGGAGAAATCTCATAGATTTTTGTTGAGTGAAATACAGAGCGCGGCTTGTGTTTAAATTTGCGCTAGCACTAATTACAGACCCTCGCCGCTCCTCATCTCGGAAGTAACTAGAAGTTGGTCATTAAAATAGCACGACAGTTAAAAAGCACGAGGCTCAAAATAGCATCAAATTAAAAAGAGAATTATATTATGAACGTAGCATGACCAGCACCATCACTATTTACAAGCTGACCTGCAAGCTTTTTCATAGTCTAGGTCTAAGACTCCGTGATTGAGAAAGATTGGAGTCTCGATGAACTGAGGACGACTTGATGCGAAATTTACAAGGTAGCGTGAAAAGTAGATAGCACCAAATCGGGCTATAAAAATAACATTATATAATCTTAAAATAGCATGCTGGCTGGAGTTCCTTGCTCGTCACACCCCCGGTCGGCCATAGCCGTGATTTTGCAGAGACAGGATGGTTCGTCATGATTGTAAAGGCAACACTATCTGAAGCTTTGTTTCTTGAACTAGCGAGCAGACTAATGCCTTAAGGAATTAAGAGCAATCTTCTTATCATGCAGCCGTGGCCTCTGGCAGCCTCCCTTCATGCTTTCGGGCCTTGCACTGTAACGGGCCCCAGAGCGACCCTCTGATCTCCTTCCAATGCAACGCTCTCTAAAAGCTGCGTTAGAGCAACCTCCTCTCTCCGCATGTTAATCATATTTTGAATTTCTTTTCGTGCACAGACACATCCTTCTTGCAGCCGCTTGCAGACACAATACCTACTTATGTTTCTCCTTATCGCTCATAAGTTTCGAGCCCAAAAGAGAGAAATTGTAATCTAGCTATTCCCGTCTACAAAGAACGCAAGAACAAAGCAACTATAGTAAATTTCAAGAAAAAACAATCAAGAAGAAATTTGTAAAACTTATCTCCGTGCTTGAAGCACACAGAAGATCTCTCCATAGCCATAGCTCGATAGAAAATGCATGCGGTTGGCTGTGATACCATGTTGAACCGTAGGGAGAGAACGCATGTAGACGAGAGGAGAGAGAGATGACACAAAAACTGCAAACCCCAAAGTGTGTCCAATGACTACACGAGATGAGTTTGTATAGAGGGGGCCAGGGTTCTATATATAGAGACACTATATATAGCTCAACATTATAAGGGCTTGCTAACAAGCCAATTTTTAAGCTGAAAGTGTGCTAGATGCGGCTCTAAGGGTCAGAAGATGTCTTGGTAATGCTAAACAATGAGCATTCTTGAAGTGGTCAGAGCTCAAATTTTATTAATCCAAGTTGAAGTACTCAAAAAGCTCTACATGCCTATCTTTATGGCTCGTCAATCGGGGCTACGGGTAAGAAGTTATGACAATTTTAAGTTGAGTTAGTAGCAGATCTTTACCGGATTGGGAAACTACAGCTGATGGGGCAAAAATGAAAAGAATGCGTCGGGATGAAGTGCTCACTTTGTTGAGCGTGTCGGTCTTTTCAGATCGGTGATCGGATTTACGGTTGCCAAGTTATTGGCCGTTAAAGATTTTTCAGGGGCAGTTCCGTACCAGTCTAGTCGTCTCGATCGGAGTGCTATTAGGGAATTTTCAAGCTTTATCCAAGTTTTGGGCATGAACAGAAATTGCTTTGAGGAGTCCCATGTTCGAAATGTCGTCTTTGGAATGTACTGATTGCAGGGAATGCCGACACGACTGCAGCAAGGAGCTGGGTTTTTTTTTCTAATTGCAACAAAGACTGCTGGAGGAAGTTGTCGTGCTTGGCAATGTTGTGGCCGACATGTATGCCTAATGTGGTGCCCTTACGAGGGAATCCATAGCCTAAAAGGAAAAAAAGAAGGAATGGTGTTAGAGGCAGTAAAAAAAAAAAAGTGTATGCAGTGGCCGGGGATCGAGGCCGTGGCCGGGGCTCCAGACGTAAAAAAAGTGTGGTGCCCTTATGAAGGAAGTTCGGCCGCCCAAGGAGCTAAGCCAAAGGCCCGACCAAAGGCCTCCTCAACGGCCGCCCAAGGGCCTAATGAAGGCCGCCTAGAATATGGCCGCCCAATGGGGTAAAACAAAAGTGGGTTTTACAACCTAATGTAAAAGGAAAAAAGTCGTCCATGGCGTTCAGCAGGGTGCAAGAAGAGAAAGAAATCTTCACGCTGGGCGCTATGGCGCTTGGATGAATCCGCCGTAGAGACGGAAATTGCTCAGAACACCGGCGCGAACTAATTTGGTGCTATTCCCGGCGGATTCCACGCCACTCAAATCTTGGCTTGCCATGTCATCAAGAGCCCCTTCCCATTAGCGATATCACTAATAGGATGCCGAGAATAGAAAGGGTTTTTTCCGCCATGCAAAGGACATCGTGGAGTTATTGGGAATCGAGGATGATCATCTTTGTGGGGTGGAGTTCCTCTCTCCAAAGGAAGAAGCCAAGGCCTATGTAAGCTTTCTTAACCTACTCTTAACCACATAAGCCAGGATTAACCTATACTAAGCGAAGCTTTTGATTCTTAAGCTCTTTATCTCTCTCTCGGGGAAGAAGAGGCAAGAACTCATAAGCTCACATAATTAAGCTCTTAAGCCTCCTCCTCATAACTTCGAGAGCTCTCTATCCTGTAGAAGAAGGGTAAAGCTCTTAAGCTTGCTTGATTAAGTTCTTAAGCTCCTGATATCCTCAAGCTTAAGCTCATAAAATTCCAATAACCTACTGTCTAAGCGCTCTTAAGCCGAATTAAGCCTATTAACTCGAAGCCATAAGCAAAGATCTGATATCAAGCCTACTCTAAACCGGATTAGCCACCTTAAACCTCGAAGATCATAACCTCTAATCTCTCGAGCCAAACCCAAGCGAAGTAATCATAATCTTCTGAGCTATAATCCTCAATCATAAGCCAAGCTTGATCTCTAATATCTCTTAAGCCCAAGCTTTGATTCCGAACCTCATAAGCCAATTTTATAACCAGAGCTAATCTTATTATCCTTCAGCCAAGCCGAGCTTCTAAGCCATCATTAGCCATTGAAATCGGGAAGCGAAAGACAAATCGGATGGCCATTGGAAGAGAAAGTGTTGGGGTAAAGCCCCATGTGGCCGGTTAGGCCAGGTGCCCGCCCACTATACTTATTCATTATGTGCATAATAGAATAAGGGGGCTCACATGTAGAGAGTGAGTTTTAGCCCCTGCAAACACAAGGTCTCCTCTTCTCCTCTCTTGTCCATCGCTACACACACTCACACACACTCTCGCTCGTGCACTTCAGAAAGTTCCTAAGCCATAACGAGAAGAAGCAAAAGGCAGAGTTAAGTACGTCATTTTCACTTTTCTTCATTAACACCTGGTTTAAGCCAGGATTCATCTTGTAAAGAGAATTTAAGCTTCTATAGTGATATATTAACCATGGATTCTGTCGATTAACTGGAAATTAGATGGACTGTTTGTTTTGAGCTCTGTCTTGTTAATTGTGCATGCTGCATCTCTTTTCCCCACACCTCTCACAGCAAGGGGCCCTGTGCCTTCCCGGCTCACCTTTCGCACAATTATCCCCTGACACTGGTACTGCTACTACTTGTGTGATATATTGGTACTATATTGTACAATATTATATTGGACTGGTACTGGTGCTACTTCTAAAACTGATACTGGTACTTCTTGTGTACTGACTTGGGATTGATACTAGTACTAGTATCATTGGTGTACTGTAATATACTAGACTAGTGCTACTAGTATTGGTGCTACTTGTGGATTGATACTATACTGATCTGGTACTAGTGATATTGGAACTGGTGAAAATTTATGTTGACCCTTTACCCGGCTATGATAGGGTAAGGATAGTATGGGCATTATGAACTGATACTATACTGGACTGGTACTAGTATTGTATGGTATTGAACTAGGATGGATTCTACTTATGTGATATACTAGTACTGGTACTATTTGTGTACAATACTATACCGGACTGATACTGGTGCTACTTGTGATACTAGTATTGGTAATACTTGTATTGGTACTATACTGGTATTGGTTTGTATACTTTAATATACTGGACTGGTGCTACTTATGTACTGGTACTAGTGCTACTTATGTACTAATATTGTACATGTACTGGTACTGGGACACTGGGCTGGTGATTCTGAAACTTATGTAAACATGGGTGGACCTTTTGCCTGGCTAGGAATGTAGGGATGATATGTTAAATTCCTTGGACATTATTTTCTGGGGCTAATTGACCTAGGGAGTCGTGGGTGAAATATAGTAGGTAATATAGTAGTTGGGTTTTTTTGAGGTGCCTTAAATGACACTTAATTGATGCCTTAAATGCCACACACACACACACACACACATATGTTCATTCGATGGGTCTCCTGACTCTGTAAGCGCTGTCATTTTTTGCTTCACTTCACGGTGGCTCCCTCCTGATAGGTCCACACTACAACACCCTCTATGTGCTATCTCATTCTCTCTCCTTGTCTCTCTGCCTCTCTCTCCCCCCTCTCTCTTCCCCTATCTTTGTACTGGGTGGCGTTGTTGTATTACTCGTACCTCTTGATGATGGGCCCACTGAACGACTAAGAAGGAAGGTGGCCACTTGCTCCAAACCCTATAAAAAGGTAAGCTTTACATGCTCACTTAACATTGGTGGTGTGTGTATTTGGGAGAAGTGTTTCAACATTAGGACTGTGAGGACTTTACCTGCAAAGGGGTAGTGTTAAGTGTTTGATCTATGGAAAACGGCAAGGATACGCAGGCTAATGTGGAGTTGACTACTCCAACTCAATCTCATGTGACTTTTGGCATTGAAATGGACTGCTATCCAAACACTACAAGAGGTACTTCACATTTGCGACGCTCAAAAGTTAAAATCCACGGCGTCACTATTTTCTTGTTGCATAATGACGCCCATAGCAACTCCGACAGGGGTAAAAAATAAACCAAGAGTGCCAAAAACACAGATCTCAGATCTGAGTTTTGATGCTCTAGCAAAACAGGTAAACCCGCGCTCTCCCTCTCTCCCCCCACCCCCACCCCCCCCCCCCCACACACACACACACGAGGAGAGGAAGGAGAGCTAGGTATGCTCCTTCCCTCTCCTCTCTCTCATGTTCCTTTCCCCTATTTCTCTCTCTCCCTCTCTCTCTCTCTCTCTCACACACACACACACATTGTGTCTTTTAGAGAGAGAGAGAGAGAGAGAGAGAGAGAGAGAGAGGAGAAAAAAAAGAGAAAAAGAAAGACAGAGAGAGAGAGAGAAAAAAAAAAACCAAAGAGAGAGATAGGGGGAGAAGATGAAAAGAGAGAGGTAAGGGGAGAAAACAAAGAGAGAGAGAGAGAGAGAGAGAGAGAGAGAGAGAGAGAGAGAGAGAGAGAATAAAAAAATTAGAGAAATTATGAAATGAAATGTTATATTAAGATTTAGGGTTAGGTTAGAATTAAATTATATTTAAGATTAGGTTAGATAAAGATCTAAGATTAAGTTAGATTACATTTAACTTATATTTAAAATTTATGCTAAATTTAAAATTAGGTTAAACTTAAGATTATGTTAAGATTTAAATTAGATTTAAGATTATGTTAGATTATATTTAGGTTTAGGTTAGATTTAGGTTTATGTCGAGTTTAAGATTAGATTAGATTTAGATTTACGTTAGATTTAAAATTAGGACAAGATTTAAGATTAACTACATCAAATTTAAAATTAGATTGGATTTAGATTTGAGTTAGATTACATTTAAGTTTAGGATTCAAAATTAGATTAGATTTAGGTTTATGTTGAGTTTAAGATTAGATTAGATTTAGATTTAAGATTAAGGCAACATTTAAGATTAGCTATACTAGATTTAAGATTATATTAGATTTAGATTTAAGTTAGATTACATTTAGGTTTATGTTAGATTTAAGATTAGATTAGATTTACGTTTATGTTGAGTTTAAGATTAAATTAGATCTAGATTTATGTTAGATTTAAGATTAGATTTATGTTAGATTTTAGGGCATGTCAATGAAGGCTTTGACCAAAGAGCAAACACTAGGTACACAACAATATGTATATTCCCATCAAAATTTGACACCAATTAACTCACCCACTAACCATGTTCAATTACCTCAGAATCATCGTATGTTCAATTAGGTTAGATTTTGGATTTAGTTTTTATATTAAAGTCTACCTTCGGGATTATGGAAAAAAATTAGAGTTAGGTGAACGGTGATCCCTCTCTTCCTCTCTACGGATGTGACCTTAAGCTGGAAAGCTTTCAACGGCATGATACTCAGATTGGAGGCCAACATGTAATGTGCTAAGTAATCCCCGAACAAGGATCTTCTGTGAAGAGATGTTAAGATGTTGTGAATTGCTACAACTAGAGAAGAGGCAAAGGGGTTTTGTACACTACATGCACTGTCATGTAGATGTAGGTGTATATATTTCTTGTATCCACAAATATAGGCATTGACCAATAAAGACGAGATTATAACCTAATGGTTCTGATCTCCGTGCACCTCTAGACCGAGGTGTGTGGGGATCCGACATGACTAGAGAATGTGAGGTAGTTTATAGAGTGAACAAAGAGAGAGAGAGAGAGAGAGAGAGAGAGAGAGAGAGATAAAAGACGGAGGATGCCAATAGAATATTAAATTTATGTTCAGGTTATGAGGTTTTTACATTCATTATGAGTAGTGACGATGATGTGGTGCCGTCCAACAGAAACACTTATCTCTCAACAAGGATCTTATGTCCTTGTAATTAATGCAAACATGTTGTGCGACGGGAAGGACGCATTTCTTTGCAGTACGTTTGCAAATTTGGAGAGTTTGATCCATCTATCATAGATCGAGCTGTTGCCAATTATAACTCGTCGGACTTGGACGCTGGCCAACAAGTAGCAATCTTGCAACCCAATAAACGTGTTCGCATTTGCTTTGGTCAAGCAGCATACGTGAGGCAAAAACATGTAGCCTCTGACAGCTCGAAGGATGATCATGCATACCACATTCCCAACGAGACAATGTTTGAGCCCGAGATTGATGAGATGGTCGAGACGATCATGGATTCAAAAAGGCTTAATGATATGAAAAGTGAAGCCAATACTCCTTTGTATGATGGAGCACGTGATCAAGAAATTTGTGGTCTTGCTAGGAAAGCACCGCGCTTATGGCTGTGACAGTTTGTGAGAGAACACAACAAAAACTATATGAAGGAGTTAAACCATAGATGCCATGAAGACTAGGGTTTGAAAATAAGACCACTCTTTCTCTCTTGCACTCACACACAAAGAAATACCACAAAAGAGAATGTCAAAACAACACAAAGATGAAAACATCAAGGCTATGGTCATATCGTATCATGGGTAGTATCAAAGGGTTAATAGATGAGTTAATGGCATTCAATCTTGGCTGACCAAATAGGTTATGAATTGTCCTTTGGAATTGTAGTTTTGTGCTTACCATAATATATATATTTTGTTTAGTGATTGGGATTAATTGTGTGTACAAATCCTCTTGGTTCATAGCAAGATAACTATGCTTACGTCAAAAGAAATCCTCTTGGTTCATAGCAAGATAGTCTATGAGAGGTAGTATGATGGGATCCGGTGATAGAAGTATTTCATTGAGCCTTTCTGGGCCAAAGAGAAACACTATACGTTGTTGAAAGTGTATTTTACTGCTAATCCATACGTTAATTCTAATAGATCGTACAGAGTGAAAGCGATAGAAATTATCATCATGTGGGTTATTCATCTAGGATAGTATGTGAGAAATGTAGATATGAGAGAAGTGAAGAGATCAAAAGTTTCCCTCCCAAGCCCTATTCTTGCCCGTAGGCAATAAGGATACTGCGGGGAGAGATGTACCTGTAGCAAAGAGAACCTAAAATTTTTAGAGATGATGAATTACTAAGAGTGAGAGAGATAGGTTTGGTTAAGGAGATGATATTAGATATATATATATATATATATGTAGGATTAGAGATGAAAAAGAAAACAACAAAAAATCAAGAAAACATCAATGTAGAACACATCTTACTTGACAAACCCTTCGGCACCATTATTGATGGAGAGAGAAGAAGAGTGGATAATTCCACTTTGATTGATACACCAAGTGCAAGACCTTCTTTGATTAGAGTTGATCTTCCAAGGTTAGCTTGTTGCAAGAATGGCTAGTCTTCTTCTAGGAGAAAGTGTAGGCTTAGGCTTATGTTAATGGCTAAGTACAATTTGGCATTACTACTCACTCCCTCATGAATTCCTCTCATCAATGGCTTGAATGCTTGAGTTCTTTTCAAGGAAGAAGAGGTCCCCTTTTTTAGGTGAAGGGAACCCCCAAGGGTTATCAAAATAGGGTCCATTTATGGCAGCAAAAGTCTTCCCATTGTCCCTTTAGCCTAGACTTTCATTTGATTCCAAAGGACACCTCATGCCATATGAAAGCATGCCATTGCTCCTTGAATTTTATTTGTAATCATGCTTGCAATAATGCATTAAAATAAGTGTATCTTTGAAATCATGCCACCTAGTGTCCCACTAGGATTTGATTCCCTCCTAGTACCTATTTAAAAAGAAATATAAGAAAAATACATAGAATATATATATATTGGAGTTTACCCTAGATATAGGATCTAGCTAGGGTGTGAGATGATAATGAGATAGTAGAAATAAAGAATCAATTCTTTTTGCCCCAAGTTAAAGAGGCGGAGCTATTGACGCTTTTCCCATAGTATTGTCTAATGGTAAAGTAAGAATAGGTTACCCTTGAGAAAAATAATAGGATGAGATGGAAGGTGTATTATTATACTTAAATATGCATATGTACATTATAGAAAATATAACTATGTATCTAAAAAGTTACAAGATAACTCTTGTAGCATGCGTTCCCACTATGTACGTGTCATAGCACGACATCCACCCCCTCTAAACCTGCACATCCTCTGACATGTGCCAGCCTCATGTTAACTTGTGAAAGAATTGTATCCCCTATCATCCCATGACCTCCTCCAGGATCATATGGGTAGCTCAAAAACTTGTATTGTACTAAGCATTGAGATTCTTCGCATCTTTTAATTCCTCTCGGATCAGAAGGATTTGTTATATACATCTGTCTCCAAAACATCTGTAACAAATCTCCATTATGGCAAAATCTTCAGGACGAAGAGACATAAGTTCCTCATCCCCTGCTTCAAAAAACACTTCCAGACTTCCTGTAATATACTCGAAAGATTTTTGAAACTGCACTTCAACCTTCTCACCAACCTCTAAATCCATATGTATCTCTTTCGCATAGAAGTTCGAATCTACATTCTCGAAAGAATCCTCTAGATAGCCTTTCTCAACATCGAGAGAAACCTCAGAAATATGCATGGTAAACCTCTCATCAATTCTCTCACCTTTTACCAAATACCTCTCCAGCTTTACATCATAAAACTTTGCATACCTCTCAAATATGGTGTCTAATTCCCTTTCCAAATCATCCTGGTAGGTATTCTCCCGGTCACTTGTAACTGACTGCTCAAAAACCTCCTTGGAGTTAGTCTCTGACACAATATCTTCACCCCTTCTTCCTTTTTGACCCATCCCTAAATTATCTTCAACTGAATCATGTCTCCAGTCATCTAGGGAGAACCCTTCTTCATTACATGACTCTGGTGTCAGCATAGAGCTAGCATCTTCTTCTTGCTTCAATGCATCACCATGTATACCCTTCCTATCCATATCAGATAGATGCTCACAAACCTGCTTTCAATTTATACCCCGTGACACAAGACCTAAATCCCTTTTATGCCTCAGATATTGTTTGCATACCTGCAGGCAACCGAAATTCTTAGAACCCTGTATAGTAGGCACTTTATGGCAAGCATATTTATTTGCATCTTCACACAGATCAGAAATATCACCCCAATCATAGACCATATCCGAAGATGTTTCTTGCTCTTCTACTCTATCCTCTGATGTCACTTCAACCTGTATAGCATTCCCAAACACTTCTCGATCTTTGATTTGTGAATCTTGAAGATTCATAGATTCATCCGCAGAACCCCAATCCTCATGCAAAGAATCTGCATCTGTCATTCCTGCAAACACGACTTCAAAAATGTCATCATCACAAATAGGCAATCCAAAATCAGCTGCTGCTGAAGACTCCAAACTTTGCATAACACATTCCTCTATCATGGAATTGTGAAAGCTTGCTGCATCTAGCTCTAAATAAGGCATGATTTCATGAGTCATCTGCATCACATCTGCTACCCCATATATACAAGACATACATATTACTCT
This sequence comes from Adiantum capillus-veneris, assembly GCF_014529385.1. Lineage (NCBI taxonomy): Eukaryota > Viridiplantae > Streptophyta > Polypodiopsida > Polypodiales > Pteridaceae > Adiantum > Adiantum capillus-veneris. Next base: position 77,804,788 of record NC_140953.1, on the reverse strand, counting down.
GTCAATGCACTCCTCTTCTTCCACCTCGTCTAGCTGAGGTACTTCACAATTTGCAATGCTACTAGCAGAGCTATACTCACAAAGGAAGAGACTTTCAGTCACCCCCTCTAAATTAGCACTTTCGTAGCTAGGAATATCCATTTGGGTAGTACCACATGCATCAAACTCGCATAGGAAAGCATTGATAATGACTTCTTCATCATGGTATATGTCTTCAGCATAGGTATCCGGCTCTTCTAAACTTGGTAAAAGTTCCTGGATCTTCTCAAAAGTAGATTGTAGCACATCACTAATATAGCCGTCTTCCACTTGTTTTCCCTTCACATCCTCTGTCAAAACTATAGCATCCTCATCCTTGTATATACACTCATGTGCATCTTCAAACGAATCAAAAGGAGCGTCTAAATCATCTATCATAGCCGACGAGTTTGCATCATCCTCTAAGTCGCTTGGAGCTGTTTTAGGCGCTTGGATAGCATCATGAGAGTCATTGTCTTGAGATACGAAGGTTACAAGACCCAAACGTGCATAAATAGCTTCCACTACGTCTACTTCATCTGCATACAATAAATTTGCATCTTGCAAAAGATATGCATCTATTACTGCTTCTAAATTATCCTGTATGGATGTGTTGACACTTGCATGGCTTATAGGAGACACCAACTCTAGCTGGTCACATCCACTTCCACTCTTCTCCATCTCTTGGTCTTCATGTTCCAAGCATACTTGTGTTATAGTTGTAGAAAACTCACCCCAGATGCTTGCATATACACTTGTATAGTCTTGAACTTGCTGCTTGAAATCATCACTCACAAATGCTGCAATCATCCGAGCTTCTGGAATTGCTTGAAGCCTCATCTCTGTCACATAGCACTCAAGATATCCTTTTGGATCATAGCCTTTGAATATATTAAGCTCATTATATACGGATTGACATTTTGAATCCGGTCTTCTTCTTCAAGCCATTTGGATCTGTCTACAAGCTCTTTTATTTCAGCATATAGCTACTCGACTTTGCTAGCCATCTTTACGTACTCTCACCCCGTCGGGTTCACCAAAAAATGGTCGAGAAATTTGCGGTCTTGCAAGGAAAGCACCGAGATTATGGCTGTGAGAGTTTGTGAGAGAACTCAACAAAAACTATATGAAGGAGTTAAACCATAGATGCCATGAAGACTAGGGTTTGGAAAGAAGTGCAATCAAAGAAGACCACTCTTTCTCTCTTGCACTCAAACACACAAAGAAAGAACACAAAAGAGAATGTCAAAACAACACAAAGATGAAAACATCAAGGCTATGGTCATATCGTATCATGGGTAGTATGAAAGGGTTAATAGATGAGCTAATGACATTCAATCTTGGCTGACCAAATAGTCTACGAATTGTTCTTTGGAATTGTAGTTTTCTGCTTACCATAATATATATATTTTGTCTAGTGATTGGGATTAATTGTGTGTACAAATCATCTTGGTTCATAGCAAGATAACTATGCTTATGTCAAAAGAAAAGTTATAGTCTATGAGAGGTAGTATGATGGGATCCGGTGATAGAAGTATTTCATTGAGCCTTTCTAGGCCAAAGAGAAACACTATACATTGTTGAAAGTGTATTTTACGGCTAATCCATACGTTAATTCTAATAGATCGTACAGAGTGAAAGCGATAGAAATTATCATCATGTGGGTTATTCATCTAGGATAGTATGTGAGAAATGTAGATATGAGAGAAGTGAAGAGATCAGAACTTTCCCTCCCAAGCTCTATTCTTGCCGGTAGGCAATAAGGATACTGCAGGGAGAGATGTACCTGTAGCAAAGAGAACCTAAAATTTGTAGAGAGGATGAATTACTAAGAGGGAGAGAGATAGGTTTGGTTAAGGAGATGAGATTAGATATATATATATATATGTAGGATTAGAGATGAAAAAGAAAACAACAAGAAATCAAGAAAACATCAATGTATGACAAACCCTTTGGCACCATTATTGATGGAGAGAGAAGAAGAGCAGATAATTCCACTTTGATTGATACACCAAGTGCAAGACCTTCTTTGATTAGAGTTGATCTTCCAAGGTTAGCTTGTTGCAAGAATGGCTAGTCTTCTTCTAGGAGAAAGTGGAGGCTTAGGCTTATGTTAATGGCTAAGTACAATTTGGCATTACTACTCACTCCCTCATGAATTCCTCTTATCAATGGCTTGAATGCTTGAGTTATTTTCAAGAAAGAAGAGGTCCCCTTTTATAGGTGAAGGGAACCCCCAAGGGTTTACACAAGAAGAGAGGAGCCAGTGTGAACAGAAATTGGAAAAGTTGGAAATGAGCTGTCTCTGCATGATGTGGGCAGATCGGGGTCCAGTATTTTGATCATATCTCCTCAACCGTGGCTCCAAATAAAAAAGTAAAAATATGGGCAGAAAATTTAGCTCATTAAATACGATTTTCATTTTAAAATCGTTTTCCAGTTCGGATTGGAACCTTGTGTAAAAAAATCATCAAAATAGGGTCCATTTCTGGCAGCATTAGTCTTCTTGTGGTCCCTTTAGCTTAGACTTTCATTTGATTCCAAAGTACACCTCATGCCATATGAAAGCATGACATTGCTCCTTGACAAATTTTTGTAATCATGCTTGCAATAATGCATTAAATTAAGTGTATCTTTGAAATCATACCACCTAGTGTCCCACTAGGATTTGATTCCCTCCCAGTAGCTATTTAAAAAAATATATTAAAAAATATGAAAAATACATAGAATATATATATATTGGAGTTTACCCTAGATATAGGATCTAGCTAGGGTATAAAGAATCAATGCTTTTTGCCCCAAGTTAAAGAGGCGGAGCTATTGACGCTTTTCCCATAGTATTGTCTGATGGTAAAGTAAGAATTGGTTACCCTTGAGAAAAATAATAGGATGAGATGGAAGGAGTATTATTATACTTAAATATGCATATGTGCATTATAGAAAATATAACTATGTATCTAAAAAGTTACAAGATAACACTTGTAGCATGCGTTCCCACTATGTACGTGTCAAAGCACGACAACGTGTGTTTAGATTGAAGGTGCTCCTAGTTCTTCTTAACATGTAGGCAAAGTGTGGATGGAGTGACACTAGCGTCACAACGTTTTTTAGGTGATCTATTACAATGTTTCTACTTCAATAAAAAACTCTAGATGTATAATGATCTCATAGATTACTTACGCAAGTGTACCACATTTCTTTTGCTGTGTAGATTGCTCAAAGAGGATATATTGCCAGCTGATAATGTGATTACAATTCAATCAACGCTTGTCTTAATGACTGCATTCTTTTTAGTGAGGAATACATAGACATGGACTTGTGTCTGAAATGTGATTCCGAGAGGTATCGAGTAGATCTCCAAGGACAAAAAATTTCACAAAAGGTTTTGTGACATTTTCCTCTGCTTCCTCGTATCAAGCATTTCTTCGAATGTAAGTCCATACCTGCCCTAGCATCATGGCACAAGGAGAATAGATCTTCGGGATGGTGTGCTATGGATTCCTGTAGATTGTGCAGCCTGGAAACATATAGACAATACATGGCCAGATATTACCAAGAAAGCTCGGAATTTGCGGATAGGTCTAGCTATGGATAGCATAAATCCATTTGGTCAGGATCCCTCTCCCTATTATCTATAGTAGATTATAATTTGTCGAGGTTTTCTTCTCCATTCAATATTAATATTAAATGTCTGTGTGTTTAATGCAGGTATAGATGATGATGAATTTCTTTCTTTTTGTCACCCCAGCAGAGGAGGTGGTACGAGGACCGTCATCACTCTGGAGCACCATCATGTCCTTCCACTACTTCAGTGTCTCCCTTTGTTTCGAAGAATTCACCATGCTCCGAAGCTTCGATGTCAATGAGACGATCTTCACACTCGTGGTGTCAGCGAGGGTTGCTGTGGGAATGCTGTCGATGATGCCTCGACACCGCCTCATGTTCGATGAGGCTCCTTACCTTCCCCTTATTTGCCCGTCCCCACACCACACACGACATCTCTATCTACGCCAGGTTTTGCACGGTTATAGGCCGTTCCTTGCTACACACCACTAGCTAATCCTCCGGGAGTCACCCCTGTCGACACTCTCGCTTCAGGGCCCAGACTCCAATGGAGACACTTGGTGTCCATACCCCCATCAATAACGCCACTAGAGACCCCTCTCGAGACACCCAAGTTCATGCGTCATAGGCGAGAGGGCTTCTCGTACTCAGTCAACATCAGTGGCGGCATCATCTTGGATGATGAAGGCAAGAAGGTGATCTTGCGCATGCGCGGTCTTTCCTCTTAGGTGTTTCGACATCACATACTAAACACCTGGAATGAAGTGCCACATGAATCAAAAGAGTCATCAGCATGCTGCATGATGAGTTTTCCGTGTCAAGTTGGGATGGGCGCTTCAATGAAGACCTGATGAAGGTTCGAATGCACGAATACTGCAAGGACTAGTGTTCTGAAGTATAAAAAGCAATAAAGCTTGGGTGGAACAGATCAGATTGTCTAGCAAAAGAAGATTGGAAGAATGCGAAGCGAGAAGCACGCAAGAATCGTAACAAGTGGAAGCAACAAAAGGAGGCGCCCAAAGCGCAACTAGAGGTAGAGAGTTCACACCACTTGGTGTAATAGGACTAGTCTTTGAAGTTCTTAAAGTCGAAAAGAATGTAGCAGGGCATATCTTTCGTTAGCATGATTTGAAAGATTTTGAATAGTCTATTAAATAGAGTTTATACGAATGAGTTGAGATATTAAGAGAGAACATATATTCTTTTTTGTTTTTTTAAATAATACACTAAAGACGGATTTGATAAAGATTAATGAATAACAGATAGTCTGTCTATGAACAGTAAAATTGAGATTTGTATTAATATCAATATTTTATATTTATGTGTTTTAGCTTAAAATGCATGGGTAGGCTTAAAATAAGTTGTAAAAGTAGTGGAGACCCAAAAATAGCAGTTTTATAAGTCGCGACCTAAAAGTTGTGTTTTTAGCCAAACATAGATGTTTTTAGCAATTCTGTTCGCGTAACCTTGTAGACCACACCTATTCGTCGTTTTGAGTACCTGGATCACTCTGTTCTGAGTTCGTTTGTAAAAGTTATGATGAAAACAAACAGAAGGCAGCTGCAGTGTAGTGTACACAGGGACAGACAGACATACAACATCATACAGTTCTCCCTGCTATCAACCAAGAAGTGGATTGTTTCTTCATGGTAAAGTATGGCAATTGAAATTATGAAGGTATATAATTATGTTTTTTTACTTTGATTATCATGTTGAATTAGTTGCACAAGTATGTTCTTTTGGCTATTTTGTAGGCGATGCAGAAATCAATGTGTGAAACAGGATCTGTACAAAGTGTCATGATAGAAATCTAACCTTTACGGATCGCTTAGCGATCACGTTCTTATATTATTCTCGCAGGTATACTTGGTACGAAAATCGTGCAGGCTTTTCGAGGAAAAGAAGGATAAAAGCACGACGGGTGGTGCGTTTGGGGATCATCCACTGATCTCTTCTTCTGCGAGTACGAGTGCGAGTGAGAGTGAGAGTGCGAGTGCGAGTGAGACGCTGCATGCAAGCGAACTGAAGCTCGGGGGTGGTCGGGAGGTTCGAGGTCCGTACAATAGAGTACGCCCATATATTTTGCTCCTCTGTTGTATCAAAACTCTACAAAGATTCATCAATACAAAGATCTCTTTCTCTATCTTTTGCTATCGATCTCTATTATTCGGTTCCCGTGACAATTGGTATCAGAGCAAGCGGTTGATTCTGGAGATGGAAGGATACGAGAGGAGGATGAAGGAGCAAGAAGACCTGATTCGGCGACTATGAGAAGATCTGAAAATTGCAAATCGGGAGCATGCTGAGGCTCTGCGGGGCAAAGCAGCACGAGAGCTTGATATCTATGTAGACCTTGATGGCCAACATGAAGGTGAAAACCATGCTAATCCACCTGGAAACAATAATCATCGTGGCGGCGCTGGGGTACCGCCAAAAGAAACGATGACGATATGGGAGAAGCGACAACCAAATCATTCTTAACGAAGGCTAAGCTTAAAGAGTTTGATGGCATAAGAAAGATATGCGAAGATTTAGAAGCGTGGATTGAAGAACTCAAAGATTTGGATTATACTTTCAATATCGAGAACACGACCACGAGACTTTCGAATGCTCGAGCAAGGTGACCGATAAAACAATACGTACCAAGATGGCTCAATTGGAGACTTTTGGCGATGCGTACGATAAAGGTAAGTCATCTACCCCTTCTTTGTGATGTTTTATGTCTTTGATACGTCCTTTGAAAGCTTTTGTGAGATCGAATTTATGCGTAGAAGTTGAGATTTAAATTTGAATTTCTTAATTGATTTGGACAGTATTCATTGCTTCTTATCGTCTAAATTGATTGAGAAATTAAAGTTGAAATTAAATCGAGAAGTTAAAAGACTTGTGGACTTAACTAGTGATAATAATAGTTCCACGAAAGAGTTAGTAGAAAATTTGTTTTTTTTTTCTTTGAAGAGTCGAAATCATAAAGATGATTTCTATAACATAAACATTGATATGCATGATGTTATCATTGGTATCAATTAGATCATTGAAAATCATGTTTTGATTGATTGTTAAGAAAGAAAAATATATTTTTAATCATTTGATGATGATAAGTCACACTCTTTGTGGAAAGAAAGAGATTCTAAATCTAGTTTTGGCAATGGAATTGATAAGGTGACTTAGATAAGAGTGTGAGACGTTGCTTGTGTTTGCTAATGAGATTAAAGAGAATCTGGGGATAAACATAAAGAGACAAATCGAGAATTTATAGAGGATATCTTACATGAAGTTAAGGATGTGCTCCGGACGATCTTCCTGGTATACCTCCGCCTAGAGCGGTAGACCATGCCATAGATCTATATCCAAGAGCGACACCTTATTCCAGATCTCCATACAGGTTCAATATTGATGAGCTTAAAGAGCTCAAGATACAACTTGATGATCTTTTGAAAAAGGGTTTCATTAAACCTAGTGTATCTCCTTGGGGTAGTCCTATGTTATTCCAAAAGAAAAAGGATCGTACATATAGGTTATGCATCGACTATAGGGGATTAAACAAAAAGACCATTAAGAACAAATATCCTCTTCCTCACATAGATGAACTGCTTAGTCATTTTAGTGGTGCCACAATATTTTCAAAGGTGGACCTTCGTTCTGGCTACCATCAAATCCGTATCAAGGCCGAGGACATTCCAAAGATTTTTTTTCGTACACGTTATGGACATTATGAATTTAGAGTTCTTGTTTTTGGTTTGACTAATTCACCAACAACTTTCATGTGCTTAATGAATAATATTTTTCACCCGTATCTTGAGGACTTCATTCTGGTATTCTTGGATAATATTTTGTGTATTCTACGAATGAAGAAGATCATGCATTGCACTTAAAGAAAACATTTGAGGTTTTGCATGAACATAAATTGTATGCCAAAGCAAGTAAGTATTCTTTTGCAAAGGATCAGATTGTGTATTTGGGGACAGTGATTTTTAAAGAGGGGATTCACATTGATCTTGATAAAGTTAAGACTATGTTAGTAAGAGATGTAAGAAGCTTTATGGGTCTAGCACAATATGAGAGAGCACACATTAAAGATTTCTCTAAGATAGCAAGTCCTTTGACCGAATTGACCAAGAAAGACAAGGGTTTTGTGTGAACTTCTAGCTGTGAGACTGCTTTTGAGACCTTGAAGGCTAAAATAGAGGAAAATTATGTTTTAAAAGTTCCTGAGATGGGCAAACCATTTGTTGTGTCCTGTGACGCTAGTGGTGAACAATTAGGTTGTGTTTTGACACAAGAAGAAAGAGTGGTTGCATATGAGTTTAGGAAATTAAGACGACATGAATTGAACTATGCAACACATGATCTAGAATTGCTTGCTGTTGTTCATGCATTGAAGCATTGGTGTCATCTCTTGCTTGGTGTAAAATTTGAATTGCGTACTGATCATCAAAACTTGAAGTATATTTTCACTCAGCCATTGTTAAATAACAGGCAAAGAAGATGGATTGAATTGCTGGCTGAGTATGACTTTGATTTGAAGTATTTGTGTGAAAAAGAAAATAAAGTTGCAGATGCATTGAGTCGTAGGCCCATGTGTAATTTGTTGACTGTTGTGCGATCCAATTTGATTGATGAGATACATGCTGAAGTTGAAAATGATTCCTTTTATATGCCTATTTTGAAATTCTTGCGTGAAAATATTGGTGAGATGTATGAAAACAGATATCACTTGTATAAGGGAAATCTGTATTCTTATGACCGCTTGTGTATTCCTGCAAATTCTTCTTTTAAGAGTCAAATTCTGCATCAGTGTCATAATTCACCTTTTTCTGGTCATCCTGGATTAAATAAGACATATGAAAAGATTAAAACCTTATTCTTTTGGCTGCGTATGAAATTGGATGTTAAGAATTATGTGTGTGAGTGCTTTCAATGTCATCAAGTTAAGATTGAACATAAGAGGATGCTTGGTGATCTTCAACCCTTAGACATTCCTTTACAGAAGTGGGAGTCTATATCCATGGACTTTATCATTAGACTTCCTACTACGCGTGGAGGGTATGATTCGATCTTTGTGATGATAGATAGACTCACAAAACAAGCTCACTTCTTTCCCGTGAAAATAATTGATACTGCTTTGACCATTGCACGCTTGTTTGTGAAAGAGATATTTCGTTTGCATGGCATGCCTAAGAGCATAGTGTCTGACAGAGATTCTAAGTTCACTTCACATTTCTGGAGAGCGACTTTTGACTCTATAGGTACCCAGTTACGCATGTCTACTGCTTTTCATCCTCAAACCGATGGGGAAATAGAGAGAGTGAATCATATTTTAGAAGATATGTTACGAATGTATATCAATGAAAACCAATCTAATTGGAATGAATATTTGCCTTTGGTTGAATTTGCATACAACAGTTCATATCATTCATCTATTAGGATGACCCCATTTGAAGCAATGTATGGCTATAACTGTCCCACACCTATAAATTTTCTTAGCTCAAGGAATAAGGTAGAACTGTCACGTGAGATGCTTGAGAAAATGGATAACAAGTTGGCCAAAATCAGGGGGAATATTAGAGAAGCCCAAAAGAGACATAAATTGTATTATAACAAGAAACATCGGGTTGTGGAGTATGAAACTGGGGATATGGTTTTCTTAAAGGTTATTCCCGAGAAGTCTCATTTGATTCTTGGAAAGGATAAGCGATTCTCTCCACGATTTGCTGGGCCATTTAAAATTTTGAAGCGCATTGGTTCATTAGCTTATAAATTGGAATTGCCTTCTCATGTTAACGTGCATCATGTATTCTATGTGAGTTTATTGAAAAAGTATGTTCCTAATGTGCATCATGTTTTAGAGGACATCTCTAAGTTGAAAGATGACGGACCATTGACTGTAGAACCAGACTTAGTACTAGATAGACGTTTTAAACATCTGAGAAATAGAGACATTGTGGAAGTTTTGGTTAAGTGGTAGAACTATCCAGTAGAGGATGCATCATGGGTTGATCTTAGTGTTTTGCAAAGAGAATTTTTCTCTCTTTAGACCAACTCTGAGGACAGAGTTAATTTTGATAAGGGGAGAATGTAATAGAACTAGTCTTTGAAGTTCTTAAAGTCGAAAAGAATGTAGCAGGGCATATCTTTCGTTAGCACGATTTGAAAGACTTTGAATAGTCTATTAAATAGAGCTTATACGAATGAGTTGAGATATTAAGAGAGAACATATATTCTTTTTTGTTTTTTTTAAATAATACACTAAAGACGGATTTGATAAAGATTAATGAATAACAGATAGTCTGTCTATGAACAGTAAAATTGAGATTTGTATTAATATCAATGTTTTATATTTATGTGTTTTAGCTTAAAATGCATGGGTAGGTTTAAAATAAGTTGTAAAAGTAGTGGAGACCCAAAAATAGCGGTTTTATAAGTCGCGACCTAAACGTTGCGTTTTTAGCCAAACAGAGATGTTTTTCGCAATTCTGTTCGCGTTGCCTTGTAGACCAGACCTATTCCCGTCGTTTTGAGTACCTGGATCACTCTGTTCTGAGTTTGTTTGTAAAAGTTATGATGAAAACAAACAGAAGGCAGCTGCAGTGTAGTGTACACAGGGACAGACAGACATACAACATCATACAGTTCTCCCTGCTATCAACCAAGAAGTGGATTGTTTCTTCATGGTAAAGTATGGCAATTGAAATTATGAAGGTATATAATTATGTTTTTTTACTTTGATTATCATGTTGAATTGGTTGCACAAGTATGTTCTTTTGGCTATTTTGTAGGCGATGCAGAAATCAATGTGTGAAACAGGATCTGTACAAAGTGTCATGATAGAAATCTAACCTTTACGGATCGCTTAGCGATCACGTTCTTATATTATTCTCGCAGGTATACTTGGTACGAAAATCGTGCAGGCTTTTCGAGGAAAAGAAGGATAAAAGCACGACGGGTGGTGCGTTTGGGGATCATCCACCGATCTCTTCTTCTGCGAGTGCGAGTGCGAGTGCGAGTGCGAGTGAGAGTGAGACGCTGCATGCAAGCGAACTGAAGCTCGGGGGTGGTCGGGAGGTTCGAGCTCCGTACAACGGAGTGCGCCCATATATTTTGCTCCTCTGTTGTATCAAAACTCTACAAAGATTCATCAATACAAAGATCTCTTTCTCTATCTTTTGCTATCGATCTCTATTATTCGGTTCCCGTGACACTTGGGGAGCGGTGGGTGGGCATCATTGGAGGCTGATTTTTTGTAAGTGTTTTTGCGTTGCTCTTTAAGTTTGATAGTTACGTCTATTTGTAATTTTAGCTTCTAACATAATGGATTCTTAAAATGTTTTGAACAGTGGTTGATGACAGGACGTGACCCCACACCGTACGAGCACAAGTCATAGGCAAAAATAACTTAAACGCCATGATGGACATTCTTAGTTCTTGCGACAACATGGTTAGTATTTAACTTTACTCTTTTATATTTGTTGTAATTTAATGGTAAGCCAAGAAAATAGATTTTTTTGTAATTACATGTTTATACTTATAGAAAGCCTTATTGTTTTTTCTGCAGAATCCGACAGATATGCCGCTTGGACGCAATGAGATGTCTGATTTGACGACGTTATTCTAGCCATAGTCAAATAGCATTAGTTTTCTTTTATCATAGCATATATAATGAGATGACGTGTATACGTTGTGACGTGTTTTGGAGAAATGGTGCGGACCACCCCAAAGTCTTTGAGATATGTTTTTTAATGCTTTTGGGCGCCTTAGATTTAAATAAAGCATGCTTGTACAAAGTGTACAAAGGCGTTATGTGCCAGTTGTCTCTACGCATGCGGGCTAGTTGTGCGGGGTACATAGTTTTGCTGTTTTTGTACATAGAAGTGTCGAGACTTCAAAGTGTGAGTGAGTGATTTAAAAATATGAATAAAAACTGAACTTTTATCAGCTTGGGGTCATGAGTGAAGAGGGATATTCAGCTGTGAAGAAGAAACTATGTGTTGCTGCAGCCTGCAGTGAAGGGTGGGGGTTTTGGTGTAGAGGTGCCCATCTTGCCTTGCGAGAGCCTAGTGTGGTGAGTTGAGAGTGTGTATCTCCTCAATCTTCTGATGAGAGTGGGTGCTTAGCTCTGCATATTGACCTCTCTTCATCTTGGTTTGAGGTATGGCAGCCATGTTGTTTGTGGTTCCCTTTGGTGCAGCTAGTCGAGGGTAGACTATGCGTTGCAATTCCTTACTTGTACATACGCAAAAGGGCAAGGTTTTCCCCAAGTTTTCCATCACTTTTTCTGATTTTTTTTTCTGAACTTTGTGGGCTTTCAAAGTGATCTTGATGTGGATGGGTTTTGGTCAAGCTATGTGTATATATAAGAGCGCCTATGGAGTCTCTACTAGCACATGGAAGGGCGTTTGAAAAGAAGTGAAGCTCTTGGTTTTATGAGGAAAAGTGCAGAGATTTCCATTGTTTTTCTTTACTTTTTTACTTTGGTTTTCTTGGTTCCCTTGCTTCCTTTGGTGCATCCAAGTATAGTGGGAGTTGTAGCGGTGTAGAGGAAAGCTAGTCGAAGCTAGTCGAGGCTGAGTGCGAGTGAGGCTATCAAAATTCGTGAGAGAAGATCAGCCCATATTATCTTGAGAGAGCTATACTCTTCATCCTCTTTTCTTGGTGGTGGTTTGAGGTGTTGTAGAGGCCAGCCCCCCAATCCTTCACATAAACTGGTGCCCCCACTAAGGAGAAGAGAATCCTTCTAACATGGTTTCGATCTACAGATTGGCATCCATTTGAAGATCAACTCAAGGCCTATGGCGGGAGATGGGTATGAAGTCTTCAAGGGTTGGAAAGGAGAAGATGTGGACAAGTTCATCCGAAGGATCGAATTGATTGCATTGAAGAGCAATAGGGACGATGGTGCATTCAAGGTACGTTTGGTGAGTTTGCTACTTCAAGGTGAAGCACGTGAATGGTATGAAGATAGGCTTGAGGGTGATGTAAAGGGAGATTGTAATATTATTTCTCATGCCTTGAGAGAAGATTTTGGGAAGGAGGATGATCCTGAGTATTTGTGGAGAGAGTTAAGCAAGCTGCAACAAGGAGAACATGAAGACATCAATGTACACATAAACAGGTTTGAATCTTGTTGGAGAAAGATCATAAAGGGACTTGAAGAGAATCAAATGCCCCCTGATTTCTTGAAGAAATATAGGTTTGTGGTTGTCTTACATCAAAGAATTAGAGACAAGGTGGAGCTCAAGGACCCAGGGGCCTACAATGAGGCAGTAAAGGTTGCTAGAGAGCAATGGAGAAAGAAGGTGAGAAGGTATGAAATGGAAAATAGGGAAAGAGAAGCAAATGTACATCAAAGGGATGGTTATGTATCAACAAATAATGTGGTCGAGCCTTTGCCTTTGGATATGCATGTTGAAAGGGAAATCCATGTAGAAGCTCCAAGAGTGGACAATAGAGGGCAGGAATCCTTTTACCAAGACATTCAAACATTGACAGAGAAAATAGGAAACCTCAACCTTGCTATGCAATATATCCAACAACAAGTAAGAAGACCTCAAGGAGAACAGCCTCAAAGGAATAGAGGTGATAATGTGATGTGTTACAATTGTGGGGAGAGAGGGCATATATCGCCCAATTGCAATCAACCAAGGAGAGAGCCAAGAGGTATATATCCTATCATACAAAGACAAAAAGGTAATGAAGGCAATGTAAATGGAAATGTTCAACCTCTCCAAGGTCAAGGACTTGCACAACAATAGGGACAAAATCAAGCTCAAGCACCTCCACAATTTAACGTAGGAATTTTGGAGGCAGTTGAGGAGGGAGATGAAGATGATGAGGTTGATTTCTTTGCAAATAAGAGAACAAGGGCACAAAAATCAAGGATTGAAGGCCTTTTCAAAGAGGAAAGAGCAAGGACAAAGCCAATGAGAGATGTAGATAAAGGCAAGGCACCTATGGAAGAGGCTGAAAGTAGTAAGCAGGCAAAGGTAAGGGCAAGAAGAAGGAAGATAGGCATGGATGATTTTCAGCTTGGGAAGGGTCAATCAAAATACAATCTTTTAGAAGACTTGAAGAACAAGAGGGCCGACATATCATATGGGCAACTCTTGCATTTGAGCTCAAGTATGAGAAGGCACTAGCATAAAATAGCTAGTGTTAGAAGGGTGAAGGTAAAGACACGCGATGCACATGTAGTCCAGCTTCATAAAGTTACTGATGTTTTGCCTATGGTTGATGCTTGAATACATGGAAGGAGGGTGAATAAGGAGTACATGGATGGTGGAGCCCAAGTGTGCGTTATGATAGAGGAAACAATGCAGCAATTGGGATTGCAGCTCATAGGCAAATCCTGTCAACAATACCAAGTTAATAAGGTAGAGCGCCTCAAGGTAGGTGGCCTTTTACATCCTTTAGAGATTCCACAAGGTAAGTGGGAGAGTATCTCTATGGATTTTGTAGTAAGACTACCTATTTCAAATTGTGGCCATGATGCCATTTGGATAATTGTAGACCGTCTCACAAAGATGGAACCATTCATCCCCACTAAGACTACGATTAAGAAACCGGAATTATCGTGGCTATTTATAGAGCATATATATAAACTCTACGGTCTTCCAGCTAGTATCATTAGTGATAGAGATTGAAAGTTCGATAATCACTTCTGGAGAGCGGGTGTTCCAAAAAGTTGGAAACTAAACTTAATCTAAGTACGGCTGATCATCTAGAAATGGATGATCAAATCGAAAGAGTTAATCAAGTGCTAGAGGATATGCTACGAGCGTACGTTAGCAAGAAGCAAACCAATTGGGAAGACTACTTACCTATATTGGAATTTTCTTATAATATTTCAAAGCATGTGACTAGAGGGTTTAGTCCATTTATGCTTTTATATGGATTTCAACCTAGATCACCCGTTACGGTGGGGTTGGCTACGGAGAAGAGACACAAGTAAAGGATTTTCTCCAAGACCATTTTGACATGCTTCGAGTTTCTCGACAGAATGTCAAGCAAGATCAAGATCGATATAAGAAGTACGCAGATGAGCATCCTCGTCTTGCTACTTTTGAAGAAGGAGACAAGGTTTTCCTCAAAGTTTCGGAGCATTCAAAAAGTTCCGGGAAAAGTTGCTAAACTTTCATCACACTATTGTGGACCGTTTACCATTCTCAAACGTATAGGTCAAGTTGGCCTATAAGTTAGCTCTCCCAGAGCACTCACAAGTTCATCCTGTTTTTCATGTTAGCCATTTACGAAAACAGCTAGGACAGAATGATAATTTCATTGGCACAGATGTGTTAGTTTGACCTTATTGAACTGCCAAGCATTCCTCATGAGCCTGAAAATATTTTGGATTCTTGTGAGCTTCACACCAGACATCATGTCAGACGACAGGTGTTGGTAAAATGGCTAAATAGACCTGAAGAAGGTTCTACATGGGAGAATGTCTCCGCACTTAAGAAACATTTTCCTACGTTCATTTTCGAGGAAGAAAGCGATTCTCCAAGGGGGGGGGGGGGGGGGGGTGGTAATGTTAGGACATGGGTCCTATGGGCAAGGCCATTGGCACGGTCGGACAGTGTGTATGCTAAAAAGATAGCACGGTTGGGTGGAGACTAGCACACGCAGTACCACCACCCTTTCAGATAGACATTGAATAATATCCATTAAATTGAATGATAGTACGAGTCTAATTGTTTCAAACGCTCATTCTAATCACACGGCCTTCAACACTATGCCAAAATATTAAGGCCTCATAGAGAACAAGGAAAAGAAAGAAGGGTTATACGTCCATCACTCCGTGTCATCTTAAGCCCTAGACTACAACTTGACAACTACAGTAGTGCTAGCACCATTCTTAGCTTCTAATGTGGATTTTTGGGGGTTCAAAATTGCATATTTAGCTCAACCAAAAAATTCTAGAGAAATCGATTCATCATAGACCAAGATTGCAAAGGTTGGAAGTGATGGAGAAGGATCATCCCAACATAGACCAAGATTGCAAAGGTTTACATTGAGAGCCCATTGATTTACTCGAAAAGGTTGAATAAAAGGTTTTTGTTATGCATTTCAGCTAATGATTTCAAAGATTTTTTCTACGTGGTGTTCCTTTTACCTGTAAATTTGCATATAGTTGGGTCTAGACATTGTCCATGCTCTCAAAGCATGTGAGAAGGCCATCCATACATCTTTCCTCAGGATTTGCACTAGTGAGACTAAAGAGACCACTTCTTTGCTCTACCCCAAGGATATGTCTTCAAGGGGGATCGATTGGCCTTTGAGTCATTTGACGGATAGGTGTGGCCCAACTCTTAATATCAAACTAAATGCCTCTGAGCGAATTTGGATTTGAATCCTGTTTCTAGCCATGCAAAGGGGAATTGACCAACCTTTCGAGTCGTCTCAAGGATATATCTGACCCGAGCTCTAAACATCAAAATACATGACTCTAATTCAATTTCAATCACGTTTCACCAAGCATTGTTTGCTTGCTTAGAGTCATATTGGTGGATCACCACCTCTGAACAATAGAAAGACATGCTAGCTTTCGATCCATTTTTCTTTACTCCAAACTCCCTTTCGAGATTAATGTCATCTCTTAGGCTAGCTCCATCTATGAGGTGAAGGAACTATCCCTATGCTAACATCCAAAACTTCACCTAAGCTATGAGGTCAATATCCTATCATATTTACTTTGGTGTCATGTTTGCATTGCATATTGACCATTAAGCCATCTTCTATGCCAATTAGTTTTAGAGCAGTGTTCTTTCTTATCTCTCTCTCTCTCTCTCTCTCTCTCTCTCTCTATATATATATATATATATATATATATATATATATTCTATTAGGGAACAGAGGTGCAAATGCCTTATGCTCCATTGGTTCTTTACGTGCCCCAAAAACATAGGGTGAGAAGACTATGTATCCATGCAAACTTTGATAGGTTTAATTATGCACTCACAAAACTATGTCCACAAAGAGTGGAACGCTTACGAAACCAAATTAGTATGAGTCTATTACATGTGGCAAGTAAGGGTACTTTAAATAGTCCAAAATTTTTTATCCCCACAACATCCTTGACCTTATAAAGTCTCTTGTGATTCGGGTTACGGCATGGCCATTGGGGGATCTTTGTTTGTGCCCCAAAAAAATTGACTAGTAATAATAAGGGGCATCAGTTACATATATACATGAAAGGCCCCCTTTTGATCCCTATATATGAGACCATGTCCCAATCGAATTAACTAGTGGGCATCACCTACATACATGAAAGAAACCCTTTTTACCCCTATATAAGAGACCGTTGTCGGGGGATATGTGTTCGCTATATGAGCCGGGCAGGCGCCGGGCCTCTATCTGTGGGAGGTGTGAAAGAGAGAGAACAAGAGACAATGACAGCTCTGCCAATCACCGCAATCATCAGTTAATCGAATATTACTTTGAGTACAATTTATCCTTAGCCAAGGCGGGCTATTAACAGCGCCGTCACTTGGATCATCTGCTAACCAGGAGTTTAAGCTCCTGCTTTACAATATTAACCGGGCCGTTAACGACACCGGACTTAACAGAATGCTAATTCAATCTCTAGCTGATGACGGTGATGGAAATTTTCTAATGCCACTTTATCTGCTTCGATTGCCCGTGGATTCTGCAGTCTTCAATTCAGTTCATTGCCTCGATCATCAATGATTCGGACCGGCTTAATTGCCAATCTCTAGTTTGAACTTCCTCCCGCTTCTTACCTTGCTTCATTTACCGCGCATGTCTTCTCTTGCTTTGGTCTCTTGCTTTAGTTACCGTGCATGCCTTTTCGTGCGTCGATCGGCCTCATCTTCTCAAGCCTGCTTGCTTACTTCAACAGGTTTCTCGTCTTGGTCGCTTCGGAAAAAGCTTCAAGCTCCTTCCTACTCTTGCTTTCCTTACCCTCGTTATCTCTCTTCTTAATTGCCTTCCCTTTGAATCCCTTTTTCAAGAGAGAGAAAACAAAAACTTGATTCCCGATCCTGGCTCCGAGCCCTCCTCGTTCTTCTCCTTTGCTAGGCTTTCCTTTGTTCAAACTTGAGAGCACCCGAACTTAGAGCTATAGACCTCCTTTGATCGATTGAGCACGAGGGAGAGAGAGCAAGATTGGTCCTTGTGAAAATGAGAGAGAGAGAGAGAGAGAGAGAGAGAGAGTTCTTAATCCGAGAGAGAGAAGCTTTGCCTTGTTTACCTTGCCGAGCATGAGAGCGAGAGAGAGGGAGCTTGCTCCTCGCTACGACCCCTCTCCGCCTTCCTCTTCTTCGCCTTTCGACTCCCCTTGAGCTCTTCTCCTCTTTCACATTTTTCTTCCCTCCTTTATCTTGCCCTCGTTTCCTGTGTGTCGCTTCCTCGTTACCTCCCCAAAGAAAAACCTCTCTTGCTTCTCCTTCTACTCTCCTCGCCCCGTTTTTTCCTTCTATTATTAGCCCTCTTGATTTTTTGCCCCACCACGCAGTCACGACGCCGTGACTGACGTGGCGTGGGAGCGGGGTTGATGACGTGGCAGTCGACAAGGTCGAGCAGCTCAAATTCCGCTTTTGCTGGTTTCGAAACTGAGCACCATGGCGTGCTTATCCATTTTCACTTCTTGCACGTCACGATTCTAGGATCGCCGCGCTCGCAGTGAGCAAAAAGCTCCTCCATGCGCTGCCTGTTCGCAGCTTCCACGCCATCGCCTCCTTTTTCTTGTTTTCTTTTACACTAAAATCCTTGCTTAATTAATTGGGCGGCCATTAGCCATGCCCTTTAGGTGGGCGGCCAATTTTATTTGGGTTATGGCTTTGCAAGGGCACCATTTTAGGCATTCACATAGGCCAAATCTTGCAAATCTTTTCCATTGGGTGGCCATAATCACTGCAAGGGCACAACATTTCGCATATATGCCCACCAATGCAATGCCAAGCACTATATGTCTTGGGCGGCCATAGCCCCCTTGGCTTCTTTTCAGCTCTTAAAGGGAACCCTGTTTGGCATACATATCGGTTAAGGCATTGCCAAACACAGCAACTCCAATCTTCCACCATCTCTTGACTAACAATATCATCATGAATTCCAATGCTCATATCAAGTTCTTAGTGCCATATGCCTTCAAGATGCAAGTATAAGAGATTTCATTTGGTAAAAGACATTCCCTCGTATTTGGCTAAAACAGTCGACGTTTCTAAGCTGCAGCCCTTTTTGCATAATTCACAATCATTGCATTCCAAAACCTGGACGAAAAACAAAAAATCCCAAATAGCACTTCGAGCGAGTCGATCGGGCTGGTACGGAACCTGCCCCCGGTGCATCTTTAACGGCCAATATCTTGGCAACCGGAACTCCGATCATTGATCTGAAAAGACCAATGCGCTCCACAAAGTGAGCACTTCAGGCCCCTACATTCATTCCATTTTTGTCACCTCAGCTGCAGTTTCCCAATCCGGTACGGATCTGCAATCGACTGAAACTTCGAGTTGCCATAACTTCTTCACCGTAGCTTCAATCGACGAGCTGTAAAGACAAGCCGCTAGAGCACTTCAAGCACTGCAGTTCTAGATTATAATCTTCCATTTTTTCTCACTTCAAGAATACTCATTTTTGGCATCATGAAGGTATCTGTTGGCCCCTTTAAGCCTCAACTAGCATACATTAATCATTAAGCTTGGCCTGTAACCAAGCCATGATCACTGCTCACTAAAGGTGTAGGCTTTAAAGAAGCTTATCTTGCATTTCTCTGCTTTGTTTCTCTACATGGTAGTGGAGCTGCACGACATCCACCCCCTCTGAACCTGCACAGCCTCCGATCTATGCCAACTTCACTTCAATCTGCATCTACTATAGGTACCTTAAGCTCTTTGCCATCATCAGACTCACATAACTGGTAAACATATAAAAAATTAAATAAGGCTTATACCCTATCATCAATGTTCTAGCTTAATCATTAGGTAGCTGCCCATCAAAAATCTTTGAATTGTATCTGCCGTATCTTCAAAGCATTCAATCATGGATAACTTGTTTAGTGAACCCCGCCAGGCTCAAGTGCTCCAGCTAATGATGCACACGGCTTGACCATTAAGCTCTCTTTAAGGAACTCTATCAAGCTCAAGTATGCCTTACTCTGTCTGCACACGGAATGGCCGTCAAGTCCTTTACCTCAAGTTCTGGTAGCAAAACCAACTCAAAAGATATGAAGATACTTTATCAATTATTCAAAGAAGTCAGCTGGAATCCAGCCGCATAATCTTATTGAATGCATAACCAAAGCTATTCCGATTTAGCATAATCTAGAAAAAAAAACCTTGTACCATGCAACCTGCTACATCAGATAGCTGGTACTCTTCAAATCTGCAACTGGCACTTTAATAGCCCCCGGGATCAAACGGGGAACTAATCATCTGTCCCACTGTGAGCATTCCTTTAAAACATTTGCACCATCCTCCAGGATCATAGGAGAAATATAAGAATTTCCAATCATTACAGCATAAACATACATTAACCCACAAATCTTCATACAAACCACCTGGATCATATGGCATATAAGTCAATTGCCCAGGATCATGCATATACCTGTCACCTCCTGGGTGAAAAGCTAGCTCAAAATCCCCTACATCATAGGGTAACATCCGATTCCATATAGCATCAGGTAGCAGTAGATACTGCCATATCCCTTGTGTAACTGGCTCATCCAATTGTCGATCATCAATCACATGTAAAAGCATTGGCAGTGCACCCTCACTCTCACTAGTATTGGAATTCCAATCATGCATATCTGAATACATCAAGTCTCTGATAAAATTCTGTTCATTAGGCTCAAAAGATGCATCTATAAACAATTCTCTATCTCGTAGAGGCTCAAAATCAAGTAGTGCATCATCTAGTAACTGCATAAGTTCATCGTCTACTGAATCTGAACAAACTTTCTCATGCATGATTTTGAATTGATTGGTATCCTTAGCATCTGTGTTTGAGAACCCTTCCAAATCTTCGTCCAATAAGCACATAAGGTCTAGGTCCACCGCTAGAGAAGGTTCCTCCACCTTGCACATCTCAGGCTGCTGCGGTAAACCAAGATTTCCACATATGACATGCATACTAAATACATCTGCTGTAGACTGCTCCTCAAGTCTTTTACCCTCATCAAAATATCTTTGCACTTCTGCAGCACAAAGCTCAGCATGCACATTGAAAATTTCATCTACTGCCTTGTCTGTATCATCGGCACAATGAAACCAATCATATTCATCAACAAGAGATTGCACTTCACTATGCACCCCCTCTGAATCAGCATCATCAAGTTCATGATCATTCTGCCATAGTGTGAGCCTCGTGTCACAGATTCTCGATAGAGAAGAAGTTTGCTCCCTTTCTAAATGATCATCATCAAATTCAGGATCAGTCTGCCAGATCGCTAGCATTAGGTCACAGAAACTTCTCAAAGAAGGAGACTACACCCCCTCTGATTCATTATCATCACAATCAAGACCAATTTTTCACTTTTGTAGCTGTGCTTCACAAAAACTTGTCAATGAAGGAGTCTGCACCCCCTCTGAATCAGCATTTTGCAAATCTTCAAGCACATACTCTTGGTTAGTGTCACAGGAACAGACTAATAGAAATAGACAGCAAAAGATAGAGAAAGAGATCTTTGTATTGATGGATTTTGAAGAGTTTTGATACAACAGAGGAGCAATAGAATATATGGGCGCACTCCATTGTACGGAGCTCGAACCGTGAGGGGGGTGAGGGAGGTTCGAGCTCCGTACAACAGAGTGCGCCCATATATTTAATTGCTCCTCTGTTGTATCAAAACTCTACAAAATCCATCAATACAAAGATCTCTTTCTCTATCTTTTGCTGTCTATTTCTATTATTCTATTCCTGTGACAATTGGTATCAGAGCAAGCGGTTGATTCTGGACATGGACGCATACGAGAAGAAGATAAAGGAGCAAGAAGACCTGATTCGGAGACTACGAGAACATTTGGAAATTTTAAATCGGGAGCGTGCTGAGGCTCTGTGGGGAAAAGCAGCACGAGACCCTGATATCTATGTGGAGCTTCATGGCGAACAAGAAGACGGGAACCATGCTATTCCACAAGGAAACAATAATCATCGAGTCGGCGCTGGGGCACCTGGCGGTGGTGATGGTGGGAACGGTGGTGATGGACGCCGAGTTCGTCAACACGGAAGAGAGCAGGATGACGGCGAAGAGGAAACTAATGAAAGGAGAGGACGAAGAAGGAGACGTGATGAAGAAGATGCAGATGAAGATTGTGAAAGGGCAGCTTTGCAGCAATTCTTCAAGAAGGCAAAGATTAACGGGTTTAATGGCATTGAGAAAACTGGCGAAGATCTCAAAGCATGGATTGAAGAGTTAGAAGATAATTTTGCATTGAATAATTTCTCTGAAGAAGCAAAAGCAAAGGTTACAGTTGTTCATCTTCGATAAACCGCAAAGCTTTGGTGGAAAGCATACCTTAAACAGCGAACAAAGGTTACTCCAATCACTTGGGAGGAGTTTAAAACGCAAGCGTATAAAAGGTATTGTTCTCCACACTATGAAATGGATAAAAAGATGGAGTTTTACAAGTTTCAGTAGCAACCTGAGGATGAGCCAAGTCTTACAGTACATGAGTATAAGGAGAAGTTCATGCGACTTCACAAGTATGCACTTGAAGTAGAAGGAGAGGCGTCGACAAACAAATTTATCGAAGGACTGCGTAAAGATCTGTATTATCAAGTAAAGGGTGCGGGGGACTACCGATTTTCTGGATGCTATTGCGAAGGCCGAAAATTATGAGAAGAAGGTGAAGTATGAGAGCCGCAACTCTACTCCAAGCAGAATTATATCTACCGGACATAGAACGCAGAATAGGCCTTTCCAGACAAACACTAAATTTCCCCGAAGGAAATTTTCAAATAATCAGAGAAGACCACCTAACAATTTTTTAAATCAGAATCAGAATTTCAATCGAAATCAGAGTACAAATCAGAATGCTGTAAACAACCGCAATCAAAATTTGGGTCAGAATGATGCAAATCAGAATCAAAGAAGACGACAACCGCTGTGGTGGCAACATGATCCTGCTTTTCTAGAACGAGCAAGGAAATTTGGGTTGTGTTTCCGTTGCGGTGAGCAAGGTCATGAGACGTTCGAATGCCCAAATAAGGAGATCGATCAGGCGGTTCTTGCATGAATGGAAGCCAATATGAATGCAATGGACACCACGATTGAGGAAGCAATCGAGGAAGGTAAGTTCTCTGAAATTCCTATGAAATGTATGACAACGTCAATTCATCATTTAAGGGTATCCTTTATAAGAATTCGAGGTAAGATTGGAACTGAAATTGTGAATTTTCTCATTGATTCGGGTAGTACGCATTGTTTTATGTCTAACAAGCTTGCGCAGACTTTGAAATTGAATTCTGATTCCCACATTAGGAGACCTGTAGAATTGGCCAATGGGAAGAAACATTATACACAGGGTCATATTCAAAACTTACCTTTTTTGTTGAACAAAGAGAAACATTCGGGAGAATTTTATGTTATTGGCATGGGTGAACGGGATGTAATTCTGGGAATGCATTGGTTGGCTGCGAATCATGCTTTGATTGATTGTGAAAGGGGTGAATTGGTTTTTAAAAACAGAGATGGTCATTCGATTAAAGATGAGGAGAGAAATACTAAATCACTTCTGATTTCTGCCATGAAACTTTTGAGGGGGGTGAGACAAGGGTGTGAGACATTTCTTGTGTTTGCTAACGAGATTAAAGAAGAATCTGTGAATAAACAGAAAGAAACAAATCCAGAATTTGTAGAGGATCTCTTACATGAATTTAAGGATGTTTTCCCGGACGATCTTCCTGGTATGCCTCCGCCTAGAGCGGTAGACCATGCCATAGATCTATATCAAGGAGCAACACCTTATTCAAGGGCTCCATACAGGTTCAACATTGATGAGCTTAAAGAGCTCAAGATACAACTTGATGATCTTTTGAAAAAGGGTTTCATTAAACCTAGTGTATCTCCTTGGGGTAGTCTTGTGTTATTCCAAAAGAAAAAGGATGGTACATATAGGTTATGCATTGACTACAGGGGATTAAACAAACTGACCATCAAGAACAAATATCCTCTTCCTCACATAGATGAATTGCTTAGCCATTTGAGTGGTGCCACAATATTTTCAAAGGTTGACCTTCGTTCTGGCTACCATCAAATCCGCATCAAGGCTGAGGACATTCCAAAGACTGCTTTTCGTACACGTTATGGGCATTATGAATTTACAGTTCTTGCTTTTGGTTTGACTAATGCACCAGCAACTTTCATGTGCTTAATGAATAATATTTTTCACCCATATCTTGATGAATTCATTCTAGTATTCTTGGATGATATTTTTGTGTATTCTAAGAATGAAGAAGATCATGCATTACACTTAAAGAAAACATTTGAGGTTTTGCGTGAACATAAATTGTATGCCAAAGCAAGTAAGTGTTCTTTTGCAAAGGATCAGATTGTGTATTTGGGAAGAGTGATTTTTAAAGAGGGGATTCACATTGATCTTGACAATGTTAAGACTATTGTGGAGTGGCCAACACCTAAGTCATCAAGGGATGTGAGAAGCTTTATGGGTCTAGCATAATATGAGAGAGCACACATTAAATATTTCTCTAAGATAGCAAGTCCTTTGACCGAATTGACCGAGAAAGACAAGGGTTTTGTGTGGACTTCTACCTGTGCGACTGCTTTTGAGACCTTGAAGGCTAAAATAGCGGAAAATTGTGTTTTAAAAGTTCCTGAGATGGGCAAACCGTTTGTTGTGTCATGTGACGCTAGTGGTGAACAATTAGGTTGTGTTTTGACACAAGAAGGAAGAGTGGTTGCATATGAGTCTAGGAAATTAAGACGACATGAATTGAACTATGCAACACATGATCTAGAATTGCTTGCTGTTGTTCATGCATTGAAACATTGGCGTCATCTTTTGCTTGGTGTCAAATTTGAATTGCGTATTGATCATCAAAGTTTGAAGTATATTTTCACTCAGCCATTGTTAAACAACAGACAAAGGAGATGGATTTAATTGCTGACTGAGTATGATTTTGATTTGAAGTATTTGTGTGAAAAAGAAAATAAAGTTGCAGATGCATTGATTCGTAGGCCCATGTGTAATTTGTTGACTGTTGTGCGGTCCAATTTGATTGATGAGATACATACTGAAGTTGAAAATGATTCCTTTTATATGCCTATTTTGAAATTCTTGCGTGAGAATATTGGTGAGATGTATGAAAACAGATATCACTTGTATAAGGGAAATCTGTATTATTATGACCGCTTGTGTATTCTTGCAAATTCTTCTTTTAAGAGTCAAATTCTGCATGAGTGTCATAATTCACCTTTCTCTGGTCATCCTGGATTAAATAAGACATATGAAAAGATTAAAACCTCATTCTTTTGTCCGCGTATGAAATTGGATGTTAAGAATTATGTGCGTGAGTGCTTTCAATTTCAACAAGTTAAGATTGAGCATAAGAGGATGCCTGGTGACCTTCAACCCTTAGACATTCATTTATAGAAGTGGGAGTCTATATCCGTGGACTTTATCATTAGACTTCCTACTACTCGTGGAGGGTATGACTCGATCTTTGTGGTGGTAGATAGACTCACAAAACAAGCTCACTTCTTTCCTGTAAAAATAATTGATACTACTTTGACCATTGCACGCTTGTTTGTGAAAGAGATATTTCGTTTGCATGGCATGCCCAAGAGCATAGTGTCTGACAGAGATTCTAAGTTCACTTCTCATTTCTGGAGAGCGACTTTTGACTCTATAGGTACCCAGTTACGCATGTCTATTGCTTTTTATCTTGAAACAGATGGGGAAACGGAGAGAGTGAATCGTATTTTTGAAGATATGTTACGAATGTATGTCAATGAAAACCAATCTAATTGGAATGAATATTTGCCTTTGGTTGAATTTGCATACAACAGTTCATATCATTCATCTATTAAGATGACTCCGTTTGAGGCAATGTATGGCTATAACTGTCCCACACCTATTCATTTTCTTAACTCGAGGAATAAGGTAGAACTGTGATGTGAGATGCTTGAGAAAATGGATAACGAGTTGGCCAAAATCAGGGGGAATATTAGAGAATCTCAAAAGAGACACAAATTGTATTATGACAAGAAACATCGGGTTGTGGAGTATGAAACTAGTGATATGGTTTTCTTAAAGGTTATTCCCGATAAGTCTCATTTGATTCTTGGAAAGGATAAGAGATTCTCTCCACGATTTGTTGGGCCATTTAAAATTTTGAAGCGCATTGGTTCATTAGCTTACAAATTGGAATTGCCTTCTCATGTCAAAGTGTATCATGTATTTCATGTGAGTTTATTGAAAAAGTATGTTCCTAACGTGCATCATGTTTTACAGGACAACTCTAAGTTGAAAGATGACGGAACATTGATAGTAGAACTAGACTTAGTGCTAGATAGGCGTGTCAAACATCTGAGAAATAGAGACATTGTGGAAGTTTTGGTTAATGGCAGAACTATCTAGTAGAGGATGCATCATGGGTTGATCTTAGTGTTTTGCAAAGTGAATTTCCCTCCTTCCAACTCTGAGGACAGAGTTAATTTTGAAAAGGGGAGATTGTAACAGGACTTGATTTTGAGGTGTTTCAGCAATAAATTTTGTTTTTCTAGGAAGTTTTGGTCGTTTTAAAGTTAGTCCATTGTGTAGAAGGATGTGTGGGTTGTTTTCGTCCAATAAAATTTTTTGATCCGGAAGGCACTTTCTGGGGCATTTTTCAAGGTGTTAACGTGGGATTTTGGAAAAGTGTTTTATGAAGCGATGGAAGCCTGTGTTATAAGGAACAACTTTGGTTCTCTGAGTCTTTAGAGATTTTGATTTTTTGACGCTCGTTGAGGGCCAAAGATTAAGAAAAAAGTGGGATTTGCTGTTTTTGCATCGTTTTTGTAGAAAATGTTGTTTTGCAGGTTGATTTTCAACAAATCAGAGCAGGCTATGGAAATTTTCCATCACATAGCCGTCGAAGAGCGCAAGGAGGGCAACAAGATTGTGTGAGACGGACTTGGGCTGTTTTGGCTCCGTTTGGGAGTTATGTTCAGTTGAAGACAGTTGAAAAAAAAAAGTTTTAAAAATCTAACCTTTACGGATCGCTTCGCGATCACGTTCTTACCTTATTCTCGCAGGTATACTTGGCGCGCAGGTCGAGTTGACCGAACGCCAAAAATAGAAAAGCGGCTATTTGGAGAGGTCGCATGCTTCTGGAGGAAAAATCAGAATAGAAGGACGGGTGGTGTGTTTTGGTGATCATTCACCGATCTCTTCTTCTACGAGTGAGAGTGCGAGTGAGACGCTGCATGCAAGCGAACTGAAGCTCGAGGGTGTTCGGGAGGTTCGAGCTCCGTACAACAGAGTGCGCCCATATATTTTATTGCTCCTCTGTTGTATCAAAACTCTGCAA
The DNA here is from genome assembly GCF_014529385.1 of Adiantum capillus-veneris. NCBI lineage: Eukaryota > Viridiplantae > Streptophyta > Polypodiopsida > Polypodiales > Pteridaceae > Adiantum > Adiantum capillus-veneris. Next base: position 77,777,722 of record NC_140953.1, on the reverse strand, counting down.
AATCCATCAATACAAAGATCTCTTTCTCTATCTTTTGCTGTCTATTTCTATTATTCTGTTCATGTGACACTTAGTCAAGTCCTCAAAATCTGGTACATCCAAATTCGATAAATCTGGTATACCAAAATCCATGGTTCTGTATCATTAATCAAATCTTTGGGAAAACCTGTAGCAGTATTTTCAATCACCTCTATGGTAGAATCTGTACCAAAAAAATTATGCTCTAATTCTGAGTCAGTAGCAAAAGTATAACCTGTAACCAAATCTTCCTGCATGTCTACTTAAATTTGGCTACACTCATTTACCTGCAAAATTTCTTCTTGAGCTTTAGCCACTTCACTGCTTTGATCCCCTGATTTCTTTTCTTCCTGTACTACAGGTACGTGTTCTTTGAAAAATTCACCCTGCGTAGTTTGAGGCTGTAGAGACTCACCCTTGAGGACTTCTACTTCATGTAAGGCATCTGCAAACCCCAACTTCTCATACACAGCTTTGACTATGTCTTCATCATTAGCCTATAAGAAGGTAGCATCCTGTACAATAAACTCATCAATCACAGCTTCCAACTTTGATCGTACTTGTTCTCGAATATTTGCGTAGTCCGATAGAATTGAACTCTGTTCTTGATAGATTTCATACTCCTCATAACGTTCTTGCACAATAGCTTCTTTGAAATACTCCCAGTCGTCGTTGCAAGCTCTGGTAACCTCTTGAATCTGCTCCTTCACATCTGAACTCACTAACTGCTCAAAAGATTTGATCATCAACTCTTCTGGTATCCCTCTTACCTTGGTCTCCAGCTTATACCACTCTAGGTAGCCCTCTGGATCGTATCCATCAAAGAGTCGTCTCTGGTCATACACTGCATCTAAAGCTTCATCGATTTGATTTCTCTTCTTCATGGTCTCTATTTCAAGCAGAGATCCTTGAACCAATTGAAGCATCTTTGCAAAATCTGGAACTGTTGACTTATCATCAAAACCGTTCACACTTAATTCTGCAACCATCTTCATCATCTACTCTAAATTATCCATCTTTATCTCCCACCCCGGCTCGTTTCGCGTCGGGTTCACCAAAGATGTCGGGAGATATGTGTTCGCTACGTGAGCCGGGTAGGCATCGGGCCTCTAGATGTGGGAGGTGGGAAAGAGAGAAAACAAGAGACAATGACAGCTCTGTCAATCACCACAATCATCAATTAATCGAATATTACCTACTTTTCTTAATGGTGACTTTGAAGAGGAAATTTATATGGAACAACCAGAAGGGTTTGTTATTCCAGGTAAAGAAGACCTTGTTGCTCAACTCCATAAGGCACTATATGGTCTCAAACAAGCTTCGCGAGCCTGGTATACAAAATTTGATCTTTTTCTCACCTCTAAAGGATTCATCTCTTGCTCGTCAGACCCCAACTTATACATAAAATGCCAAGGTAGCAGTTTTGTGATTCTTTCTCTTTATGTGGATGATACCATCCTTGTTTCCAATGATTTGGGATTTCTTCAGCAAGTGAAAAATTTATTGTCTTCTGCATTTGATATGGTGGATCTTGGAGAGATTTACTCTTTTCTTGGCATTCAAAGCCAACGGAACCGTACAAAAGGTATTTTATTCCTTTGACATTGAAAGTTTATTGCAGATACTATTCAAAAATTTGGTATGGAATCTGCACATTCAACCAACACACCTTGTCTTGCGAGCTCTACGAAGAACACTTCTGACAATGGCGATCAACTTGTCACAAATCAACCTTATGCTAACTTGATTGGATTTCTTCAGTTTGTTGGCATGAACACTCGTCATGATATTCTGTTTGCTGATAATTATCTTGGACAACATCTTGCATGTCCTTCTCTTAAGAATTGGTATGCTGCAAAGCGTGTATTGAAATACTTGAAAGGCACTACAGATTTTGGTTTAGTCTATCGACGACAACTCACATCGGATTCTCTTCAATCTCTTTCTCTTTTGGGTTACACAGATGCAGACTGGGCAAGCTCACATTTATCTATGCAATCTACTAGTGGAAATTTCTTCTTTATAAATGGTTGTCTTGTTTCTTGGACCAGCAAGAAACAACGTTGTGTTGCAGTTTCTACGACTGAGTGAGAATATGTTGCGGCATCACTTGCAGCTCGTGAGTTAATTTGGCTTCGACAAATGCTGGTTGATATTGGTCACTCTCCTCTTTCTAGCACACCCTTGCGGTGTGACAATCAAAGTGCTATTAGTCTTGCAAAAGACTATGTTCAACATAATAAGTCCAAGCACATTGCTATCCATTATCATTAAGTCAGGTATGAAGTACGCAAAGGAACCATTATGGTTGAACACTGTCCAAGTGACCAGATGATTGCAGACATTTTGACCAAACGCCTCAATGAGTCACGTTTCATCCTCTTGTGCTCGAAGCTTGGAGTTGCTTCGGCCTCACTCTTTCTAGATTAGCTTCTTTGCTATTGTAATAGCTTTGTACATATGACATTGTAATCTTTTAGGTACCATGCACTATGCACACTCCACATGTGCACATTGTGATATCTAAGTCACTTGAATATTTGTACATAGATGCACAATTCACTTTCACATCATCACCGCTGGTTCATATTTTCACATTGTATAGGGGCTTAGGTTTTTCCCTTGAACTTGCCAAGGGTTTTTTCATCCAAAGCTAGAGACCTTTGTTTGAGTGGGGGTGTTGGAGCTATATATGGCTCACTCTACTAAACTTCGTCTCACCTATATATTTGTATCTTGTCCTCACTATGAATCAGTCTTTGGGAGCGTATATGGTGTGTCTCTTGTCTCGTCTCTCTCTCTTTCTCTCTACGTCTCAACAAATGTATGGGTTCAAGTGTATCTAACTAAAAATATTTTTAGGAGAGATTTTTTAATTCAATGTAAATCCTCCTCCAAAAATTACATTACAACTAAGGAGGAGCAATCCACTTGACGATAAGCACTACTCTATAGGGATGATAACAAATGGTTCTCACCTTAAATGATTGAGCATTAACCAGGGATTTCATTGACGTAATTACAATCATGTGATCACGTTAATAGTGCAAGTAATTACACATAAAAAAAACGTGATCATGTTAATTGTTAACATGATCTTGATGGTGACCTGCAAAAGCCAATTATAGAGGCGGTAGGACCTCCAGCATTTAACCTTTTCATGGAGGGTCTATCGGGAATAGGTAAAAGCCCGGTGGACCTTATTATATATAGTAAACATCTTCCAACTTTGGCATTTTTACCTAGGAAAATCTTTGGGGAGTGTATCAGAGCGTCGAATACAATTATCTCCTTGTGAATTGACCTAAGGTTAAAGAGTCACAGGTTTTTCTTTTGGGCCAAATATGATTCTTTATATGCTAACCACTTCTAAAAATATTTAGATCCTTCACCAAAAACAAAGGTACGAAGTCAGAACAATTGAATCCGTGGAGAGTCGTGTTCATTGTTACAAAACCATTGGTCCATAAAAGGACCGAAGTTGGTTTTAGAAGATAAGCATATTTAAATCACGAGTTGATAGTCAAAGATCGATGGATGCCTTGTACTAGTGTACTGGCTATATAAAGATCCTTGCGGTCTTGCATTTTTCACCATCATGGATTTGAATTGATATACATTTTCACTACACAATATGAGAGATGTAATCCTTAATTGGGTGAAATTAGCTTTTATACATTGAATTGGATGCACAAGGTGGCTACAATCCTTGATTGGGTACAAGTAGTCCTCAATTGTGTAATAGTATTGAAGATTTCATTACCTTGGTTTATGCATTGGTACATATAGGGAGTGCTTTCATACGTGTTTTACAAATAATTATCATCTTTTCAATGTAGAAGTTAATTATCCTTTGTAGCATGTAAAAATAGATGTGTCTTAAGTTTTTCAAATCGTAGAGGATGTATAACTAATCATTATATTTATAATTGCATTGACAATTTCATAGCATTGTTGTATGCATAATGTCGTGTAGAGAGTGCATTGCAATCTATATGTGGTCGATATGTGGATTGAATAGAGTGCATTGCAAATATTATTCTGTGAACATTTGATTGTAATCTTACTGATTATTTTTTCTAATATATATCAAAAAGAAAAAAAATATTTTTAAAAGTGAACATCTAGTTCTTATGCCTTCAGTATTAAATTGAAAGAAATGGAGCAAAATGTCGTTACAAGTGGTACAAAGAAGACAAAGAATAAAAAGCCCCTCTCAAAGAGTGGGATTATGCTCACAACATATGGGTCGATATATGGAGTGACGATATAAATTTTTGTTGGTTAGGTACTATGTTGCTGTAGCAGACAGAGCTACCGTCGTTGTGCAGTCCCAAAGCATCGACAATGATCTGTGGTGTAATGGCAACTTATTTTCTTTTCCCTTCAAGTGTGGTGAGGATTGTTGTGTCTTCTTTCTTTATTGTGGTTGTCAACTCATAAATTCTTTGGAAGTCAATACCAGTTGGCACTGATGTGAAAAATTTGTGTAGGTCCACTCTTTCTAGGTGGTTGACGATGCCCTCTTTGTTGGAATACTCATTGAGCTCTCTTGGAATCATTGGCACGTCCATCATATTGCCCTATATATGGAACTCTGAATGTCCCTTGATATAGCATTATGCCTTCTGCTTCTAGTGTGGATTTATCCATCCACGCTTTAGTCGGCTTCAATGTCTCATTTCGGGTGGTACAAAGCTCTGATACTGCCATTATTTCTTTTAGGGTAGGCCTTTTCCTCTTTACAAGCGACTTGCCTGCTTCCATTGATCCTACGTGCACTCCAAGTTCCAAAGTTTGAGCTTTTTTATAAAATCTGGCAATTTATCAGCTTTTAGCTATCCAAATGATTTCAAAGTTGAACCATGTCAAGCTAATTAGGGCCTAAAGTTGCCATTTGAATGGAAAACAATGCATTTGTATGCTCATTTAATACAGTGAGACATCATAAGTGTATGATGTCTATGTGCTCTGACTAAGGTGAAACTTGACATATGTATAGCTCATAGCTTGTACTCCACACATATATGCCTGGAATGGGATTTTAACCAAGAATGAGCAAGAATTTGTCTCATAAGCTCTTTCTGAACTTTGAAACGGTAAATTGGGTGCATTTGGGTTATATGAGGTTCAAATTGCTTGAAACTTGGTGGATAGATTCATGGGCTTTTAAATCCCTCAAAAGAGTTACCCATGATATTCAACACTATCCTTGGTTCTAATGTTGGGTCCTTGAGCTTTGATCTGTGATCGTGACTAGAATCGAGCTCTTTTCACTCCTGATTTGGTGGGATTACTGGTGTAGGTAGGACAAGGATCACATCCTCAGGTTTTTCAACTGGTGGTTCTAGTAAAGCTTGGGATGTTTGAATCATTTGCAAGTAGGGTTCAAGACTTTGCTTTTCTAGTTTCTCATATGGATATGTCATCCACCTCTATACTTGGGTTTGGTTGTTTATGAGTCGTGTATCATAGGCTTTTAAGAGGGCATATAATGGCTTATTAACCTTCTTGACCAACATTGATCCTCTCGAACAAGGACTTCTTGGTTTTTCTTCCATGGATGGTTCTTTTGAAGGTTGAGACATCTGTGTAAGAGAAGGGGAAACCCTTTCCTCATGTTGTCTTATCTTCTCTTTAGCTTGGGTAAGCTTCTCAGCTAGAGATTTCTACTCTCATTTCCTACGTGCCTTCATCCTAGCCTTTTTAGCTTCCCAACTATTCCATTTGCTCTTGGTTTTTTGAGTAGGTGTATCGGTCTTTGGTTCACCTGTCTCTTGACTTGTGTCAATTTTTGTTTTCTCTATCTTTGGATTCTCAACAACTTCCTTTTGAGCTTGCGCTCTCATAACTACTTGAACTGGCACACCTTTTTTGTTTTCCAAACTACTAGATAGTTGAACGATTCCTTAGAAATTGGTTGTGATCTTTATGACTCGGTTTGGGTTTTTTGGATAGTCCAGGATCAAGTGAATGATGCCACAATCAAGACAACATGCATTTACTTGAGTGATCTCTGTCTAAGGACATTATTTGATCGAGCGGTTGTTGCAACTTTTGTGACAATCTGCCTTTGATTGATGATCTTCTTCTTGCATTTCCTCTTGGCTGTAAATAGGATCTGAATTAGCTAAGCCTCTATTCATAATGAACCTCAATGTCCTTTCATCAATCTCATATCTTCTTTCTTCATGTCAAAACATAGGAGGTGGAGGTTGTACTGACCTCACCACTCCATGTGTCTCTCTCATCTTTTGACGCTTCGAAGGACAATACATACTTTGGTGGTTATAAGAATTTGTATTTGAATCTTTATGACTCGGTTTGGGTTTTTTGGATAGTCCAGGATCAAGTGAATGATGCCACAATCAAGACAACATGCATTTACTTGAGTGATCTCTGTCTAAGGACATTATTTGATCAAGCGGTTGTTGCAACTTTTGTGACAATCTGCCTTTGATTGATGATCTTCTTCTTGCATTTCCTCTTGGCTGTAAATAGGATCTGAATTAGCTAAGCCTCTATTCATAATGAACCGCAATGTCCTTTCATCAATCTCATATCTTCTTTCTTCATGTCAAAACATAGGAGGTGGAGGTTGTACTGACCTCACCACTCCATGTGTCTCTCTCATCTTTTGACGCTTCGAAGGACAATACATACTTTAGTGGTTATAAGAATTTGTATTTGGAGCTAGCACTTGTTTATTAGACGCTTTAATTGTCGGTGTGTATCTCATGTATATAGGCATTCTAGCACCTGACAGTGGAGGTTGTTGTCCTAAGATAGGTTGTGTCCTTGAAACTCCTATTGGACCTGACACATTCTCTATAACATATCTAGGTTGAGTAGGTTCTACTAGAATAGGTTGTATATACCTCTCCCTCGCATATTCCATGCTATAATAGCACTCTTCCCTCGTATGGTTTGTCCATTTTCTCACAATTTTTCACCACTAAGGTTCCCTCGGATCAGACTTTACAAGAGGAATTAACGTCTTGACTATGTCATCAATAACTTTTCTTGATTGATAGAGGTGCCATTGGTTTTGTAATGGACTCAATCATCCTTGAATCACTCTACTGAGAGGATGTATCATTATCTTGAGTCTTACAATCCTTTTCCTTATATTCCTCACAGTTATCCACCAGATAAAGAGCTTCTTTGATCAATTTATTTAGTGCAAGGTTCCTTATCATATGCGAATCCTTCTAAAGATCCGCATGTCTCATTCCTTGGATAAATATGAGCATCAATGATTGCGTAGGTACTTCTGTTCTTGAATAGAACTTGACATATCTCTTGAGCCGTAATGCCGTCTTGCTCTCACTTATTCACCCTCTTTCTGGTTGAATCTATAAAGTTGCAAGACCGTATTGTGAGATATTCCTTTCTTTGAGAATTCTTCAATTCTTCAAACAGCTCGTCTAGAGTCTCAAAATCTCATCTTCTCATTGAGTCAAACCATGTAGCAGCATCGACTTCTAGATTCAATTCGAATCCCGCAAACTATGTCGTAAAATCCAAAACTTCCTCTACTTTGATTACTCTTTTGAAAGCTGCTGCGTGATCTCTTGGATCTTTATCTTTGAGGTATTTCTTGTTTATCCATTTTTGGACTTGGGCTAGTCTAACTCGCTGGTTGTCTATAAGTCTAACCTTAGACTCTCCCAATCCTTCTTTCATTATCGCTCTATGAGGGAATCTAAGTGGCTCCCTTTTTGGAATTATCGTATGAATTCTCATGTTTGGTGGAGGTATCTGTGGTCCTTCATTGAACAAATATCCACCTATCTCTAATGAAGTTCCTAGATTTGTGCATTCTACAGCTCTATATTCTTGTCCATACTTGTCAACAACTATAGATTTCCATTGACAGTCGACTCCGTATGTATAGACATATAAGAGCTTGTAATTTGTTAGCTCTTCTAGGTATGGCTCTGAGCACCTATAAAGATTGACCTAACTACATCACTGTATCTATGTATCCCTTCATTCTCATAAACTGTCATCAAAACCCTCTCAACAAAATTAGTCTTTATCAACTGCATGTTTGGAAGATCCTTTATGGGCGGATGCTTCTTAATCACTAGGATCTCGTAGCTTATAAGTTGAGTTTGAATCTAAAGTAGACATGGTTTGTGGTCTTAATAGATCTACCTTGATGTAAGCAGTCTTGTTCCAATGTGTTCAAGTGCTTTGGTTGGGAGAAATTCAAAATTATGTCCAAAACCACGATCATTTCCTTGCAATTCTCTCAAATTGTCACTTTTAGACACCCATAACTTCTGAATGCATTTTGAGGCATTAAACAAATTTTTTTGAACATTGAACAACAATGAATGACACTAAATTTTGTAGAGTCTTCAGCTTCGTTTTGATTAAAAAAAAATTCTCAAACCAATACTAAAATCTTGAGTTATGGCCAAAACAGTCTTCAATTGCCTTCAATCTTCCTGTAGGTCAATTCTGGTGATTTCAGAGTGTCAACATTGGATACATGCTTTGGTCCACTTATAGGTGTCTAAAATGATATTTGGGATTCAAAGGTCAAAGGAAAGTCCTTTGACTAGTCAAAGTTCTTGTCTTGCCACAACCTGTGCATGGGGTCTTCATACACGTCTAATGTCTCCTAACTTAGAGTTGCTCCAAACTTTAACTGTAGATTCTCCTTGATGTAATCTAACCACCCCAAGTCTTAGTTTGTGATTTTGACACTGTTAGTCAGATCTATCACTCCTTTTTCTGTTTGGTTGCTTACAACTTTCCTGGGAGGTTAACTAAGTCAAAAGTGATCCAAATTGAATGAAACTTGGTCTCTACGCCTATTTTGTGATGGGAAACACTTATGTAAGCTTTGACCTCTAGTTTGGCACTTGAGGCATCATACGTGTATGATGTCTTTTGTGGAAAAATGAAGTGACTTTATCCGAAAGAATATTATCACTCAAGTAACTCTCAACAACTTCCAACATTCAATTTCAACACTTTTTGTGCAAGTTGTAGTCAATACAAGCATGAACCTTTCCCAAGTTCCATCTTTTGGAAAATCTTAGTCCAAATGTGCTCCAAAGGCAATAAAATTTTGCCTAAGGACTTCTTTTATGCTCTAGGATACTAGAGTACACTTACATGTTTGATTTGACCCAGATCGGCCTAAAAGTCTTCATACGCATATGATGCCTTTTGGCCCAGATTTCTTTTCTACTTCTACCGAACGTGGCCCTTGATGCATACAACAAGAATATGTGCTTACAAAAAAAAATGGATGTCAAAACTGCTCAAACTTACTACTTTTTAACTTTTACCTTCTTGGATTTACAAAAATCTTCTTAAATTCAAAGATATTGTCCAAATGAGATGAAATTTTGCAAACAAGCTTAACTCATCCTTTCCAAACCTCCTATGTGGTCAAAAGTGCAATTGGAACTTCAGACCTTGACCTGAGACACCATATGCGCATGATGTCTATGTGCTCCAAACTAGATGAAACTTGGTCTCTAAGCGTGTTTTGTGGTACTAAACATCGTGGTATGCTCTGATATCAAATTTGGTCCCTAAGATTTCCCTTTAGACATCATATATGTATGATTTCTAACTCATCCAATTTGAAGTGAAACTCCTTCAGAGGTCTCCACCTCACAAGCAACTCACAAAAACGTTCAGAATTTAATTCCAACACTTTTTGTGCTAGATATGATCAATTCAAGCGATCACTTTGCCAAGATCTATGTGACCTTTACAAGCCCAAAAATGCTTCAAATTCAATGAAATTTTGCCTATTTTCTTCCTAAATTCTCTAGATCACAAGGATGCACTTAGATGTACCTTTTGACCTCAAATCTGGGCTCTAGGACATCATACGTGTATGATGTCTATTTGTGGTCAGAATGCTTCAATTCAATGGAATTTTGCCTATTTGCTTCCTAAATACTCTAGATCACAAGGGTGCACTTAGGTATATCATCTGACCTCAAATATGGTTCCTAGGACATCATATGCATATGACGTCTATTTGTGGTCAGAATGGACTTCTATTTCTACCCTATGTGCCCCGGATGTGTACAACATGCACATGTGCTCACAACAAATTTTGGAAATCAAAATTGCACCAAATCACCACTTTTTGACAAGGAAGTTTTCAAAAAGAGTGAAATCCCCTAAGTACTCAATCTATATGCCCAAATGAAATGAAATTTGGTGTATGCATTCTACACAACATGCAAAATAGGGATTTCAAGTCAAAAAGTCAATTTTGTTGCTAGAATTACCTTTCAGACATCATGTCTTCTAATGGATTTTTGGCCAAAATTTAACCGCAAGCTTCCCCAAGTCTCTAGCATTAGCTTTTTAGCACTTCAACTAATTTTCATGCAAAAATATTCTTAGAAACACAAGTTTCTCTTTTTTCCGTTTTTAACACTTCGTCTTTTGTCTTTTGGGTACCAAGGTTTGGTCAAAATCTTAGTCTCAAGGTGTACTTAGGATAAAACACCCCTTTTGAACACTTTGGTGCATTCAAATTTGTTAAATTTGGTTTTCAAGTGCCTCTTGAGACATCATACGTGTATGATGTCCAAGTTTGCAGAATTTCACTTATTCTACATAGAACTCTTGCAAATGCTCTCTTATATGCACATCAACAATCAGCCATGAAACAATGTCGACCAAAACTTGTTTATTGCATTTTTATCCTGAAAATCAACTTTTCAAAGATCGTGAATGCAAACAAGAACTTCAATAGATAAATGAGTGATGAATAGATCTAGATCAGAATCAGCATGTCCTACCTAAAACTACTCCCACACATCTTATGGGGTTTTGCATTTATGCGTTAAAAAAATCTTCACTGCCACACACGGACTAGAAAATGCTTTCATCACTTCACAAATCACTTGATCACCAACAAATACTCCAATCTACAACTAACACTATAAATCCTAACTAAATCTATCTAGCCGCAGTCCCTTAGCAAGACACACGCTTCCTGGCTGTCCACTTGATCTTGTAATATACTCTTTTAGATCCACTTCAAAAAAATTCTCTCTTTAGTCAAAACTAAAGCAAGAAACCAATATCATACGAGTGTTAGTAGGGTTACCTACTCAAGTCCTTGTGTCTCTGATAGCACCGCCAATGTTGCGAGAGCAAATCACACCACCTTTAAACTGCATGTAGCACTACCTAGATCAACATAATGTCAATCAAGGATACATATGACATGATAGGTTCCCGGAAGCAATCTCTATTGCTTGTCAGGCTGAGACCGTTTCACATATACAACACTCTAGAAGGCCAACTAAGCCACAATCAAGAATCTCACTGCTATTAACTACAACACCAGACCCACATACACACAAACTGAAGGAAACTCACCAAACCATACAAGAATTGTACTATAATTAAGGAACAACATGCCCTCACTAGGATACACTTGTCCCAAAGCCTCTACACTAAATATCCTCACTCCAAAGCCATATGTGTAAAACGCACATGAAGACAGAGGAGAATTTCAAAAGTGCTCTAACTAAAATTTATGAGTACCTATGTGTAGCTTATGTTTCCACGATTCTAATGACTACTTGCACGCAAAAAGTAGACATTGTCTGATACACTTACAACCACAAAAAGCTTGTAGATGCCTTAGTACATGTGCTTTGTTTCACATGGAATGCTTGGCGTTGTTGCGTAGTTCTCTCTAAGTCTATGACAATGGTGCAGTCGGATCTCTAATGCGATGAAAAAGAAGAAGTAGCTTCATGATGAATCTCACATCCTTTCTATTTCTCTCTTACACACAGTCGATGACAGCTCAAAACTTTGATTAAGATAAATTCCTCTTTACAAAATGACCTAGGTACCTTATATATTTAGGCTACCATAGGTTAAACCAAAAATAGAGTTCAATGGGTCAAATGGCTTTGTATTTTCAATCTAAAAGTGCCACCGCACCACAGCTTCTACAACTAGAAGAGCTATTGATTGCAAATGATTTATACCATAATCTGCATCATTTCCTAATTCTCAAAAGACTTTGGTACAAAAAGTGAGTTATGTCATATTGTTGACTCATGGGCCAACATTACCAACACCAAAACCTACAAAAGTCATAGTCGCGTAGGTGAGTAACCGCAATAGAAGCCACCTCTCAACTTCACCAAAAGTGACAAATGAGGAGCCATTTTGATCCTCCTAAGTCCTATTTACCACTTTACATGCTTAGTCTCAGTTAAATCACTAGCAAAAACTCAACACAAGCACTTAAACACACTAGGCAACCTAGAGCTAAAATCGCTCATTGGGTCGCGCGTGCGTGCACACACACACACACTCACACACATTATCGAGTTAGCAAACAGTGGTCAGATTATCATATAATTTAGTAGCCCTCTAAATATAGGATGCCATAAATTCCCTCTCAAGTCTGATAATAGACACACACATTCCTAGCTTAACAACATAACACACGTCTACATCCTATTGGTTCAAGGTATGCATGGATACTCACATCCTTAGTACTATCAGTAAGACGTCGTTACCTCAAGGGGTTCACTATGTGTAAAACTACCATATCACGTGCGTTCAAGACATGTTTGTAAAACCCCTTATCTGTGAATTTTGCTAAGAATATAATGTACCCTTTTCTTTTAAAATCTGTAAGTTTTTTTCAAATTTGAAAAAATAATACCCTTTTGTATATAAATTACTGTAAGTTTCAAGAACTTTAAATACCCTTCTAATGAACTCATGTGATATGTTACATTTTTATTACGTGACCTCCCCGGGGTCGTTACACACCTTCAAGGACAATTTCGGACAAAAAGATAGTACAGAAAAAGACCATGCTTTTCGTTATGAAAAGCTGGATGGAGCACTTGTCAGGTAGGTGCATTTTCACCTACTTAGAACCTTTTATGCATTTACTAATACATACTAAAAGCTAAATAAAGAGAGAAGAGGATATAACATAATAGGATTCCTTGTTCATTTTCATCTAGTTTGAAAATGTTATAAAAAAATTATAATATGGGAAGCATGAATGAATATCCTCATGTGACGGTCTCCAAATAGAGATGGTTATTAGCTTTGATATATTCAAAAATCAAGATAGACTCTTTTGTATGATAATACTTTGGTCTCTGATAAAATCAGGTTGTTTCATATCCTTGGATCAGTGGTCCATACATAATGAGTAGTCATGTAGTGAATTGGGATATTCTTATTGGATCTTTAGAATCTTGTTCAAAGTACTAACACGCTAATACCATAATTTTATTAGGATGGCTATACATGCTAGTAGAATGCGATGTCATGATGATTTTGATACATGAAATATCGGTTTTCTCTATTAAGGAAGCCTCAGACCTCCCATGGAGGGTCTCAATGTAGGTATTCTCTGTGCTATGGAAGCCTCAAATCTCCCATGGAGGGTCTCAATTTGAGATGGAATATACGGGTTTTTTTTGAAAAATTTCCTAGAATACAAACAAGACTATGCCCGATTTTTTCCAATTACGGTCAGCATACTTTATAGACTGTGGACTTAGTAGGAGTAAGTAGAATATGTGAGATTTTTTTATTTGATTTAGTAGACATCTCAAAACATGGTACAATTGTTTATGGGAACTTGATAAGGGTTGCTCCTAGTACAAATAAAATAATGCACGTATTTGTTTTCTATTTGAATCACAGATCAAGGTTGACTCTTTTGTAGGATACTACTTGGGTCCTTGAAAAAACTAGGTTTTTGTGTTAATAATCAAATCCTTAGATTGGTGGTCCATACATTACAGTAGACATATAGGAAACTGGGATATGCATACTAACCTCTGGAAAACTTTTTGAATGTCAAACACGATAACACTAGAGATTTTGTAGGATGGGTCTATGAGCGAGTAGAAATGCGATGTGTTACTAGTTTTTATACATGGAATATCGTTTTTTTCTATTAATGAAGCCGTAAACCTCTTTTGGAGGGTCTCGCTGAGAGATGGCATTAACTGGGGTTTTGAAAATTTAATCAAATCATAAGCAAGATGATGGACGAGTTTGGTTAGGTTGTCTATATTTATCTTTAATCCAAAAATATATAGATGTGTGTATCAGGTTTGGTTGTAGATACTATCATTTTTTCATTGGAAAAACTTGGTGAATATTGGATACTTGTGACCTTATAATCAGAGTTTAGCTTATTTGAAAGTTCAACTAAATGGTCAATCCTTAGGGTAAGATGTAGACTAGGTCTACAAGTGTGACATGGATAGCAACTAGGTCAAGTGTTGACACTTGCAACACACACAAACATAGCCAGTTCTAGCTGAATGTTTTTGTATGGATGCAGGTAACAGCTAGATCCTTCTCCTTGTAGATGTAGTGGAGGCTAATACCAAGGGATAGACACAAATAGTTACATCTACAAGATGTCATTTTGTAATGTTCGAAGATCAAAGGTTTAATTTAAATGACTATATTGTTTATCAAATGCAGACTGTTGGTCACATACATGAAATGTTTATTCATTTTTACTTTTTTCTTTATGGTATGATTATTTAATATATTACTTAATGCAATTTTCTAAGTATGGTTTAGTAATGAGGGGATTTCCATACATAAATACACACACTCTCTCTCCCTACTAGTCTTTGGCTGGACTAGTCCCATACTTAGCAAATGTAATTAACTAATATATTAAATAATAATATACCTACTCTAATTTATCTTGAACTTAATCAAATGGTTGTTGTCAGGATATAGGTATTCACCCTAAAAATTGGAGTGTTTTTTTAATAATTATTTCTAATTTGATACTCCAATTTATCTTGACTTTAATCAGAAAATTTCCATCAGCATATGGGTATTAGAACCCTGAGAATGGGAGTATAATTAGGGGTACCTATCCCTGGACCAACCCTACAGACAATGGTCGAACTTCACTTGATCTTTGTCTTGCAAGATTGGAATATATTACAGTAACCAACATAACGACAGTTGGTTCACAAATCCGGTTGACATATTGACCAAAAACATGAGATTCCAGGTACTTATATTTCATATTTCGCATATTCTCCTCCTTGGAGGACCCTTTGACTAGAAAACAATTTGATATCCTTGTATCAAACACCTTTCAACACATCACAAATGACTGATATATAAACACTGAATCCAATTACTACAATTGGTGGGGGATAGATCCACTCGGTGGACTATCCTCAACCGTGTGGATCTTTCCTCTGGGATGGGGGAGGGCCACACACACACACACACACATTATTGGGTTAACAGGCAGTGGCCGCATTATCATATAAATTAGTGGCACTCTAAATATAGGATGCCTTAGACTCCCTCTCAAGTCTGATAATAGACACGCACATCCTAACTTGAAAACACAACACACGTCTACATCCTATTGGTCCAAGGTATGCATGGATGCTCACATGCTTAGTACTATCCGTAAGGTGGTTGTTACACACCTTCAGGGTCATTATCTCATCCAGCATTATCTTGGTTGTAGCACTCATATTTACTCAGAAGGTTATGATTTCTCTTTACTAATAGCCGAGTCCCCACTTGTTGACCTTGAATTACCTTAGCGCTCATACACATATGGATACATTACTGGCAGCTAGCTGGCTTACATAAGGGTCTATATCCTTGGGAAGGATTTATGTGGTTTTGCATATTACATTGTACCAACCACACAAATATCTTCACATGAACCCTCATAACTCGTTCTCGTATTTCCTCTGTTGGCCTCAAAACAGCGCATGATATATTTGATTTGATCTGACTCTCAAGTGTGCATGGAGTTTTCTATTTAAACTTGCTAGGCCTCACTATGAGCTTGCGTAGGCAGATCCACTCAACACACACGCACACACACGATTGCAAGGGAGGCCCCTCTCGGATTGTAGATTTGCTGCATGGTGCATACGTACTGAGAACCCGAGGTCAACTACCCTATCAAAGACATTGATGTCTAGCTTGGCGATGCACTTGGTGTATGAGATCTTCTCCCCTTGTGGTTTTCACCCACCATATATGTAGGTATGTAATCGTATATAATTTGTTTTTCTATACTTGGTCGATGCACCATTGCTATATCTCTCGAGCATATTACAAACACACACATATTCACTTTGAGTTTTACCAAACACCGAGCAAGTTTTTTTGAGCAAACAATAAACCGAGCATATTCCACCAAAATAATAGCCATTGTCCAAATTTGTACCTTTTTTTGTGGGCACCAGTTGCCCTAGTAGAAATTGTTCATTCATTTTTCTTCCAAAAACAATTCAAATTTCGGAACGATACATCAAGATGTTGAAGTTGATCCACAATTATAATATGATGTGCCTCTCCAAGCATGTGGAGCCTATCTATTATTTTTGTGGCCTTATTGACTCTCTCTCTCTCTCTCTCTCTCTCTCTCTCTCTCTCTCTCTCTCTCTCTCTCTCATGTGCCTCCTAGAAAGGGGAATGTGTTGACAAGGGTGTGTACTACTATGGTGGCAAAGTACAACTCTGGCTAGTACCCTTCTCTTTGCGAACAAGTATGTGAAGCTGAGGCATAGTTGGATGCTAGTATCCTAGTGATTTCCTTAGAAAGGACTCATCATTAACAGAATTTTTTAGTAGGGCAAAATAGGAGATATGCATGCATGATTTTACATAAACTTCAAGACATAGAATCTAATGAGGATGATGACATTTTTTTGGGAAAATACCAAAATATGTGTCTAATTTATTGAAAATTCCCAAAGTACCCCTCAAATTTCAAAAATTCCTAATATACCCTTGTATCATTTGAGATGGGTTAGCCTTGATTTTTGCATATACTTATATTTATGACAATGAAGAGTTATTTTTAAGTTTTCTAAAGGAAACTATTTATTAATGCGGTCACAAGTAGAGACATCCATGTCTAAAAAAGATGAGCAATATATTTCATCTGAAGAGACCACAATACCTTATCAAATCCTAGTTAAATCGTCTTCTTTTGAGAAAGAACCAATTTTCCTATGAAAAGTTGCAAAAAAACTTCAAAATTTTGTTTTTTGAGATGTTTACTAGGTTTAAAAATGTCATGGGCGGTCATGACAAGAAAACATTGTTGGACAAAAATGTTGTTTCCAGCCCATATAAATTTCCAAGCAAGGTGTACATTGGGAAATTTGGAGAAATTGCAGGGTATTTTGGGAATTTTTGGTGGTGTATATTGGGAAGTTTGGAAATTAGAGGGGTATTTTGGGAATAACCACAAATTAGAGGGGCATTTTGGTAACTGGAGATTGGAGGCGTGAACCCTCTCTCTCTCTCTCTCTCTCTCTCTCTCTCCTCGAAGCGGGAAGCGTACTCTCTCACACAGCTCTGGCAGATACATAGGGGCCGATAAGTCTCTCTTAGCTTCTCCCTCCCCCTCTCTCTCTCTCTCTCTCGTTTTGGTTTGAAAATTCGACCTTCGAAGACCTTTGCATGGAATACTAATTGTACAACAGCATACAAAGACGCCAGAAGCTAAGCTCTTCTGAAAGAAATTTGAAGGGAATAACCCCTCCATAACAAGCCTCTCATTATTTCGCACTCGATGCGGCTGACAAAACTCCCTCAATGCGCTTGATCAAATCTGGTGCTGATAGAGCCCCCTCCAATCTGTCAATTGGCTGGCCATTCTGCAAAAGAATGATTGTTGGAAGAGCTTGTACACCATATCTGCTGGCAATAGTCGGATATTTCTCTGAATCGAACTTCACAATACGAAGCTTGTCTTCCAAAGCACGGCCAACGTCATCTAAAATAGGAACCACAAATTGGCAAGGTCCACACCAGTAGCAAATCATCAAAACTGGAGTATGTCTTTTTAGCAGACTGGATCCAAGAAGAATGAGACGCCCAGACGAGGGAAAGAAATCAGGAAGACTTGTTGCAAAGCTGCTTTTGCAAATAGAAGAAAGGGGTCGAGCACCAGCATCTTCCACCTGCAAGCAAGCCTACGCGAGAGGGCGGCAGGCAAAGCTCACCACACAAGTGCGAGGAGGAGCATAGGCTTGGGGAAGCTGCACGGACACGAAGCTCTCTCTAATGAAAAATGAAGGGCAATGTGTGTAACGCTTCCATGGTGGTGAGCTCGCCAATTCTCTCTCTCTCTCTCTCTCTCTCTCTCTCTCTCTCTCTGTGTGTGTGTGTGTGTGTGTGTGCGCGTTGGGCTAATACGCAGCGGAGATGCCAGTGAAGGCGTGCTGCAGGCAGGGAAGATGACGACAAAGCCGTTTTTTTTATAAAATGATCTATCTCTACCTGGATTGCTGTTGTAACCAGTCCCCGCAGGCGCGGAATGGTTGCAACAACAAACCAAGGAGGCACTGTTCGGGAAAAATCATTTTTCTAAACATACAAAATTCCTTTCCTTGAATCTGCCAAAAGGAAATTGTAGAAAATTAGGTTATTTTTTTAGGGTTTTACACTAGTTTTCTTTCTTTTGGGGCAAAATTTCTCCTTTTCCCCTTGCCCACAACCAGCATTTTTGAAATTGAAAACGGCACGATATTAAGCTGAGACACATTTTTCTCGAACATTGCAAGAAGGGGTAGGGTCATGTGGATACGGTTGTTTCGTTTTAAAAAAGGACAAGTACACCAGGGAGCTGCTGTAGCAAACAGTATCATGTGGAGATAAAGTGACGCAGGCAGATCTATGATAGATAGATATGTTAATAGCCTCTCAATCAATTTAAGTGGCTTGTATAAGCACCTGCTAAATTCTTGGAAATGAAATCCATTTTAGTTAGATTTTTCACTTATGTGGCTTTAAGAAGTTTTCTATAAAAAATTAATTCAATAGCTATTTAGATGTCTAAACAAAAAATCCTCTTAGGGAATCCGCACAACACATAGTATGAGTTGATAAAAAAATGTCAAGAGTACATAAATCAAGGGTTGAAGTTGTATTTCCTGCATGGCCATCTCTAAAGACTAATTTAATAAAATGCGTATAATTTTACTGAATTAATTCAATGGTAGACCTATTCGTTTTGAATTATAGACTCGCGCTTCTTTCAAAATTCTCTCAATACGTATGTAATGAGCCTATCACACTTCAATGTTGCTTACATAAAAACTCTCATGTCTTCGACAGATCCTAACAAGATGCTCAAAGAGTTTCATGAAGTTTATACGTCATATGTCAAAGTTATGCTTAAAATACTAGAATCTAAGCATGAGCCACTTTCAGGGCACCAACCACTTTTGTGGCCCATTACAATACTAGTGATAATTAATTACATTGATTAACTATTAGTCAAGTCTGGTAAAAAGTAGTAGAAAACTCATACCTCAATACTCCGATCGAGATGGTCATGAGGCAGTTGGGTTGCTTGAGCTCATCATGCATTGGGCACATCACTTCATCATTGCCACTGCATTCGATAACCAATCATCAATAGAAGAAGGTGGGATGATAGATTATCTCCTTGTTCAGATCCTCACCTAGCTTGGATTTCAATGTTTCCTTGGCCATACTAGACATTGATTCTTGGATGATTGTCTCTTGAACAAAAAATTTTGTTGTTTTAGTGGTGGTTTTTGGTACAGACTCCTTGCTTTTATCTTTCTTGATAAGAGTGATTTTTGATGGAGCGGTTTTCTTGAGCCTTTGCTCTAGTCTATCCGCATGTGGAGTCTCCTTAAGAGAATGTATGGGCAAAGACTTCAATCCTTCCCTCTAGTGATTTCTCCACATTTCTTGGATCTTCTTGATTGCATGGATTACCTATTGTTGTTGAACTTCCGATAAAGTAACCATCTTGAGGTTTTCTTGTACTTTTAACAAGCCTTCAGGCTGATTTACTACGTCTTGTATCTATTCAATTTCTTTTTGATATTCTTGATCAGTCATCTTGGGGTTATCTTGCATTTTTTCCAAGCCCTTTGATTGATCATATTCACTTGTAGCATGCTTTGGCATTTTTGGCTCTGGGATGGGTTCCTTTAAGAAGGATTTTTGTAGGTCCACCACACCTTGGGCCTCTTCTAAGCTGTAGCTACTAGCTAACAGGCCTTGGACTGTCTTTTTGGCGTGCTCTTCTTCCATAAGTGGTTTGTATGGGTCCTCTACCTTTGTACTTTCGAGGGGGGTTTGAATTGCATGCTCTGATTGAAAGCCTTCATTTGTTGGTGGGGACTTCATGCGATTAGATTTGTAGGCACATGGCTTGCTATTTTGGTTCTTCTTGTTGTTGATTTTCCTTTTCTTACCCTTGCCTTTCTTGCTCCTCCTGCTGGTAGATATGGTCCATCATATCTATGACATTGTCTTGATCAAAAGTTTCCTCTTTTGTAGTGGTCTCAGCAGCTTGTTGGTGGTCTAATTGTCTCTTGTTGTTGATTCTCTGGCAGAGGAACTTTCTTTAGTTGATCCTGTCTTCATTCTTTTTGGCGTGCTCTTTCATTTTGATCTTTTCTGTATCTCCTCTTCTTTCAGGAGCCTCTCTTTGCTTTTGCTGTCTACTTTCTACTCACCTTTCTACTTTCTCTCATGTTCATCCTTAACTTTTTTCTCTCTTGCTCCACTCTCCTAGTGTATGCCAATACTTGCTTCCTTTATTGAGTGGTGGGGTCTAATTGTTGGAGCTCTATCTTTTCCTTGTCAGTCTCTGATCCAACTGACTCGGAGCTATGGCCCCTTCATCTCCTACATATTCTCATTGTGTCATTTTCTTGGCTCTCATTGAAAGGGTGGTTGTAATGTGCGTGCTAGTCTCCACCCAATTGTGCTATCTTATAGCCTCCCCCTAGCGTACACACTATCCGTCGGCCATGCCGGTGGCCTTGCCCATAGGACCCATGTCCTTACATTACCCCCCTCCCCCCTTGGAGAATCGTTTTCGTCCTCAAAAATGAACGGAGGAAAACATTGCTTAAGTGCAGAGACATTCTCCCATGTAGAACCTTCTTCAAGTCTATCTAGCCATTTTACCAACACCTGTCGTCTGACATGATGCTGGTGCCAAGCTCATGAGAATCCAAAATCTTTTTGGGCTCATGAGGAATGCTTGGCAGTTCGATAAGGTCAACTAACACACCTGTGTCAATGAAATTATCATTTTGTCCTAGATGTTTTTATAAACGGCTAACATGAAAAACAGGATGAACTCGTGAGTGCTCTTGGAGAGCTAACTTATAGGCCACTTGACCTATGCGTTTGAGAATGGTAAACGATCCACACTAGCGTGGTGAAAGTTTAGCAGCTTTTCCCGTCTTTAGACTTTCTAAATGCTCCGAAACTTTGAGGAAAACCTTGTCTCCTTCTTTGAAAGTAGCAAGACGACGATGCTCATCTACGTACTTCCTATTTTGCTTAACATTTTGTCAAGCAACTCGAAGCATGTCAAAATGGTCTTGGAGAAAATCCTTTGCTTGCTGTATCTTCTCCTTAGCCAACCCCACCGTAACGGGTGATCTAGGTTGAAATCCATACAAAAGCATAATGGACTAAACCCTGTAGTCACATGCTTTGAACTATTATAAGCAAACTCCAATATAGGTAAGTAGTCTTGCCAATCGGTTTTCTTCTTGCTAACGTACGCTCGTAGCATATCCCCTAGCACTTGATTAACTTTTTTTGTTTAAACATCCGATGATCAACCGTACTTAGATTAAGTTTAGTTTCCAACTTTTGGAACACACCTCTCCAGAAGTGATTATCAAACTTTCGATCTCTATCACTAATGATACTAGCTGGAAGACCATAGAGTTTATATATATGCTCTACAAATAACCGTGATAATTCTAGTGTCTTAACCGTAGTCTTAGTGGGAATGAATCGACCCATCTTTGTGAGACGGTCTACAATTACCCAAATGGCATCATGGCCACGATTTGTAGTAGGTAGTCCTACTACAAAATCCATAGAGATACTCTCCCACTTACCTTGTGGAATCTCTAAAGGATGTACAAGGCCACCTACCTTGAGGCGCTCTGCCTTATTAACTTGGCACTATTGGCAATTTAGTACGTACTCTTGAACATCATGATGTAAGCCCGGCCAATAAAATTGCCATCGAACTAACGAATACGTCTTACGAATACCTGGATGACCAGCACTTGGTCTATCATGACACTCAAATAAGATTTGGCGCCTAGTGTCTAAGTCCCTTGGAACACATACTCTACCCTTGTGGAGTAAGTAGCCATCATCAATGGAAAAATTATTCCATCTCTTAATCTCTTCCTGAGTAGGGGTGGAGCTCTGTGTGTTGGGGTTTGTATCTGCACGTGCAAATACATGTTGATCTGGCTGTGCAGAGACATGTGAGTGTCAGGGATCCCTTTTTAAAACTGCACTCCACACTTTAGCATATGATTGATCTTTTGCACACTTGCCACGTAATGACTCTAAATATTTCCATCAAAGCAAGTAAATTAATTTGAGGCATCCGACTTAGTGCATCCTCTACTACATTATATCACCCCTTGCAATATCGTAGCTTACAATCATAATCTTGAAGGATTTTGGTCCATCTAGCTTTATGGCCCTTCAAGTGTTTTTGAGTAGTAAACCATTCGATACTCTCATGGTCAAAAACTACTTCAAACTCGGTACCATATAAATAGTGTTTCCACTTTCGTAAAGCGTGAATTATGGCATAGAACTCTCTCTCATAGACAAAATAATTTTGTTGAGCTCTATCTAACTTTTTACTTTCAAAGGCTATAGGTCTTTCCTCCTAGAGAAGTACTGCACCAATTGCTTTATCACTAGGATCACTCTCTACCATAAACGACTTAAGTGGGTTGACGATTGCTAGGATGGGAGCAGCTACCTTGAGCTGTTCATAATCGCATTTTTGGTCTTATTCCCAAGAAAAGGTCTTACCTTTTGCTTTAAATAGATCCGTCATAGGAACATCAATTTTGGCATAATCACGGATATACTGTTGATAAAATGCAGCCATGCCTATGAATATTTGAAGCTCCTCAACCGTGTTGGGATGTGGCCATCGAAGAATGGTAGTGACCTTGTCAGTGTCCATTTTGATGCTAAAATAAGAGATCACATGACTAAGGTAATGTATCTTTTAAAGAAATCGCACTTGCTTTGCTTAGCATATAGTGCGTGAGCTCGTAGCTATTCGAACACTAATTGTAAGTGTTCTCTGTTTTCATCTTCAGTCTTACTGTAAATCAGAATGTCATCAAGGAAAACCACAACAAATTTTCCAAGATAGGGATGTAAGACACTATCCATGAGTTTCATAAATGTAGCTGGAGCATTGGTTAGACCAGAAGGCATAACCAAAAATTCAAAATGCCCAAACCATGTCCTAAAGGAAAATTTGGAGATATCTTGTAGCAGGATACGCACCTGGTGGTATCCGGAATGAAGATCTACCTTTGTATAGTATCTTGCCCCGTGGAGTTGATCAAACAACTCATCGACTTGAGGCTAAGGATACTTGTTCTTGATGGTTATTGCATTTAATCCCTGATAATCTACACACATGCGCATAGTACCATCTTTCTTTTTTACTAATAGAATTGGTGATGCCCAAGGCAAAGTGCTAGGTCTAATGAAACCACGAGCAAGGTAGTCATCCAATTGACTCTCAACCTCCTTGGCTTCTTTAGCAGTCATACGATAAGGTGGTTTACTCACCAGTCTAGTGCCTGGAAAGACATATATGCCATGCTGCACACCTCACGTGTAGGGGGTAAACCTGATGGTAAATCACTTGGAACACATCACTATACTCCATGAGTAAGTGAGTTAGCTTTTGCCGTGCAAAAGTAGAAAGTAAACTAGAGTTATGCTGGGATTCCTATAATGTTTTTTTTACAACAGCTGCACATTGCTCTACAGAATAACAATTGAGAGCACTTTGCTCGTTAGATTTGTTAACACTTTGTTTATCATTATAGTTCGTTGCACTTTGTATACCATTAGAATTCATTGCACTTTGCATACCATTACTAGAATTCATCACACTTTGCTCTCGAGAACTCACAAGACTTGAAGAGGAGCAGTAACAAAAAAAGGCTTCATCTATTAAACCTTCTTTTTGCAAAATAGAAAGCTTGGTTGTACATATAAGAGGTGCAGATGGTATTCTTTTCTCACCAAGCAAAAGCACATGTTTACCATTGGCCATAAAGGGTAAGGAGTTGTGTTCATAAACAGTGTGCAATGTGTTTCCTAAACCATGCAACCACTCTCGTCCTAAAACTACATCATCATGGTCCATGTTCATAACTTGGAAGTCAAGGGTCATCGTATGATCTTGAACAATAAGCTCAACCCCTTGAACTATCGTGTCTATCATTCCCAGACATCTTCTCCACCACATACTTGTGAGAGCAGGGAGTCTGTGTACGCTTCAATTTCTTGAATATCTTATAGAAGTTATGAGTTGCACCATTATCCACTAAAATACAAATGTTAATAGTGCCATGCATGCGAATCAAATCATGGGGGCCAAGGTGGGCTGCCACATTGAAGCAGACACACAACACTTGTGCTTTTCTTCTATATGAAGAAACTCGACAGCACAATATTTAGGAGATGAATCTAATGTGAGGTGTTGCACCGTGTGCATGGCCTTTTCTTTGCCTTGCAAAAGAGGATAATCTTTCTTGTTATGTTGGTTCGAAAGACATCTAAAACACAATTTGTGTTTCTTTGCACGCTCAAAATCAGCAAGGCTAAGAGACCCATGGAGTATCTCATGATTGCTTAGGCTTCTTAGCCTCTTGTGAGCAAGGAGAGGTACATTGTCTCTTATTCCTCTTGGAACGTGTCGGAGATCTACCTCGCCATTGAATCTTAGCCACATTGCTCTTAGCAAAAGTATTCTTAGAGTAGGGAACATTTCCTTTCCTCTCTTGGTTATCATCATATCTGTGGGCATGACTGATGGCTTCTTCCAAAGTTTTTGGATGTTGGGTCTTGACATGAAGATGATAGTCTTTGTCAAGACCCCTATTAAAACCCCGTATCTTTTGGATTCATCTAGACCTTCTAGTTTTAATATGATTTTTCAATACTTCGAAAGGTACTGTGTTAGAGAGAGGCCAAACATGCGGCATGCATCCCATGCTAACCAATTCTTATCTTCTTCATTGGAGTCCAAAAACTCTTTCGAAAAAGAAGCTTGAAACGCAGCTCAAGACGGAGGACAAGCATCTATTGGAAATGTCATCTACCACTTATAGGCCTTGCCTTTAAGAGATAGACTTGTTTCCATAGTCTTCTTTATATCTAGGGTGTGTCTCAATCTATGAATATCACTCCATTTGTGTAAGAACGTATTGACCGGATCCTTGTTGCGATCACGGTCTTCCTTGTGAAACTCAAGAATGGTGATATTGTTAAGTAATGCATTGCTACCTTATGCATCTTTTGCAGCACTTTTCTCTTGGACTCCTTGAGTCGTGCGAGCTTGGTTCCCTTGAACCGTGCCACTTGTGGCTCCTTGAGTCATCTGTGAATTCATAAATTTCACAAGTAACTCCGTAATATTGGTAACATTTGCATTGAGTGCAGTGAGGTTGCTTTCATGTACGCTTTGGCGATGTTCCAAAGTCTTGAAAGAAGCCATATCTACGAGCCCATGATCTCCTAGATCATCATCATCATGCATATTAGTGTCAGCAACACCCATGGTGCCCCGATTTTGATCTATGTGCTCAAAATCAAAAGTGTGTATAGGTGGGATATCCTCACTGGCCATGGTAAACACACATTAATGTAAAGAGAGAAAAAACATCAACTTGTACCTTGTGAAATTGAAGTCTTTGTGTTTTGTATGCTATACGATTTGCGTTGCATGGGAACGTCGCCTTGCGGAAATTGTTGCGCTTCACGTGTCGTTCGTCATAAGAACACCTTTGTTACCTCTTCACAAAAACTCGGCGTTTTTGTGAAGGCTTTTGCTCACTTTGAAGCTAGCTCCCTAAGGAAAAAAGAATTTTGGAGGAAAACTTGCCTTCCTCCAAGAAGTGAAAAGGAAGGGTGAAGCTACTTCCTTAAAGTTTGAAGCTTCTAGTTTTCCTTTCAATACAAGTATGCTATCTTTCCTATATAACAAGGGTCAATAGCTTGATGGTAAAGTGTTGGCCTCTTACCCTCATGGGGTGCGTTCAACCCTCCTTCATGCAAGGGTTAAGCGGGCCTTTTGCACGCGCAACCAATGGCGCCAACAAAAGTCTTCGGAGTCTCGGTGCCGTCGAGTTTGCCTTGGTCGCCCACCTTAATCACCCGTCGTGGAGGGCATAGGTGGGGCATCTGCGATCGGCTGTTGCTGTCTGTCTCCGCTCTTTGTACAGGAGACTATGCGTGTCTTCTTTTTTCTGCACAACAGAGACATCGCTTTCTGTGGAACGTGGGAGATGTTGGGTTTAAAGCCCAAGTAATCTCTTATACAGATATGGCCAGCTGCCCACCTAGCTCGCTTATCACTAACTCTTTGTAAATACTCACATATACTTTTGTGAATAATAAGATTTGGGAGATAACCCTTCAACAAATTCTCTGCGTATTGTGTAAGCTCTATGTCTGTGTATCTGTGTGTGTGTGTGTGTGTGTGTGAGTCGATCTAAGCTCCGCTCCGCGACTTCAATTGGTATCACAGTTTTTGCGTAATCTTGCGCACGCGCACTTTTCAGGCAGATTCTGGATCTGGAGCTTGGAAATTCACACTCAGCATTCCAGGAGTACTTCCAGTAGGTGACCTGTTGTTTTATCCCCCTTTCGAAGCTTTTTATGCCCTCAGAATTTCGTTCTGAGCACTACATCAGAAGATAGGTTTCAACCGCAAAGAAACCCGTCTTGTGTAGATTGGTCAGCAGGAGGTGGTCAGCATCGATATCGAAATCGACATACATCACTCATTAGTCTTCAAAGCATCATCCATAGACCAAGTACACACATATATCATCAGATATATACATTGCAGTCTGCATTGCTACTTCTTGTGCTTGCCAGGTTCCAGGGGAGGTGTGGCCATACGACGGCTTGACACCACTGGTATGTATTGCAGATTGATGTACTGTGATTGTGGGTCTCCTAGTTGTGAGTCACGCTAGTAGATATAACGTCGCGGTGGTCATAGGATAGTGATTGGTCTATTGTAGGATGTATGCTAGTTTTGGGCAGTTTGCTGAGCCATCTAAGAGGGTCGTGTGTGAGGTTTTTTGAAGCCAAGCACTCGGGGCTGGGTTATCCAGTGGAGTTCCCCTCTACACGCATCCTCTTCTGTGATTTTTATCCCATAGGATGTATGACTTTGTGTAGACACTGGATTGCATCTTATGCGTCAGGCCGTTGAGGCATTGTTTAGGGTTCAGTCTTGAGACAGATACAGGTTCTGTGATCGTCCAGACAAGAGACAGTGTATGCTTATAGGATAGCATATTACAGAGATTTTTAGATTTGTCACATGCTTATAGGATAGCATATTACATAGATTTTTAGATTTGTCACTGGTCAACTATTTATGGTTGTTTTTGAGCTATCTTTTGGTTTTCAGAGCTCAATTTACAGGGGAGACTCTGTCAAAAGTTTTCAAAATACTGATAGTTCTTGAGGAGAGGTGTTCAACTTGTTGTTTACAGCTTGTTTATTGTGTACAGAGGCCAGTTTATAGGGGATACTCTGACGGATTTTTCCGAGGAGTAAACAGTTTGGCAGACATGGCATCTTCTCAAAGTGAGACTCTTTACAACATAAAGAAGTTGGATGACAGAAACTTTCCACTCTGGAAGAAGCAGATTTTGTAGGTTTTGGTGCAGAAAAAACAAGTGAAGCCACTGAAGCTCAAAGGGGAGAGACCAGAAGGTATGAGTGAAGATGAGTGGGAAGATCTTGACAAGTTAGCTTGTTCCACAATCATGTTGACACTGACAGAAAATTTTACTTCAACATAGCAGAAGAGACTATAGCGTATGGCGTATGGCAAAAGCTATGTGGTATGTACGAGAAACAAAGTGTTGCTTCTCAGATTTACTGGCTCAAGAAATTGGTGGATTTGAAGATGAAGGAAGGGACCGCCATGTCAAATCATCTCAACAATGAATTTCACACAATTTTCAGCCAGTTAACAACACAGGAGATAGTCTTTCCAGATTCAATGAAGGCGATGTTTCTCTTAATCACTTTGCCAGACAGTTGGGATGCTTTCGCACAGCGTTAAGTAATTTTGTGGTGCCAGAAGGTCTTACAAGTGCCAATGTAAAAGGCAGCTTGCTCATAGAGGAAGTGAACAGGAAGAACATTGACAAAGGCAAAAGCAGTAGTGCTTTGATCGTTCGAGGGAGACAACACTCTAAAGAGAAGAAGGGTAAGAAAGCACAAAACCAAAGCAAGTCTCGTGACTCGAAGTCAGAGGATGGCATAAAATGCTACCATTGTGGCAAGAAGAGTCACATGAAGAGAGACTATACGAAGTGGAAACAAGGAAAAGGAAAAACAAAGAGTTCTGAGCAAGATGAAAAGAAGTGTTCACTGAAGATTGAAGAGGTGAATGTCACATGATCAGGTTCAGACAGTGATTTTGGTATAGCAGCTGGTGACATCTTCCCCATAAGAAATTTTGATTCTATTTTCTTGATTGCAGAGGATGGACATGCTATGAGTGATGGGATTATCGACTCAGGGGCATCTTTACATGTTCTCCGCACAAAGAGTGGTTTACATCATATGTGACTACTAAAGATTATGTCAGACTTGGCAATGAGCAGGTTTGTGACATACTTGGAGTGGGAGATGTGCAATTGAAGTTTTAGAATGGCTCTTCTTTATGGCTCAAGAATGTCAGACATGTTCCAGCAATCCGAATGATCTTGATTAGTAGAGGGAAGTTGGATGATACGGGTTATGTGACAGTTTTTGGGAACAGCACTTGGAAGATCTCCAAAGGTTCGATGACTGTAGCACATGGCAGAAAGGTCAGGAGCTCTGTACACTTTACATATTTCAAAGGTTAAAAACCATGTAATTAATGTGATTGAGCAGCCAAGTGTGTCACTGTGGCGTCGTAGGCTGGGACATATGTCAAAAAGAGGAATGGAAATACTTTCTCGTTATGGTTATTTGCCTGGATTTTCATTTCAAGATTTCAAGTTTTGTGAGCATTGTGTTTATGGTAAGCAAACACAGGAACCACACAGATCAAAGAGGAATTGTAGGGACGAACGGTTAGCTCTTGTACACAGTGATCTATGCGAACCAATGCCTAGTTTGTCACTAGGGGGAGTAGCGTACTTTTGTACATTCATAGATGACTATTCTTGCAAAGTATGGGTTTACTTCTTGAAGCACAAGGATGAGGTGCTCAAGGTCTTTCAGACATTCTTGCAGCTTGTGGAGAATCAGAGTGGTCAGAAGCTGAAGTGCTTGAGAACTGACAATGGTGGAGAGTACGTTTCCAAATCTTTTCAAGACTTTTGTGAAGCAAAAGGGATAAAGCAGGAACTTACTGCACCATACAATCCTTCACAGAATAGAATTAAAGAACATATGAATAGGACCATACAAGAGAAGGTCAGAAGCATGTTGTCAAATGCTCAGTTTCCTGATGGATTTTGGGCGGAAGCAGTGGCTACAACATTCCATTTGATCAACAGGTCTCCTAGTAGGGTTCTCGATAAGAGTGAAGTGGCCGAGATGCTATGGACAAGCAAGGCACCTTCGTATAAGCATCTCAGAGTCTTTGGTTGTGAAGCTTATAGCCATATTCCTAAGGATTTCAGGAATAAGTTAGAACCAAAGAGCAAGAAGTGTATATTTCTTGGCTACAGAGAATCGGGCGAGATGGGTTACCAGCTTTGGCATCCTGAGTCCAGAAAAGTTATTTGTAGCAATGATGTGCATTTCAATGAATCCAAGTTTCATGCTAAGCCAGAGAAGACGGAGGAGATCAGAAGAGTTGTCTTCAAGGAAGATGGACCTAGTGCTAGCACATCAAGATAGCATGGTCAGGCTCAGGAATAGCCTATAGTGGCTAGAGAGGCAGAATCAATTGTGGTGAGACGTTCTGAGCATGTCTCCAAAACACCTAATCGTTATGTGCCACCTCTAAATTATGTCATGCTCACGGATTGCGGAGAACATCTTGTTACAAGGAGGCATTACAAGTGGTTGACTCGAAAAAATGGCAGTTGGCCATGCAATCAAAGGTGACGACGCTGTATAAGAATCAAACTTGGGATTTGGTTCAATTGCCAGAGGGCAAGAAATCTCTACCTTGTAAGTGGGTTTACAGGTATTAGCTTACTCCTCATGATGGACAACCAAAATACAAAGCACGATTGGTTGCTAAGGGTTTTAAGCAATAACATGGAATAGATTTTGATGAAGTCTTTTCACCAGTTGTCAAGATGACAACATTGAGAAGTGTACTTGCTTTGGTTGTCAAACATGATCTCCATTTACATCAGACGGATGTGAAAATGTCATTTCTTCATAGAGATTTTCATGAGGAGGTTTATATGCAGCAGCCAGAAGGGTATGTTGAGAAAGGCAAACAGAAATTGGTATGTCCTTTGAAAAAGAGTCTCTATGACAAAGAGAAGTTTCACCAATTTATGCTTTCCCAAGGATACAAGAGAAGTGAGACCGATCATTGCCTGTATACTCGACAAGCTAAGGATGATAGCTTGATAATCCTCATCTTGTATGTGGATGACATGTTATTTGCTGGTAGAAAAATGGCAGAAATTCAGCTCTTAAGTAAAAAATGACAAAGGTTTTTGACATGAAAGACATGGGTGAGGAAAGTCATATACTGGGTATGCGTATCCAGCGAGATAGGTCAAAGAAGATGCTTTACTTATCTCAAGATGAGTATATTGACAAGGTGTTGCAACGGTTCCATATGGACAGGGGAAAGGCATGGATGACACCATTGCCGTCATAGTGAAACTAAGCAACCAAGATTGCCCACAGTCTGAGGTGGAAAAGGTTGAAATCAATTTGGTGCCGTATGCGTTTTCACGTGGGAGTTTGATGTATGCAATGATTGCTACACGTCCGGATATTTCATTTGCAGTGGGAGTGGTTAGTAGATATATGTCAAATCCCGGCAAGAAACATTGGGAGGCAGTGAAAGGTATCATGAGATACTTAAAACATACAAAGAGTATGCGCATATGATATGGTAGTCAGGATTTGAGTGTCAGAGGATACACTGACTCAGATTATGTAGGAGACTTGGATAAGAGGAGATCTACATCATGCTATGTCTTTACATTGGCTGAAGGTGCCATATCATGGGGATCTCAATTACAAGATTGTATTATGCAGTCTACTATAGAAGCTGAGTATGTTGCAGCAAATGAGGCATGCAAAGAAACTATTTGGCTTGGTAGATTGGTAGCTGACTTGGGAATCAAATTAGATATGCCAAAGTTATATTGTGATAGTCAAAGTGCTATACAATTGGCAAAGAATCCAGTGTTCCATTCGAATACTAAGCATATTGATGTGAAATATCACTTCATTAGGGAAGTACTTGAAGACAAGCAGATACAACTGATGAAGATCCACACCAAGGACAATCCTGCTGATCTACTCACAAAGGGACTTCCAGGAGAGGGCTTTGTGCATTGTCATGAGTTATTGGGCATTGGATAGATGGCAGCCATGTAAATATTTTTACATTTATGTTCATAGATTTACAATTACTTAAAGTGCCACATTGGACTTTAAGTGGGAGGTTGTTGGGATTAAAGCCCAAGTGGCCTCTTATACGGATATGGCCGCCCGCCCGCCTAGCTCGCTTATCACTAACTCTTTGTATATACTCACATATACTTTTGTGAATAATAAGATTTGGGAGATAACCCTTCAACGAATTCTCTGCGTATTGTGTAAGCTCTTTGTCTGTGTATCTGTGTGTGTGTGTGTGAGAGAGAGTCGATCTAAGCTCCGCTCCGTGACTTCAGGAGAGAAGCAGCGCATCGCACGCACATGCAAGACGCTTTTCGTCTCCTCCCAAAAAATAGCTCGGACACCAGTGAAAGGGTGGTGGTAATGTGTGTGCTAGTCTCCACCCAATTGTGCTATCTTATAGCCTCTCCCTAACGTACGCCGCTATCCGACAGTGCCGGTGGACTTGCCCATAAGACCCATGTCCTTACACTCATGGTCCTTGTAGATGTAGTTGTGCTACCACTTTCTTGGCTCGCGTGGTCCGTGCAGATGCAAATGGTGCTGCTACCTTCTTTGCTTTGGGTTGTTGCACCCTTTTTCCCATTTATTTGAGTTTGGGGCATCCTCTAGTGAGTTTAGTTCTCCAAATAAACATGCCGTAGTCTTTGTCAAGAATCTGGCTCCCCCTACGTATGGGATGTCGGACAGTTTGTCCCATTGCTTTTGCTTGACTGCCATTACAAGCTGATCCAAGTCCCATTTGGCTAGATCAATAGGGACATGCATGTGTTGCAATACTAACTTATGTAAGGTTGACGCTAAATTTCTATTGGGCCTTGTGTATCTCATTTGCCTGTCAAAATGAAGGTGCTGGTGCAAAACCCTCATCAAATGTTCTATCCTCCTTTCATTGCTGCTACTAAAAGTCGACAAATTCATAGTATGGAACTCCTCATTCGCATAGCCCTGTGGCTTTATCGATTCTCCCCTTGGCAACTTCATGATTTTTGTTATGGAATTTGGGGTGATCTCTACTGTAACCTTCTCTCGTCTACCTTTGTAAGAGTTGCCGTCATACTTTCTTCATCCACCTTGTGTAGAGTGGTGATTAGCTCATGAGCTTGTCTATAATCCGCTCATACTTTCAGCTTAGATAGAAAATACTCAACTCCTAGCCTTGAGATGGATCTGTCAGAATTTTGTCCTGTGTATGCAATTGTGTTGAAATCTTTGGGCATTTGTGGTGCCTCCCATCTCTTTCCTTGCTCGTCCTTCCATACACAATTAAAGACTTTGAGGCCAAACAGTGCTTGGATGGCCTCATCAATATAACAATTTTTGGACCCTGTGATGTGGTCCATGTCGACCTGATAGCTTTCATTTTCTTCAACCTTGTAGATACTCATATGTCACATTTTCTTCACAGTATCTGAACCCATGGCAAACAAATGACAAAAATCCAATTTTTAGCTAGATACTCATCAATTGTCAGTCATTTGTGTAATTAGTATACTGAAAGTTAGTTTGGTCATTATCTTGAGCTCAGAGTGTCCAATTTTGGAATAAAAGGTGTCATTGGGATCCCCTTGAGATGTACTTCATCATGATCTACTCCAATCTCAAAAATTTGACAAGTGGCAACAACTGTGGTAGGTGTCATCTATGCCAAATCTGATATTTTTCACATATTTTGTATATTTACCTCTCCTAATCCCATCCATGCTATGCATGATCAATTTGGACACCTCAATATTCAAATTAGACCCAAAAATCTCTTTAGAATTGGTCTTTTCAGAGTCAAGTTGAAATTTTTGACGTTTGGCTTGCTTTGTGACTTCATTTTTGCATTCTACTATTCAAATGGGTTCTCCAAACTGGCAACATGGTATAGCTTGTCGATTTTCTTGGCTGAAGTGCACTTTTCAAGTCATGTGGTAACAATTGGGATACCTATCAACTTTGCCTATTTTTAGCATGAGTGGTGCCCTCTAAATCCCCTTTATGTGTAGAGTCTGCTGCCGCTCTACATGGTCAATTTGGATGAGTGGTTTGGTTTCCACTTAGTTTTTGCTCTTGCTTGGAGGCCTGTTTGTTAAGCAAGCCCTAGTTATGTTTTTGCAATTGGGTACAAACCTTCCTTGTAGCTTCCTAAGGTCATTTATGTGCTTTTTGAAGGGTTCAATTGTGAACTTTGTCCCATGGGCTAACAACTTTGCCTGTTTTTTTTTTTTAAGCACTAAAAACGTACTTTCTATGTTAACTTTAACCTCGGACAACTTTTTGTCCTATTTTTTAAGGCAATTGGTTCCTTATGGTTAGGTGAAGCTTATGATCCAAAAATTTGAGGCTTTTCCACAAGTTTTGCCTTGTTTTGCAATTTTTAAAACCGTTGGACTCTGAAATCTATAAATCTTTGAATAGAAATTCCTTGTTGGTCCAATTTGAGAAAAAAAGGTGTCATTCGACTCCTTGTCACCTGCAGAACCTTGTTCCCAGATTGATGGAATGGGTACCCACTTGTCCGAACACATAGCTGGACACCACATTTGTAGTCTATTATTTTTTTGAGCTATTTTAGTGATACTCTGTGTAAATCTTGATTCTAGAGTAGCATGTCAATTTCTTGAGATGTAATTCTTTCATGACAGTTGTAAAAGTCTATGTGAGTCGGCCACTGGCCATTTAGAAAACCCTAGGTATAAAGGTCAATAACTTTCATGTGAGAGGAAACTTATCTTGGGAAGAAGAAAGAGCTTTGTTGTATGTACGCTCAAGTGACTACAAAGCTCTGACTTGTAATCAACTTTTGTAATGACTGGGTAATCTGTTTTCAATTCCAAAACTTGCGTTGTGTTCCTTTTTCATTGCTCTTTCATTCAAGTGTAAGGATTGTCAGTTTTGTTGTGCTTTGTGACTACGCTTTAGTGAGCCTTAATTACATATTTGAGTGCCTAGATAACTATTTTTTGACGTTTTGACCATAGGAGAGTGTTCTTAAACCATAGGGAAATATTTTTGGCATGTTTTGTTACATTTTTTATGACCTTTTTCATGACAGATCATGATTTTGGTACCTTGCTGAATTGCAACCAGACTTGGTAGGATAGTGCCCCTAGATTTCTTTCATCTCCTCCTAAAGGTTCATTGCATTTTGAGTCTATTCGATGCCGAAATGGCCTGATGACCTAGAGATGTGAGAAAGGACATAAGAAGATTTCCCTAATCATTGAGTGATTGATTTTCTTCTTGAGTTGTTGTTAGATTGTTAGGTTCACTTCTTGAGATCGACAATCTCAAAGAGTCTCCGTATCCCATCCGAGTCACGTCCCTGAGTATTGACATTATGTTAGTGTCAGACGTCCATCGTGGTGACCGCAAACATTGGCACGGTTATCAGGGATACTGAGCCTTAAATAGTGAGTGACCTAGTGCGTATTTAGAGCATATTTACACCCTAGAAGTGAAGCAGCTAGACACAAGTTTTAGTGCTTGATAGACTCTAGAAGTCAAGGACTTGCTAGAGGTAAAGAGGGTTGTGAGTGAGATAAAGAGGTAAAGAGGGTTGTGAGTGAGATAGACAAAAGCATTTCATTCTTCACATTTCTCTATGCTTTTATAGTGTTGTTTATTTTTCCATTTTGACTTTATTTTGCACCATTCTATTTGTTTTTGTTTCATGTTTCATTTTTGTACTTAGAAGTAGGGTAAGTAGAAACTACCACCATCAAATTTCGGCTAACAAATCGAGTGAAAAAAGGGTGAAAACCATATTTTGGCCGGAATGACCATAACTATGAGGTTTTGAAAATTTGATGATAAAGACCTCAAAAGTGATCCAGATTCAAAAAGTTATGGATCAAGGACATCAACATAATCTCTAGAAGCAATCTGGAAAGTTTGTCCAGATCTTTTGGAGGACCATGGATCGCGATCCATGACCCCCAAAGATCAATTTTGTAAAAAAGTGACTAGTGACATTGTGCATCAATTGGACATTTCTCTGATTAAGTTTGCTTGAAAAATAAACTTAAAAATCACTACAAAATTGGCTGATAGGCCAAAAAGAACAAAACAAGCATTGTAGACACAAAATTTGGGGTTTTTCAGCTTTTTAGGATCCAAAAAAAAGGGATGAGATTTGGCTTCTATATGGAATAGAGAACCAACAAAACAAAACTTGTGACAAAATGCTTCCAAACATAGATCGTGATCAATGTACTTTTTTGACATCTGGGATTGATATTTGACCAATACATCCCTGATAACTAGTGGAACAACTTTGCCAAAAGGGACCATAACCAAAAATTGCAAAAGTTAGTCAAAACATCAAAGTTTTACCGTATAGCCAAAAATCATAAAGGTGACACAATTTTTTTTTCTTTTGGTTTGGGCAAAAGTGATTCAAATTCAAAACGATTTAGAAAAGAGCGTCACCATAACATGGACTATAAGTTGACAAAGTCTCATATCAAAATGAGGTCAAACATGGATCATGATCCATGTGTCTCATCATGATCTTTGGCTAAAAATTGACAAGGATAACTCATAGAAGTTGAGAAACACATTTCCAACAAGAGCCATTGGCAGAAAAGTTGCAAAAGGTGGTCAAAAGAGCCAAAATGTGTCAAGTGCAGTTCACTAAAATTGCTCTAACTTTTGATATACAACTCCAAATTGAGTCAAGTATATCCAGGAACAAAGCCTACAGGCAAAAAGAGCTAATTTTTCAAGGTTTTCTAAGTCTAATTTTTTAGGGTACCCAGGACTAATTTTTAGAGACTAAAAGATTCACAAAGACCTAACTTTTGAGAGGTCTGACTAGGGGCAGAAAAGGGATAAGTTGCACTAATCCAAACTGGGTTTGTCAAGGACTATCTTGAGAGTTTTGAGTAAGCCTTAACCATGATAGACCATTCACCACTAGGCTTTTCTACTCCATTGAGAGACATGAAAAATGCAAGAAACGTTGCAATGCCTTCGAGAGTGGGAATCAACAAATACCTAGAGGAGAGGCATTCTTTGATCAACAAAACAAATGTGAGATTCATCAAAACCAACAGAGCCATGAGATTTCTAACAGAGTATGATCATGAGGGCTTGTATAGGTTCACCAACGAAGATCCATGTATCTTCTACAAGTGTGTAGAACCCAATGCTAGAGAATTCACTACCCATAAGAATCTCTATGCATTCACGTATATAGATGCCCACAGAGTGCAAGTTCTGATGGTAGATAAGGATAGAAGAGAGTACAAACTTGTCAAAACAATTGACCTAGAATGATACATATACAAGGGTACTCCGATCACTACCTACTTTCAACCAAAAACAATGCTAGAGCACATATCAGAGAGTATTGCTTTGATATCATATTGGGCAGACCATTCATGCGTCAGCCCAAAATGGTACAAGACTGGGGCTATGATTATATCTACTAGAAACACAAAGAGGTCACTATGAAAATAAATGTCAAAGATCATACTTATAGAGATGTAAAAAGAACCTCGGGGGAAGAATTTAACTCCACAATTCAAGAGGAAAAGGAGGTACCTGCTTGGTTGCAAAGTATAGGGCATATTTGGATGTGTGGAGCTTTGGACTGTGGAAGTCTTAGAAAGGAAGATTGCATCCTAGATTGTTCAATAGAAGATGAAGCTTACATTAAGGAGCCATTCCCAGAGGAGTTCTTTGAACCCTTTGGATGGGAGCAAATACTGGCGACTCTTGATGTCGACGTTAATGAGGTGACCAACACCAAATTTTGCAACAACAATGGCTATGATATAAGACCCTTTCTAATGGTTTTGGCGGTCCAAAAAACTAAAAACCTCTCTAAAGCTAATGAATACCATGATTTGAGGAATGAAAAATTAGGGAATGCTGCTAAAGACCAACTTTTAAGTGGCTATGACATAACTCCTTTGTTTATGATAAAGGTGTTGAAGGAATCTAATGAGATTTTTAAGTGTGAAAGAAGAAAAGATGAGACAAATCGCTACTTCATTGATGTGGGATGCATGTCTAACCTCACCATCCTATCTTATTGCACTATTAGCGAGAACCACGATTAATTTTTCAAACCGTGGGACGAAGATGACTCGACTTGTGCATAGAGGCAACAAGAGGTTGTCAATCTCTTAGAAAACAACTAACAACTCACATCTAACTCAAGCTACACTTAAGTGACTAAAATCACCAAAAGCCAATCGCTCATCTGCAAACAAATCACATTTGTTACAGCATCAAATGACATCCAAACGTAACGAAACTTCTAGGACAAGTTTATAAGACCTAAGCACACATGCTTATGGTCTCAAACCCCACTTTAGGTCAAGTTCTAAAATTGCAATTATTAACAGCAGTGGATTTTTGACTTAGTCGTTTTCGACCCAGAATGCATCTAAATGCTTAGCAATGATGCCCCAATTAATACCCCGTCTATGCTTACTTTTCAATTTAAAAGTGCAAACTCCTAGTTATGAAAAGCTATTAAATACTGTGAATGGCTTACGTCAATGCGTAGAGCTCTTAATTGTGGTTGCAATGCAACAACACAATCGCAATGTGACGACTAGAGAGGGAGTAGGAAGCACGAGAAGGAGAGAAGTGAGCGCCGTTAGCTCACACTATGTATTTCTTATCCAAAAACTTATAAAAAACTTACAAAAATTGGCTTTTATACCTTAGCCAAGGTTTTTGGGTGGTCAAAATTAATGATATGGAGTTCTACCAACTTTGGGAAATGACTGGCTGATACAATCTAGAAGCTTGTAGCCTCGATTCATTAATTACAAAGTTTATCCGAGAAAATAGGAGTTACAATATTGCCAATTTATCAAAATAATAAATGTTTTACAAAGAGAAATCTGAAAAATGATGTCCGTGTTAGCTTGCTGCTAACATGTCCCCCCTCCTCGCTTGTGTCGTCCCTTGACACAGCTTTATGGGCTGAAATAGTCTTTGGGTTGATGGTTGGCGAGGCGATCTTTTAGCGCGTCCAGTGCCTTCTGGTATTTGATTCTTCTTTCCTTGTCAGGCACTTACAAAAATTGCATTGTTACTTTATTCTTCAGCTCCACCATTGAGTATCCTACAGACCTGGATGTTAGGTTGCTGATCACCGGTGCAAATATCTTCCTTCGCCTGATGAAGAATCCAGTGTAGAAAGATTCTTCAAAGGCCAACATATTATTCAATGGAAAGAACATACACCTGACATGGAATCCATAAAGGAATTCTTCTGAAGGTTTCTCACTCAGAATACCGTAGCATAAGCCTTTGTTTCCTTCCAAAAACGATAGCCAGGGGGCTCCTGTTTGCTCAATCTCATTACATGTTAGCAACATTCTGCAGATCTTACATAACATGGAGTAGGAGAGATATGGTAGACTCTTGAAGAAAGACATGGCGCTCGTTAGGGTTTTTACCATGTATTCCTCTATCGCTTGGCCTCTCTCTGGAGCTGGCAGCCTGGGGAAGTTAAGCCAAGTTGGCCTCTTATTTTGAAGTGATTCATGCGCTTGCCATATCCTTACTCTGGGTACATGACAGAAGGTTAGATCTCTTTGAAGGGCTGCAGGTGCTCTTGTGAACATAATCATGTATCTTGGATTCTTGTTCAGCCAGCTTCACCTCCACTTTGGGTGGTCTTTATCTGCGCCATCTTCTTGCATATCTTTGTACAACCTCTCTTTTACTTGTAATACTTCCACTTTGATGAGAGGGTATGGCAGGGATTGTTGATGCCATTGCGCATTGATCTGATTGGGAGTGAGTTGAGTAACGTTGACAAAGTGTAAAATTCTCAACTCCCAATCCATAGAGGCTTTCCACTGCTCATCCACCTCTAGGGTGATCTTCTCCTTCAGTGCGTCTTCTTCAGCTTTTGATAGATGGACCATTGGCACTGTGTCTTCGTCCGTGATATTAATCTGAAAATCTTCATCACCACTCGGCTCTGCTGTGGACCGTGTCTCAAACTCAACAAATGAGACCGAGGATATGTCTATCTCTGGTGGCTCTGAAGTGCCTACATCTTCCTGCGAGTCTGGTTTCCCATCTTTGAGGAGTTGATTAATTCACTTTAGTTATGCTATCTCCTGCAGAAACTCCTCCTCTCTTTGAACCCGCATCAATGCCAGGTCCCTGCGCTGTGATTGTGCTAGCTTTAATTCCAATTCAAGGTCTTTATTTTTCTTCTTGAGTGCCTTGTACACTTCATCAGTTCCTTTGATCGAGGCCATGGCTGGATTTTCTCTGATTTTCCATAAGAAAACGGCATGATCATTGATCCTCTTTTCAGAATACTGCAGAGAAGCATTGGCAACATCTAATTGCACTTGAATTTTTTGAGCTGATAGAGATATCGTAAGAAGTTCATTTGTAACTTCTGTCAGCTGCTCGTCTTTTGCTTTGCAGGCATCATATAATTTGGTTAATAGATCTCCTAACTCCTCCATTTCTTTTTGTTGCCTATCTCTGGCTAACTGATGTTGTTCTGCTTCTGCCTTCAGCTCTTGCACCTGCCTTTGAAGATCAGTGATGACAGTCAACTCTCCTTGGAGAGCGTCGATCACCATTTCAAGTTCCTTGGCCTTTGTGATGCAGTTTAGTGCTGCTGAGCGGAGTCTCTCCGTCATTTCCTGCATCTGCCATGCATATTTATTGACTTGGATGATTACCTCGTCGTTTGATTGCCACTCCTCTTGTTGTGCCAATTGAGATGTGCATGTAGCCTCATATGTGGCTTCTTGCTGCGTCGTAACTGCTAGTGGTTCTTGTGTAGAGGTAGATGGTCGGTCTTCTTCTTGGGTATCCTGAGGCTTTGATGCCTCGGCACTTTTTGGTTGAGTGTAAGTAGATGGTGTTGGATCAGACCTTGCTGTCTCTTCAGGTGCCGGCCTTTCTTCCTTCTCTGGCTCGGGTTCTTTCTCATATGTAGTGATAGACTCTTTTTCTGCATCTGCTTCTTTATTAATCTCTTGTTCAGATCCACTTGTCTTTTCCTCTTATGGCTTTTGAGTATCTTCTGTGGCCTTCTCCTATCCCGGCTCGGCTTCCTTTTTTTTTTGTCCGTCGGGGTGGTCAGCCTCTTGTGCAAATTTTGTTTGTTGGGTGGACTCAGAATATTTCTCTTTCTCAGGCTCCGATTCTTCATTGGTGTCTTTGCCGACAGGTGATGGTGGTGGGCAAGGCATGGGATGGTCTTGTTGTTCTGTATGCGGTGAGGTTTGTCAAGGAGATCCATAACTTTGTTCTTGTCTAGTCGTTTTCTCTGCTTGCCTTTGGTCTTCCGTCTCCTTGGATTTTTTAGCAGCTTCTTCTGCCTCCTTCAGCTTTAGAGCTTTAGCCTCTTGGTACATTCTTTCTAAGCATTTTGTTGGATCATCTGCCTCTTTTCTTGTATGATGCTGTGTTCGAGGGCCTTTAAGTCATGGAGGTACCCATTTTTTTTGGGTCCTTCCCTTGTGCTTGCTTATTGCATTGGTACGCCTGCTACTCTCTTTCAAAGCGCACTTGTTTTTGAGCTAGCTCTTCTTAGTGTGCGCCACAACTTTTCTTTTCATCTCTTCTCTCCAAGCTCTCTTTTCTTCATTACCAGAACTTTCACGGTTGTGCCTCTCCAGCGAGCTGTCACCTGACTCTTCATCATATTTATATGATCTTTTACCTGACCTTGTAGCTCTTGGAGAGGGTCGTGCTACCAATATCCATGTGTTCTGATCAGGGGAAGGCGGTAGGTTGTCGGGCATGCCGATGAAGGATATGCTATTCTAGTCAAGACCTCTGGTGCACCCAAGTACATGATTTCGCCTTCCTTCTTGGTGCCTTTCAAGGTTGTCAAGACATACTATGCGTGGTCCACTGGTTGTCTTGTTGTCGACTTGAGAACCTGAGTGAATGTGGTGGCCACGGCGTGATTTGGTGTAGTGTACCTTGGTGGCCTTTTTGGCAAGAAATGAAAGTGTTGGTGGTACAAATGGGCTGGCTCTTCCACTTGTTTGTGAATGAGGTCTGCAAATGTAGCCATGGTTATCCCTTTGGTAAATGTGCCTGCGGTTTTCCTATCTCTTGATCGCATGGTCATTCCTTCTGTGGGCAGTCTGAGTGCCTCTCCCACTCTCTCTTTTGTGATCACTACTTCGATCTTGTTCCCTTGGGTGTCGGATATCTGTGCGGTTCCATCTTCTTTGATGGTGGATATAAGCTCATAAGCCTTCTGAAAATCCACTCCGCAAGGCTCTTCTCCGTAGAAATCCCTCAGCCCTAGCTTGCGGCGGTTAGCTTCTTTGGTTTTTGGTTTGGCAACTACATCGTAGAATTCTTTGGGCAGGAGTTGCAACTCCACTTGATGCCCCTCTTCACTTTTGAACCTGCCAGTGAAAGCTGTAGTGTGGTGCTCTTCCTGCTGTTCTCTAGAGAGGTAGGATGCCTTTGCTGCTTTTTCTGACTCGGGGTCTAGTTGATAAGCAGGCAGTTCTTGTAGTTTCTCTTTTTGGTTGAGCTTCTTTTTAGCCCTCTCCACTGCTTGCATGGCTCTTGTTCAGTGAATAGAGTGCAAAGTTAGCAGATTTGTCAGAATCTTCTCTCAATGTCCTTTAGGATGGAATGCTGACAATTTGGTCCACTTAGCTTCAAATCAATTTTTGAACAAGCAAAGATGCATAAAAACATGCAAGGAACAAAACTGTGTGGTCAAAACAAAAATTTGCAACCAATAAATAATCGCGATTATTTATAGCTGAGAAAAATTTTCAACTTTTTGCAAACTTGGCTTTATAGGCTTGAAGTATATACCAAATACATGCTTTGAGTGAAATATGGGTGCATTTGGATGCATAAGGTGAAAATCGTACCAGATTTTGGCTTTAAGCCTCTGAAATAGTAGATATAAAGGAAATTTGAGATTTTGAGCTCCAAATTGATTCAAAATTGGCTAGTGGGCTTAAGTACTTTGGATGTATGATGGCAAAATATCAAAATTCTCCAATTTTGATCAAAAAGTAAATAATCACGATTATTAACTTTTCTTCCAAAATTGACATTTTTTGGTACAAACTGGTTCTAGGCATTGTATAGACCTTGGGTATGAGATATGAGGTGATTTGAATCAAGAAATGTTATCCATAACCCAAAGTGTGGCTTGCAAAGACTTCTTTGAGTTTTTTGACAATTTTACAAGTAATGGGTGGCCATTTTGGCTCATACTTGATTTTTGGCATGTAATAGGTGTGTAGACATGATAGGTGAGATGATTTGACAATTTCCAAGCAAAACTGATGCAAAAAGTAAATAATCGCAATTATTTACAACAGCGACAAAAACTTTGCAAAACCTACAAATTTTGACCTAGACATGTTCAATACACCTAATACAAGTCCTAAATTGAATTTGGTCAAGTTTGGTCATGCTGGCATCACTTTGTGCTTTGTCGACTCTGAAATCACCTCTTTTTGTGACTACACTTCCTGTTGGGTTGGTCTGTCAACTTTGAGGCTTTGGAGTTGTCCGCAACATAGTCGTGAAGCAACATGTCCAATTTCAGCTCATTTGGAGTCAGTTTGACCCTGTATGTCGAATTTGACGCTTTGTAACCTTCGAGCCGTTTTATGCTTTTTAAGGGCTTTGCTTGATGAATTTCACCAAAGCAATCATAAACATTGTATATGGACCTCATTAGCAAGCCATCTGTGGAGTCAGGTCGGAATTCTAGCATTTTGCCAAATACCTAACTTTTCTACTGGGGACCCCCTCAACCCTAGCCGAATGGTCATCTGATGGTATCCAAAGGTTCTATTATGTTAGGGCATGCTATGGTTCAAATCCCATCCGATTTGGTCAAGCTGGCAGGCCGCTATGGTTAGTTTTAGGTCGTAGGTCTTCGTGCACTACTCGATTTCTAGGGTTTTTTCCAAGGCTTTAAACTAGCTACCGGCCGTACAAAATGGATCATTGTCGAGTAAAGAACTTATCCCTCATGTCTCATGTGAGATGGCGCTAAAAATGGTCAACTGTGGGCTCCGGAAAAGTCGCGCGAAAGAGGCCGAAATCTCTCTCTGCAAAGGCTCCAAGTGGAAATGAGGTGGTTTTAGCCTACCTTGGATATCTATAACCGGACTTCCCGAACCAAATTTCCCCAGATTCCCCCGTTAGTCTACTAGGCCCTGAAATCTATGTTAGACTCAAAAATTTCCTTGATCGGATTCCTGTAGCTCATTCTGCAAGAATTTTGCAAAAGTAGGCCTGGCCCCCTAATTTAGGCTTCCCGCTTTCATCTTTTGATTTCATTGAAAATTTTTGTGTTTGTCCGCCTTGTCTTTCTGATCACCATCGTGTCTTCCATTTTTTCATATGAGCTTCCTTGCTATTTATTATTAATTTTTGACCTGTTTATTTGAAAAAATCAAAGAAAATAGCAAAATGCTCTAAAAAAGTAAGGTA
Organism: Adiantum capillus-veneris; assembly: GCF_014529385.1. Taxonomy (NCBI): domain Eukaryota; kingdom Viridiplantae; phylum Streptophyta; class Polypodiopsida; order Polypodiales; family Pteridaceae; genus Adiantum; species Adiantum capillus-veneris. The sequence goes on along the minus strand of NC_140953.1, from coordinate 77,733,625 downwards.
GAAATCCAATAATTATGAAAATCCCTTGAAAAACACAACTTTATTGTTTTTTTGTTGGATTTTTCTAATTTTAAGTCTCATTATCAATAAAAATGATGAAAAATACCCAAAAAAGAACATTTTTAATGATTTTCTGATAGTATATACACTATTTACACTCATAAGAAAGATAACATCTGTGAATTTTCCCTTGATGATGAATTATAAGGGTATTATTAGGCAAGTTTGCAAAAAATCACACGTTAACATCAAACTTTTTCCTCCCTCTTCAAACATTGCCCTTAATTACTTAGTGTTTAGTACTTAGTGCCCTTCCACCCCTCCTAGATGGTGTACTCTGGGACGACTGTGTGCATGGGTGGAGCAATTGTGTCTATGCATAGCTATATTTGGCTCTATCATGCTATGAAGATCAATGCAATTCAAACCAATATGACGTGCAAGAGCTGGGTCTTGAGTAATTAACTCAAGGGTTTCCGATATCGAGGTTTACTATGCTGATGTCTTCCAAAGAGCAAATCTTGTAGCTTGTGTGCTCTCTGTTTGATTGTACTATTAGGATGCTTTAGCACACTGATTGCTTGAACTATTTGTAGCACTTTTGACTATTGTCGAGCTTTTTCTTGCCATTGGTAGCTTGGTCGGCTTGGTGTTGCATGGTGTGTTGGAGTCTCTTGAGACTTAACTCGCCATTTCTTGATTGGTTTCGCGGTTTGTGGAGAATATAAGTGCTCCTTTTTCTTCCAAACCATTTCCATGTTAGGTACCTTGCTTGGAGATGCTCGTCTTTGTGTTTTAACCCTTGGAACCTTCTTTTTTTTTTTTGGTGAAGTTTTGGGCACCCAGATCTGAATCGATTTATCCTTAAGCTGTGCTTTTGGTACCCAAATTTTCCTGACTCTTTCATGCTACATGTAGCATTTGATTGTCGAGGGGATGGAGAAGATTGACTACTTTGTGGTTTGGTCTGCTGATTGCTTCTTTTCCATTCCTCCTTGCTTGGTGCAATTGGAACAATGAGTTGCCCTCCTTTAGGTGATAGCTTTAGCTGATTCATATCCCAATCTGGCACTGCTTTGTATGTACGCATCCAGGGAATTCCAAGAATCATCGTCTCATTCATGTGTTCATTCGGCAAGCATACAAACTGATGAGGACATGAACATCCATACTATCACATTCAAGTTGACTACTCCCAATGTTGGAGTTGGGTTCTTGTTACATCCTTTGATTGTTGCTATTCTTGCCGTCAATGCTTGACTTGTGGCCTTCTTGTATGTGGAATAACTGACTGCATTTACTCTAGCTCTTGTGTTGACCAAAGCATTGGTGCTATGATTGTGGAGCTGTACTTTGATGCGCAGATCCATTACCAGTCATCATCTGTTGAAACTGCGTCTTTAGGTAATTCCCATTGTTGATCATCTATTTCCAAAGTGTTGATGGGAATCGGTATCTCTTGATTCTTGAGAGCAGCTTTCCGATTGAGTACCCGAAGCCGAGCTTCCTCTTGGGCTTCCTCAATAACCTGTTGTCGTTTATTTCTTTGTCTGGCTACATGCATTCTTTCTAGTAATTCATTGGTCAATGGAAAATTGTATTATTTAAACAACATCCACTAATCCAATTAGCCATTCGTTCACCATCTAGGGTGGACAATTTTACTGCTCCACTTGGAGATACATCTTCAATGATAAACGGTACGTTTCCCTTTTTCTTAAACTTGGGAATATGTTGCTTAAGGGAATAGACTAAAACTAAGTCCCCTTTCTTGAAGATTTTTGTGATTTAAGTGGAAATCAAAAAACTATTTCTGTTTTTGCTTTTGTGCATAGATATAAGCTACAACAGTTAGCCTTTGCTCGTCTAGCTTTTCCAAATCTTCGAGTCTTTTTGACAATTCATGTCCTGTCCACTCAAGATTTTGTGCTACCCTTAATGTCGGCAATAGAAATTCTGTTGACAGTATGGCATCAAGACCATAAACAAGGTTAAAGGATATAGCATTTAAAGCTATTTTGAATGAAACTCGATAAGCCCATAGAGCAGCATGGAGATTGATTTCCCAGTCTGTCCTTCTTGAACTAACTACTTTAGTTAGAACCGAGCTAAGAATTTTATTTGTATGCTCAGCTTGTCCATTTTCTTGTGGGTGATAGGGAGTTGATTTGTTATGGATGACCATAAACTCATTAAGCAAATACTCTATTACCTCATTGAGAAAATCGGAGGTCCCTGATCACTGACAATCTCTATTGGCAGTCCATACCGCGTGAATACATACTCATATAAGAATGCATCAGTGGTTCTGGAATCATTCTTTTGAGTTGCTTTAGCCTCATCCCACTTGATCAAATAGTCTGTAGCTACAATGATATATTGAGCTTGAGTTCTATAAGCAGGTGGCTGTATTGGTCCAACAAAATCTATACCCCATTTTGTGAAATCTTTAGCCCCCATCATTGGTCTTAAGAGCATTCTATCTATTTGTGTTGGCATTTTTGCTGGTTGACAAGCATCACACCTTCAAACATATTCTTTAGCATCTGCAAAAAGTGTTGGCCACCGTATTCCTACCATCAGATTGCTATTGCGGTGGTCTCACTAGAAAAGTGACCTCCAGCTAATCCAGCATGTGCTTTTTCTATAATCGGAACATACTCGTTTTTGTTTGCACAAAGACGCAAATGTTGATCTTTACCTCTCTGATAGAATTGGTTTGCTATAAGAGCATAGTCTCTTGCTTCAGTTTCAATTGCTCGTTGACGGCGTTTACTCATATCCTCAGGAAATATTCGGCTTGATAAGTAAGTAACCAAATAATTACTCCACTTAGGAACAGGTGACATTTGAAACAATGTTACATGAGGAACGGGTGTTTCTTTTTGACATTGAGGGCAATCCTTTACAAAAGATCCAATATCTCTCCTCATAGTCGGTCAAAATACTCCAAGTCTCAAGATTCGTTGCATACTTTGGTCTTCCGCAAAGTGAAGTCCTACTATGGTAACATGTGCTTGACTTAGGTACTGTTATTTTTCTTCAGGGTTAATGCATAAGACCAATACTCCATCACAATTTCTTTTGTATAGCCTTCCAGCTAGTAATTGATACATAGACAATTGCTTGATTAATTCGATTGTGATAGGAAGTGGTATTTGTGAATCCACTTGAGCTACTATCATTAATGACACAATGTTTTCCGACCATCTAGGTATCATTTCTACGGAGAACAAATAGGCATCTGGTAGATCATTGTCTACCCATTTAGGTGATTCCCCTGAAACAATCCTTGACAAATGATCTGCTCGTTGATGTGTAGTGCCTTTTTTTACAACCACAGTGAAATAAAATTCGAGAATAATGATGAACCATCTCACTATTCTCCCTGTGCTGCATGGCTTCTTGACCAAATACAACAAAGCTTGGTGGTCCACAAAGAATACAAACTTGTTGGCTAATAGGTAATGTCTATACTTTTTAACGGCATAGATCATTCCTAGTCCTTCTCTTTCGGTGGTGGTGTAATTATTTTCTGCCATGTTCAATTGTCGGCTAGCATAAGAAAAAGGAAAGTCAATTTTCCCATCTCTTGGTTGAGCTAGTATACAATCGATATCAGATTTTGAAGCATCTACATGTACGTGGAATACCTTATCCCAATCTGGTGCTTTCAATATTGGAGCTAAGGTGAGAGCTTTCTTAAGCTTCATGAAGGATTCTTCACATGCCCCGGTCCATTCAAAGTGCGTAATCAAGCTATACATGGGTTTTGTAATTATAGCGTACATGTGGATGAACCTTCGGTAATATCCACAATGCCCCATGAAGGCTTGTACCCCCTTTACTGTTGTTGATGTAGGCAAATCGGCAATGACATAAATCTTCTCAATATCAGTGGCTATGCCATTTTTAGACACTATATATGTCCAAGAAATTTTCCTTGTCTTCCCATGAATATGCACTTTTCAGCCTTTTAAGAAAATCCTATAAAGTCTACATTTTTCGAATCCTTTTTTGAGGTGTTCAAAATGATCAGCCCGGATTGATGAATGTACGCATAGATTATCCATATATACTTCTAAAAGCTTCCTAAGATATTCTTTGAAAGCATGGCTCATCAACCTTTGAAACGTGGCTGGAGCATTAGTTAATCCAAACAGCATACCCCGATAGGCAAATATACCCCATTCTGTTGCAAAAGTAGTTTTATGTTGATCTTTCGGGTCAACCAAAAGTTGATTGTATCCTGAAAATCCATCTAAGAAGCTGTAAGCTTATTTTCCTGCTACTCAGTCTAAAACATGCTCAATTATTGGAAGAGGAAAGTTGTCTCTAATGGTAGCTGCATTCACCTTTTTGAGATTAACACACACTCATAATTTTCCATTCTTTTTGGGTACTACCACAATTGGAGACACCCAATCGGTGTGTTCAATTTCGTAAATGAATTTGGCTTCCTTTAGTTTTACAATCTCTTCTTTTATCTTCCTGGCAAATGTTTTGTTATACGTGTATGGTCTCTGTCTACTTGGTTTCGCATCATCTCTCGTGGGTATGGTATGTTGATAGATTTCTAGATCAAAACCCTTGAGATCTTTGTAAGACCAAGCGAAGATATCCCGATATTCCTTTAACAATCTTAGTAAAATATTTTTTTCTTCTTCTGTTAGGTCATTTGCAATGTAAGCAAGTCTAGGATCTTCTCCTCGCTCAGCCAAGTCTATCCTTTTACCGTTTTCAGGCCCTTCGTAAGATTCGCCTTGTTTTCATAGTTCCCTAACAGGTTGCTCAACTATGATTTTCCGATCTTGGAGAGTATATTTTTTGTAATGGGATGGAACATAAATTACATCCTTACCATCCTCTTCCATGGTTTCCATTTTGGTTGTGTATATCTCCTTTAAAGCTTTTTTCAACTCTTGATATTTCTTTTGTCGCTCGACTCTGGTCATGAGTGGTATCTTTTCCTGTGATTTTTCTTGAGTACCCTTCCTTGTTTTTCTCGATGTCTGAGACGTTTCTGAGTTTTTGTTTGAAGGATATATGCCAGTTATTTTGTCCTTGACACAATCATTAGCATCTACCAGGAATTGTGTTTTACTGGGGACTAATGGCATAGGTTGTGTTTTCACAATTCCGGTGTCTCTCTTTCATCTATACCATTTCTGTCTTCTCGATTTCTGGTTTGGAAAGTCAAAAAAAAATTCTCCCCTCCTTTTAAGATTAACTTTGCTCTCGTATACTCTTTTTCTGACCTCGAATCTTTTGAGGTAGCTGAGTGTTCATCTAACTCATCAGTTGCATCGTAATAGAGGTCTGAAAAGACTTGTTGAGCTTTCATTGAGTCCTTGGGTTCCTCATCTTCATTTTCAAGGTTGAGGATTGAAATCATTTGGATGGAAATTATGTTGTAGCCATCCTCATTGCAAAATTGAGTAGGAATAGACGTATTCACACATACATCCATTGTTGCTAAATTTGAGTCCACTTGAATGGCTCAAACAAATGACCTGGAAAGGGTTCAGGTACGTAGGCTTCGTCTATGCAGTCCCTTTCTAAGATAAATTCTTCTCCTCTTAAGCTTCCGTTTTCTGAAGCTCCACACATCCAAATAGGAGTGTCTTTGTTTAACCGGGATGGGAGTTTAGTTTCAGCCGAAGAGACCGAATCAAACTCTTGGATGGGTGTTTTCAAGACATCTCTATAAGTGTGATCTTTTAGATTGACTCTTGTTATAGATCCCACTTGCTTCAAGTACATATAGTTATTTCCCAAATCTTGGATAAGCTGTACCTGTCACATGAAAGGTCTTCCCAATATGATTTCATAGTTGAGTTTTTTCCCAAAATCTACTTTGGCAAAAGTGTGTTGATATTCAATTCCACAGAATTGACTATCACTTTTTCAAGCAGCCCTAATGGTCTCTCAATGTGTCCGTCAGCCAACTGCAATTTCATTCGAGTTTGTCTAATGGTTGGTTGTCCCCAGGATTCCCATACTGCTTTTGTGGCTATGGCTATGCCAGCTCCAGTATCCAGTATTGCCATGGTTTCAATGTCATTATATTTCACTGGGAGGGTGGTGTTTCCTTCTTCCCCTTCATAATATTCTCCAACTTTGTTCATAGGAACTGATCGAATCTCTTTGGGAGAACTATTAAAACTCAGACCATACTTGTGGAATGATTTACAGAAAACCCTAGAAAAGGTGGGGATAACAGGGTTAATCTCAAAGAATTTGGAAAATTTGAAAAAGGAAATGGAAACTCCTTTTAATTCTTTGAGAAGAAACTCTTGTTCTTTGAATCATCAGAGGAGTTGTGTTTCTTTTTCTTTGCCTAGGCTCTAGTGATTTCCTTGATTGGAACAATCGGTTCACTCTCTGCTAATGAGCTACTAGGCATCACTTGGACTACATTTACTACGGTTTTTCCCTTGTTCAAAGGATTTTTAGGACAATCTTCCAGAAAGTGTCCTCCCTTTTTGCAACATTGTATGCAATAGGCTTCAATTGGTTTGAGGTTTTTGTCAAGCTTTGGGCATTCATTTTTCCAATGGTCATCAGCACCACAATTATGACAGTTTCCTGTTCTAGGCTTCATCATGGGTCTTCCCATGGGAGGTCTAACACCTTGATTAGCTACATAATACATCGGTGCTAGCTCTGGTTGAGCATAAGTCATTGTTTCCTCCATTGGTGGTGGATATGCATTATACCAATCTCCTTCTACCATTATTGTAGATGGACTAGGCTCTACATAGGGTGTAACAGGCACTAATGCTTGTTCATATATGACTCCTTCAGAGTGCATGTAATCTACCAAAACTGCATTATGTCCTGGATACGGAGGTTGTTGTCCCAACACAGTTTGAGGTCTTTCCATACCCATTGGTGGTCTTTGATCTTGGGCCATATTAGGTTGATGTCTGCACATGGGTTGTCCCTATGGCACGTACTGAACATTCCCATCATACTTTGGTCTGAAGTAGAATTGATGGGTCTCATGGTTGGTCTATTTACCCTCGATTGCACACCATTTTTGTGGCCTAATTGGTTGTCCCTGTGGAGGTATCCCATGTCATGGTCCCCTCATATGTGCTTTTTGCATGTTGTTCATCATGTCGTTCATCCTTTTTAGCATATCTTCTATGGCTGAGAGTGGTGCCGCAGCAGCCGTTCCCACTTGTGCTGGTTTTGTGGATGATGTCTTGTTGCTTTGGTTATTCTTAGGGACATCTTCTTTATTGAAAATCTCGCAATTGTTTCCTAAGTCAATAGCATCTGACACACACACTTCTAGGGTTGTATGATTTTTACTATGAGTATAGCATGAAGTTATTTGTTTAGAAATCCCTCCAGAAACAAAGATACAAGTCATTCTTCTGCAGGTATCTCCATCTTTGGACATCTGGCAATGTATTGTTTCATTTGAGTTGCACAATCCCTAACAAACTCACCATGTTTCTTCTTAAAGCTATATATTTAAGCTACCATATTATGTTTGATCCTTGTTTTGGAACAAGCAGCTACAAATCCTTGAGCTAATGTGTTCAAGTCCATGATTGACCTAGGTGGAATGGTTTGGAACCATGTCAATGCTTTTTCCTTTTAATGTCATTCCAAACCCGTCGAATTGAGTATGAAATTGAATATACGCTCTGCTCTTAGCACTTGCTTAAAGCTTGCTAAGTGGTCGTATGGATTGCCTGATCCACTGTATTTTCTAACCCATTTCTGAAAATCAGCTGATCTAACGCGTCTATTTGGTTCAACTCTAGGTCTTCTGGGAGTTGGTCCTGTTCCGAGTCCTTCAAACCAGTCTGTTGGAAATAGTGACTCATGTAGCCTTGGACTGGCCTTAGTGTCACCCGGTTTTCTACGTGATGAGGTGGTTTCTGGTTTCTTCACATTACTCTCAGATGATCTCTCACGGTGTTCATCTCTTGGGATTTTTTCTAGTCCTTGCCCCAATATCCAATCTCGTATGGAATACCCTTGGCATTTGGTTTGTTCTACCTCCTCAGAAGTCATCATAACAAAGTTGTTGTTATAACAATCCTTAACCGATAGGTTGGTAGGTCCGCTGATCCCTTATCTTTGATCTTGAAGATATAGATGATCTTCATGACCATAATTGTCTTGGTTTGGCATGAGAAGTCCACAAAAGATCTTTTATGTTTCTATCTTCCCAACAATAGACTCCGATCCTATGATTATATGTACTAAGACGTTTCAAAGGCTTCAAGTCTACTTGATCTTATCTCTCGAATTCTAAAGTTGGTGGTCCTTCTTTTGCTGACATATCTAAGATTATGGTGTTTACTTATCATCCCCATTTGTCTATCACGTTAGGGTTTTTGACTTGTAAATACTAAGTTCTGTTGCGATCCATGTACATTTTTCCTTGTTTGTTTGCCCTAACCTCTTCTTCGAACTTAATAGCATGGTCATCAATGCGAATAGCGTACTCCTCGTTGGGGTCCAAGTAAACCTGGGCTCCATGACGGTTAGTCTTGTAAAAAGATAGCATATGCTTATAGCGCACTCTCGTTCCGGTTTTTGAGTGAGTCGAGTAAGAAGACATTTCGGATGTTGAATCTGAAAAAGTGTCTGAGACTTCTTCAAGAATTGTGTGCAAGAAATTGCGTCGATTCACGCTTTCTTTGGTGAATACTCTACTAGAGGTTTCTCCGAGTATGCCCTAATTCCCTAGTACACGACCAGATCTAAGGTTCATATAGACTTATGAAGCCCTGGATAGAGTACTCAACTTTGGATTGACTTGTCGTCAATTTCCACTTGATTCAATTGCAACTTTCTGTCAAGCTAGGGATTCCTTGTCTACAACCTGATTCCTGTACAAATTTGATGAACTTAGTTATTCTTCTATAAAGACAATAGAGTTTTTGTTATTTTCGTGATTGGTCTCTGTGTATCACTTCAAATCAAGCTATCAGAGTCAAAATTTGACTTTAGCAAAAATCAAAGGTTTGATCTACAACCTAAAAACTAAGTGTACATGTATCAATTTTGATCCGATTGAACCTAAAATTGCCCTCTAGCTTTATATTATGTTGGTCTATCATTGTATAAGTTTAAAAGTCAAAGTTGATGTCTCTGGATAGCAGAAGTAAATAATTGCGATTATTTACTTTTGTTAGTTTTTTACACTTTTTTGATTGGTTTGGCAAGTATAAAACTTGTTAGAGTCCCTGGACAAGTTTCAACAAGTTTAGACAAAATTTGATCAAGTTTATCAACTGTTTGGTGTCCCCAGACTTTGATTTTGAGAATCTGGCTTAAGTCTCACTTTTGGGATTCAAATTTCACCAAAATGGATTTGTGAGGTCTACTTGATGTGCTTGACCTTGTGGTCTACTCAACTTTGCAAGATCATCAATTTTTAAAGCAGATGTAAATAATCGTGATTATTTACTCCAACTATATTTTTGCAAGTTTTTGTCCCAACTTTGACACAAATATGTTAAGCACCTTAAGTTAAGGTCACTTGCCAATTTTTATCAAGTTTGGACAATTTTTGGTCAAATGGTCATCAGTTATTTGTCTTAGACTAACTTTACACTTTTAGTCACAAATTTCAATCGAGTGATCCAAATCTTACCAAATTTGGTTTGTGGGCTTATCACAACATGGTAAGACTAGTGGTATACTGACTTGGTCAAAAAAATTGAAAACGTGGGCATATATAAATAATCGCGATCATTTATATTTGACAATTTTTTATAAATTTTTGGTCAACTGAGCATGTACACATGTCTATCACATTAACAGAAGCCTATGAATCAAATTTCAACAAGTTTGAATAAATTTTCTCCCAATTTAAACTCAAGATTCAAAAAGTCAGTACAAACTTTAGTTTTTACCTAGTTTTTTACCAGTTTAGTGATCTAAATCTCTTGAGCCTTTACAAAAGTTGTTTGTACACATGCAATGAGTCAATGGTATGAACCTTGACCAATTTAGAGCAGAAAGTTAATAATCGCGATTATTAACTTTAGGCTTGAAATGAGCACTTTTTCTGCAATTTTCTCAAAAATAGTCTTTTTATGATGTTTGTTTTTCTACCTCTACACAACAAAAGACGACAATCTTGAGCTATGCGGTTTCTAAAAAAGAGTTTTGAACTCTAGGTGAACCTAAAGGAAGTTAAAGGACAACTACACAAAACGCTCGTGTTTTTTTCCTAGCTTAGGTCTCTTCGAGCCCGGGCAACGGTGGGATGGGGGAAATGGAAACACACACAGTACACAAACTAGATGCCTCTCTACAGTCCAGCAGATATTCAGCACCCCAAGCCACTCGGATAGACTCACACACACTGTATTTTCTGTATGGCTTTACTAGTAAGCTCGTAATTTGCACAATTCACGACTACACCCGCCTAGCTATATGCACCTTAACAACACAAACTCGCCAATAGCTGAACACATAGCACACACCTTGAGCAATACAACATAACGGCAATCATTTTCTACCATCTCTTGGTCTCTCTTGCACTCACACATGCTATTTGTCGCTCTCTCTCTCTCTCTCTCTCTCTCTCTCTCTCTCTCTCTCTTGCTATACACAAACTCCAAGGGTCCACACACAAGCCCCGAGCTTTGAGCACAAAGGAAGACGCCAAGACACAATAGATGGAGTGGGCAAAATAATGAGCTTTTGATTAGAGTTAGGATAGTCTTTAATGCGACATATACAGATACGATTAAGGTCGACCCCTCCACGTATGGCCTTCCTTCAACACACCCGATCGCTCCTTCTTCCAAAAAAATTGGCCACCTTAGCCCGTGATTTCTCGCAGTCAGTTTTCAATCCTCCAGGAATCCCCTTGCAATTGATGGCCCTCCCTCTGCTATCTCAAGTTCCAATCGTCCTGCCTCCTCTTGCCCTTGGCGTTCTCTTTCTTGATCAGCCTGTAGGGCAGCTCGACAAGGAGACCCCTTTTCTGGTTCAGACCCCTAAGCCAAGGCCTTCTGCTGCCTTCTCTGCTCCAAAGCTGCTTGCCTTTCAGCAGCCGCACGGGCAGCCCTTGCTGCAGCTCCTTCCTCCTCTCTCTTTCTGCTTTCTGTTGATGGATTCTGGCGGCTCTTCAGCCCCCTGATCAACACCTTTACTGTAGCACTACTTACTAGCTGCAAAGGGGATGGCTCCACTCAGGCCTCCTCTCGCCCCCCTCGTTGATGGCTTCTGGCCGCTCTTCCGGCTCGACTCAATCCTCCCATGTCCTCAGTTCTCACTCCCTTGCATGGCAGATTCTTCTGCCTCTGCCCACGCACTTGGCAACCCCCCCATCTGGCGCGAATTTCCTTCTCTTCTCACGTGCTGTGGACGACTTCTCCCCTGCATGACTTCCACCTGTACACAGGATGGACTTCAACTCATTGGTTGCTTCAAACCATGCGCCATTGGGTGGCCTCAAATTGCATGGTTGTCCCTTCATCAACTTTCCCTGCTCTAGCCCACCATCTGGTGGCGCCACCCTTGTGACTTAGTGGTCACTCCCACCAGACGCCGAACACCTGCAAAAGCTATGAAGAGATTATCTCTGCTTGAAGACGACCCGACTTTTACAGCCACTAGAAGATAACAATTGGCCTTCGAGAACCAAACCATGTCTTTGATACTCTGAGATATTGCCGCTACAAGCATTGGGTGCTTCAACCCTCAATGTAACCACGGTAGATGGCCTCGTCCTAGATTCAACGTGAACTGGATCTCCAAAAAACCTCGTAACCAAATGATTGAATCATAGAGCAACCGGATAGCATGTTTTATGCATCTGCGAGCATACCGATCATTAGAGATTAAAAACCAATCTTTTACCCGCTAATTACCATGTTTGGCATACACATCATGATCAAGCTTTCCGCTACCGACATCTGATATTGACTTCACCGCCTCAATCTGTATCTACATGACTCCATACCAATGCAAGAACCATTCTACTAGACCGACATAACTTTGTTGCAACATCATTTCCCAACCCACTGGTTGAAGATTTATGTTCAACCAATGAAAGCTCTTATTATTCAAAACTGTAAACCTACTAACACTATGCAAAGATGAAATAAAGTCATATGTACAAAGTTTTAGTCATGTATTTTTGCTATCTTGGATTGCACCCTTAATTGGGATGCCTGACCCCTTCAACAAGAACCTAATGAACATCTGGCATGAGAGCTCTGTCGAAATAGAGCTTGCAACGAACTCCATTTACCCTATGTCGAAGGAGCTTACCATTGGACCGCTCTAACTGATAAGTACCATTAGGGAAAGCTATGGAAATTTTGTAGGGCCCAATCCACTTCTTCTTGAACTTTTTCTAGAACGTGAAATCAAGGTAGCTCTCGAACTTCATAACCAAATCCCCTACAAGGAATCAAGGTAGCTCTCGTACTTCATAACCAAATCCCCTTCTTGTAGCTCTTTTTTTGGCAATCTTTGATTGAACATCGCCACACGTTTCTCTCTTTGTTGCACATAGAAATCTGTTGCAGTCTCTCGATCCATCTTCAAAGTCTCCAATTGTGTGATCCTGTCCTACAAAACATCTCTTTGATTCACATTAGCTCACCATAAACTTTTTAATGCCCCTAGTTGGATGTGTACAGGTAAGACTGCTTCTTTGCCAAACACCAATTCGTATAAGGGAGTGAAATTGTGGCCACTTTATAAGAAGTTCGGTAGGCCCATAAGAATTTATCAAGATCCCCCTCCCAATCTTCCACCTCTTTATAAATATACTTGGTGAGCATTTTAATGATCTGACCATTTGCACTTTCAACCAAACCGTTACACTGTGGGTGATAGGGAGATGAGAATCTGTGTTGAATTTCCATCTTCTCTACCAAAGCACGTACTAGCTTGTTGCGGATTTTCTGTCCTCTATCTGATATCAAAACCCATGGCACTTCAAACCGACAACAGACAGAATCAAATACAAACTAAGCAACTGAAAGAGCATTTACCTCCTTCACCGTTTTAGCTTCTACCCATATAGTGAGGTAGTCGATGGCTACCAAAATGTATTTTTTTCCACTTGTAGACTTGGGAAGCGGGCCAATAGTGTCAAATCCCCACTTTTCGAATGCATTTTGGGCCAAAATAGCCCCTTGTGACTCCGCTACTAAACGCCACTCACCCATAACTTGACATTCATGACACGTCTTACACCAGTAATGAACATCACGTTGGTGCAGCCAAAGTTGGTCCGCGCAATAAAGTGTGTTATGCAGTGCAAAGGGTGCTAATAGGTGCATGGTAGAGGGCTAAAGCCAGTGTGGGAGACCTTGGTAGGACAATGGCAATGAAAATGCATGCTTAACACTAGAATGGTAACCTAACAGGACATAAAAGTGTCCTTTCAGCATTTTGGAAAAAATTTCCAAAACCATAGTAGATCCACTCATTTTGAAAAATCCTTTCATGAGCTTATAGTTCAATAACTACTACATATGGAAAAAATGAGAAACTTGTAATTTTTCTCATCACTTGGTCACTACAAGCCTCCAAAGTTGATGGACCAGTGCATTTTGCCCAAAACAACAATTTCTTAGAGTTGATTGCATCTAAATAAGAGTGGGGATTTTTGTAGGACATGAGATAAAATGCCCCGTTAACTTCAATGGGTTGGTGACCAAAACATATGGTTGCTTTCACCTCACTAATTTTTTTTTCGGCAAAAAAGTAGATACAAAAAAGTTGCATTTTTCCCATTCTGCGGACCTATCATCAAAGTGTCTATAGTCACACTCAATACAGATACTATATACATGTTTTCTTGGTTCCCTTTGGGCCTTTGGATTCAAAAGGAGCCATGGAGCATGTCAAAAGAATAATGGATCTCTTAGAATTCCAATCTTGGGGGCAATGATAAAGTGCTAAATACAGCAAACATGAAAAAATTGGGTTTAGCATTATGACCTCTAGAAACCCATAGAAACTACTTAATATCTAGCCAAGTTTGTAGTATATGATTAGATATGGTTACTACCTACAAAATACACACAATTGGCCTAAGTAACTAGAAATATTGAGAAAGTTATACTTGCTACTCTAAAATGTATCGTATTCTTCACTAATCGAAAACTCAACCATCATCATATACTATGCTATATAGCATATTAGGTCCCCCAAAACTCAAGGAAGATTAACTTTATGTTATACATTACACTTACACAATCAAAATTGAATTTGGATATCGAGAAAGCCACCAAAAAAATAATAAAAGTGTTAATTTTGGCCAAAAAATCAGGGTTATGCAATTCTTGTAAGTTGGTCATAACTTTCAATTTTAACACTTAGCTCTCCCTACAAGCATCCAAACATGTTGAGAACTATGAAGGCCTAACCTCTAGCCATCTAAACCTCACAAACATGAAGTTTAGAGTGGTATAGTTGCCAAAAAATTGAAAAAAGCCAAAAACAGGACCCGTTTTTTCACACAGTTTAGGTTCAAAAATGTTGTGCAAGAGTAAGGTTAATGGTGAGATCGATACTCCAAAAAAAATGCTAAGTTTTTTTCAGCTCATAAGGCAACTTTGTGGATATATAGCACCTAGAAATTCATTTTCATACTCTTCAAATAATTCAAGCAAAATGGTCACTTAACAAGACACAAAAGTGTCCAAGGACATAAAAGTGTCCTGTAACCATTCTAGTGTTAAAGTGTTTTTTCAGGCCAGGGGGTCTCCGAAGTGGGCTAGTTGGGACGGCACGTCAAAATGTTTGAGATGCGTGGAATGTGCCCCAAAATGTGGGGTTCAAGATGCTCTAGAAGCTCGTCCAGACGGCTCGTCAAACGGGGCTTTGGTGTGAAAGATATGCCAGTCCGTAGTTAGAAGGCTTTGCAGATCTTCGACGGGCAGGGCAGGTACAGACAGGTGGCAAAAACTGGTATCATCGGATACGCGTGTAAAGCTCAAGATGTGGAGCATGCCGGTCTTTTCGGTTTGCCATTCGGAGCTTAAACGGGCAAGTTATGGCTTGAGGAATATTTGTCGGGGGTCAGGTACGTGCTCAGGGCCATGTTGGTAAGCGCGTCGACAGGCATGTTTTTAGGGCTCGCCAAGATTTTGGAAAATTGCATGTAACGTGGGGGGCCAGTCAAGACTTGCGGCTTGCTGATCGAATTCGTGTGTATCGAGATGGGCCGAATCTAAGTTGGCAAGCGAATGGCGGGAAGGGGTCAGATGGTTTTCCCCGTTTTGGGATGTGATACCTGAGACCAGGATGACATCAAGCGATGGAGGAGAGATGGGATTCGGAATCAATAAGATGGAGTTCCCATGCGGCATGCTCAAAAAATCTTATTTGGAAAATCCGTGCACACCAAAGCACCGACCATGTGGAAAACAAACACATGAGCCTCCTTGGTTGTAATAAATAAAAGTAGCAAAGTTTGGCTGGAGTTGGGAAAAAAGGAAGGGAAGGAAACTCAAAGGCTAAAAAAAAAAAGAGGAAAAAAAAAAGAGGAAAGGTAAGAGGGAAAGCTCAAGTAGCAGTAGCGCCGGGCTTCATTGCCCAAAAAAGCATGTTTTAACTTTTTCTTTTGCCTTAGAAAAGAGGGAGAGGAAAAAGGGCAGCGGGTTCGAGTTTTTGTGGCCCTTGGCTTTGGAGCTGAGAGAAGGGTAGGTTTTTTTTTTAGAAGAAGAGGGTTTTCCCTTCAGGCTTAAAAGAGAGAAAGAAAAAGAAAGGGAGAGAACTTCTTCGACGCGTCTTTTTGGTTTGGGGTTGTTCGCTCGTTTGGAACCACAGGGAGCTCACAAGGAGTACAAGCCATGGAGTCTTTCAAGCCGGGCTCAAGTGGGTCCTGCCCTAGTGTACTTTTTTGATGCGCGCCGGTTGCGGCATTGATCTTGCACTTGTGATTGATGCTAGTAAAGCAGAGTTTACCCCATTGCATTGAGTCTCTTGCGCAATCTCGTCCCCCCTTTTCCCCCTTCTCTTCCGCTCTCATGTGTGTGCGTGCGGACGTGTCGACAAGTGTGTCGCCTCGACGCAGTGTTGCAGAGAGATAGAGAGAGAGTGCGTGTGGCGTTTTGAGCGTGTGGGAGAGCGTAAAAGGTACTGCATTGAGGTGCACGGGTTGTGTGAGTTAGTGTGTGTCTATGTGAGCGCGTGTGTGTGCGTGGTTTGGTGAAAAGAGCGAGTCGAAGGTGCTCGCAAAGTGGATTGGGGTGCAGTGTGTGCCCTAGGCTATAGGAGGCATTCCGTGTTGGCGCGCTAGGCGTGCTCCCCATTCCCCCTACTTCCATCTTTTGGTGCCCCCATGGAGGAGCACACTGATTGCTCCCACTTAATTGAAGAGAAGCAGTTTTTGGTGTTGGTCGACATGGCGTCTCGAAGCTATGGGCCAATTTTTACAGGTGAAGAAAATCCTGATGAGTAGGTTGCAGACTTTGAGTTGTATATGATGTTGTTGCGCATGCTGAAGGAGGACAGCAAGATGCAAACATTTCCTTTGGTGATGCGCGGGAAGGAAAAGATATGATATGAAGCTTTAGAAGGTGAGCCGAGGCATGCTTGGCCGGCTCTGCGAGCGCGTTTCCTACATGATGTCCACAAAGAGGCGTCCCCAGTGGAGATGGATGCCAAACTGAAGGCGCTCAAGCAAGATGTAAGTGAAGAGTTCAGTTTGTTTTTGGATCGTTTTGAAGTGTGCTGGGCAGAGTTAGCGGATGCCATGCAATTGACCAATGGCGACTACTTCAAACTGGATAAATTCATGGCATGCTTGCATCCTAAAGTGAGGGAGAAAGTGGATTTTGAGAGCCCAGAAAACTATAATGGTGCAGTGGCCATCGCAAAGGCAAAAAGCAGGAAAATAAAAAAGAAGATTGAACAAGGCGTGTCGGGTTATGCAGCGGTGGTCCAACCTCAGGGTGGTAAGAGGGATGTTGTTCATGATGAAAACCAGGCAAATCGAGGTGTAGCCGTTATGCCACAAAATTGGGTGCGAACCGTGCATGATTTTTCTGAGCAAATGCAAGAATTGCGGCTAAGCGTGATGGATAGAGGTCAACCCAAAGGAGCAAGGGGCAGGGCAAGGCCACTGCCTAGCCGGTGTTACAATTGCGGTGAAGAAGGACACTACGCACTGGATTGCCCTCATCCGCTAAGAGAAAGGGGTGGTATTTATCCACTGTTTGGCAGAGGTAGAGGCCAAGCACAGCTCAATGGCCCAAGGGAGCAGGTAGTCGAGAATCAGGTGCAGCCAGCTCCTCAGGATGGTGGTGAAGTCCCTAGGGTGAATATCATCGGAGTGGATAAGCAGGATGTTGAAGTTTTGGCCAACAAAAGAGCAAGGAGGGAAAGAGAGACAGAAACCGAGCGGGAGACGAGGGCCCGTAAAGGTAAGGAAAAAGTGTATGAATGCAAGGAGCAGCCGAAAACTAGCAAGAAGAGGAGGCGTCGCAAAATCAAGCAAGCAGACTTTTAGCTAGGGCGCGGCTACCCGGAATATGACTTGATAAGCGATGTTCAAAATCAGAAGGCTAACATAACCTTTGGTCAGTTGTTGGCTTTAAATCCCAAGCTACGAAGACAGTGGTCTACAAGTGTCAGCATGAGGCTGCCAAAGGCTAAGGGGAATGTGCATGCAATAGAAAACATGGCATTGAGAGTGGGTAGCCCGACGGATGTCCTTCCTCTAGTGGATGCAGTCATTGAAAAGAGGATGCAGGTTCAGGCCTATATAGATGGTGGAGCACAGGTTTGTGTCATGACATAGGTTTCTATGAAGGAAACAGGGGTCAAAGCAGTAGCTAAATCAAATGTATGCATGAGGATGGCTAACCGTACCAAAGCCGGGTGTTTGGGCGTGGATCAAGACGTAAGAGTGAAAGTGATGGTCATTGAGTGCCTAATTGATTTCTTTGTGATGAAGGCGGGTGACAATGATTATCCAATCATCTTGGGTAGGCCATGGCTACTTGCAATAGGGGCTAAGCAGGATTGGGGGAGTAGGGTGTTCACCTTGCCTGACAAGGAAAGAGGGAGACAGGTGGTTCTTGATTTGAAGACCAAAGAGAGCCGTTTTCACCCTCGGGTGGAGAAAGATGAAGGTGATACGACAAGCTATGAGTATGAGACCGAGTCAGGCTATGATGAGGGCTACACCGATACTGAGGAAGAGGAAAGTGAGGATGATATGCTAAAGATAGATGCGGACTTGTTTGGGGTCACTATTGAAGGCTCCCATGTAAAAGGAGAGGTGAAACCACAGGTTGGTGGCATAGGTGTGGAGGAGGTAACTCCTATGCTAAGTGAAGATTTGACCAAGAAAGAGAGAAGGATAT
The DNA here is from genome assembly GCF_014529385.1 of Adiantum capillus-veneris. NCBI lineage: Eukaryota > Viridiplantae > Streptophyta > Polypodiopsida > Polypodiales > Pteridaceae > Adiantum > Adiantum capillus-veneris. The sequence continues at coordinate 77,715,302 of NC_140953.1, read as the reverse complement.
GTTGAGTTGTGTGCCTCTTTTCCAAATTTATTTGCGATGAAGTACGAGGATTTACGAGGAGCAAAGGGGGCAGAGCACAAGATAATTCTTAAAGAAGGGTGCAAAGCAAAGGCACATAAGCTAAGGAGGTTAGGGGAGATTCAGAAGGAGGCTCTTTGGCAGGAGATTAACCAGTTGTTAGATGCAGGTATCATATACCCCGTGAAGGAGTCGGAGTGGGTTTCTCCAGTGGTTATCACCCCCAAGAAGAATGGAAAATGGCGGGTGTGTGTCGATTACAAGCCATTGAATGCGGCGACCAAGAGAAACCACTACCCGCTGCCGTTCCAAGATGAAATCTTAAATCAGGTGGCAGGTCATGAGAGGTACTCAATTATGGATGGATTTTCAGGGTACTTTCAGATAGGGATTGCACTTGAAGACCAGCTGAAGACGACATTTATCTCTCCATGGGGATGCTTTGCCTATCGCAGGATACAGTTTGGTTTAGTGAATGCCTACGCCACCTTCCAAGACTGGATGAATAGGGTGTTTGGTCCCTACTTGGGAAGGTTCGTTAGAGTTTTCATGGATGACATTGGGTGCTATAGCTCAAGGGCGGATCATTTCTCGAATCTCCGGCTATGTTTTCAAAGGCTTGACGAAGAAGGAGGTCAATTAAACCCTAAGAAGTGCAAGCTAGCACAACCTCGAGCACAGTTGCTAGGTCATGTAGTGTCACAAAATGGAATTGAAGCAGATCCGGAGAAGGTCAAGAAACTAGTCTTGATGGAGCCTCCCTCTAGTGCGCAAGGCTTGGCATCCTTTGTACATAAACTAAAGTACTTGTCGCGTTTTTTCTGGATGTTGTCACAGTATGTGTATCCTCTCCAAAAGAGGGCCCAATAGGTGCATGGTTTTGAATGGGATGAAGATTCTCAAGAAAATTTTGAGAGAGTGAAAGAAATTTTGTGTCAGCTGCCAGCTGTGTGCCCTCCAAGCCAAGAGGATGATTTCTATGTGTCAATGATGGTAGGTACCGTGGCTATTGGGGTGGTATTACTGCAGAAGGTAGGAAGGAGCTATAAGCCTATCTACTTCGAGAGCACGGTGATAAGTCCTGGAGAGCTGAATTACACTGAAGAGGAGCAGTGGATCATGGCTTTGGTTTTTGCTTGTAGAAAGTTCAAAGTGCACCTCATTGTGCATAAGTTTTATGTGTTGACGGTTAACACTAGAATGGTAACAGGACACTTTTATGTCCTTGGACACTTTTGTGTCCTGTTAAGTGACCATTTTGCTTGAATTATTTGAAGAGTATAAAAATTAATCTCTAGGTGCTATATATCCACAAAGTTGCCTTATGAGCTGAAAAAAACTTAGCATTTTTTTGGGAGTATCGATCTCACCATTAACCTTACTCTTGCACAACATTTTTGAAACTAAATTGTGTGAAAAATGGGTCCTATTTTTGGCCTTTTTTCAAATTTTGGCAACTATACCACTCTAAACTTCATGTTTGTGAGGTTTAGATGGCTAGCGGTTAGGCCTTCATAGTTATCAACATGTTTTGATGCTTGTAGGGAGAGATAAATGTTAAAATTGAAAATTATGACCAATTTACAAGAATTGCATAATCCTGTCTTTTGGCCAAAATTAGCACTTTTATGATTTTTTTGGTGGCTTTCTTGATATTCAAATTCAATTTTGATTGTGTAAGTGTAATCTATAACATAAAACTAATCTTCCTTGAGTTATGGGGGACCTAATATGCTATATAGCATAGTATATGATGATGGTTGAGTTTTTTTATTGCTGAAGAATATGATACATTTTAGAGTAGCAAGTATATCTTTCTCAATATTGCTAGTTTCTTAGGCCAATTGTGTGTATTTTGTAGGTAGTAACCATATCTAATCATAGACTACAAACTTGGCTAGATATTGAGTAGTTTCTATGGGTTTCTAGAGGTCATAATGCTAAACCCAGTTTTTTCATGTTTGCTGTATTTAGCACTTTATAATTGCCCCCAAGTTTCCAATTTTAAGAGATCCATTATCCTTTTGAAATGCTCCATGGCTCCTTTTGAATCCAAAGGCCCAAAGGGAACTAAGAAAACATGTATATAGTATCTGTATTGAGCATGACTATAGAAACTTTGATGATAGGTCGGCAAAATGGCAAAAATGCAACTTTTTTGTACCTATTTTTTTGCCCAAAAAAAAAAATTGTGAGGTAAAAGCAACCATATGTTTTGGTCACCAACCCATTGAAGTTAACGAGCATTTTATCTCATGTCCTACAAAAATCTCCACTCTTATTTATATGCAATCAACCGTAAGAAATTGCTGTTTTGGGCAAAATGCACTGGTCCATCAACTTTGGAGGCTTGTAGTGACCAAGGAATGAGAAAAATTATAAGTTTCTCATTTTTTCTATATGTAGTAGTTATTGAACTATAAGCTCATGAAAGGATTTTTCAAAATGAGTGGATCTACTATGGTTTTGGAATTTTTTCCCAAAACCCTGAAAGGACACTTTTATGTCCTATTAGGTTACCATTCTAGTGTTAACAATCTGTTGCCTGAAGTGGTGTTACACTTAAAGCCAGGAAAGCGGATCATGAAGTGGGTGATAGAGTTGCAGGAATTCGAGTTTGAGTTCAAAATTGACCACACAAGTCGGTCCCATTTGGCACTCATTCTGATCAGCAAAGCAGTGGATTTGCCAATTTATCCAAGAGTAGTACGAGATGAAGTCAAAGAGGAGCCCGACCTGATTGGAGCCTTTACCATGTGGTTTGATGGTGCATATAGGAGGGTGATAAAAAAAGCTGGTGGAGGTGTGGTGATACATGATCCACATGGCAAGGTAATCCTCTCAAAAGCATACGATTTGGAGGATGTTCATACCAACAATGAAGCAGAATATCTCGCCCTCCATCTAGGTTTGAAACAATGCGTCGAGTTTGGCATTTCTAGGTTGGTGGTCAAAGGTGATGCATTATTGGTCATCAAGCAACTGTTGGGCCAATGTCAAGTAAAACGCGATTCCTTAAAACATTGGTTCTTTGCCATCAAGAAGTTGTTGAAGTTATTTAGAGAAATTCAGTTCAAGCATGTGAAGAGAGAGCACAACCAAGAGGCAGACCAGCTAGCAAGCAGTAAGGTGCAGGTACATGTTGAAGGTATGTATGTGGCCCCGGCCACATACACAGGTAGGGATTCATTGAAGTAGGTGGAAGATTTCTTGGATACAGGGGAGTGTCCCCAAGGTTTGTCTAAATTGCAAAGGAGGAGGATAGTTCAGAAAGCACGCAAATTTACACTAATAGGTGAAGACCTAATGACTTACGACAGAGATGGACTGCTAAGAAGAGTGCTCTATAAAGAAGAGATTAACTTGGTGTTGGAGCAATGTCATGAGGAGAGCGGGCACCAGGGGAAAAGTCAAGTGCTGTTTCGAGTGTTGAGAGCGGGGTTTTGGTGGCCTTCAATAGTGAAGGATGTGCACTATTGGTGCAAGACCTGCCATGAATTTCAGACTATAGGAGAGAGGCGTTTGACAGCGGAGTCACAGGGAGAAATCATTGCTCATAATGCTTTCGAAAAATGGGGTTTGGATACGATCGGTCCACTCCCTAAGTCTACAAGTGGTAAGAAATATGTTGTGGTAGCCATCGACTACCTCACCAGGTGGGTCGAGGCCAAAGCTGTGAAGGAAGTAAATGCACAGGTTGTGTCCCACTTTGTTTTTGATAACATTTGTTGCCGTTTCGGAGTGCCGTGGGTACTCATTTCGGATAGAGGGCAAGGGTTCAGAAGCAAGCTTATGCAGGCATTGGTGGAAAAACTGAAGATTCAGCATTGGTTTTCCTCGCCTTATCATCCCCAATGCAATGGTTTGGTGGAGAGTGCCAATGGACAAATCATCAAAATGCTCACGAAGTATGTATATAACCATGAGACAGAATGGGAGATCAATCTAGAAAAGTGTTTATGGGCCTATAGGACGTCCTACAAAGTGGCGACCAACTTTACTCCATTTGAGTTGGTTTATGGTAAGGAGGCAGTGCTGCCAGTGCATGCACAGTTAGGTGCTTTAAAAGGTATGTGGCGCATCAATGCCACTCCACAAGATATCTTACAAGATAGGATTGTCGGCCTTGAGGCATTACACATGGATAGAGAGGCAGTAGCAGACTACTACGTAAAGCAGCGGGAAAGGAGAATGGACAAAGTCAATGAGGGTCTGCCAGAGAAAAAGATAGAAGAAGGGGACCTAGTAATGAAGTATGAGAGCTACTTGGACTTCACCTTCCAGAAGAAGTTCAAAAAGAAGTGGACGCGTCCGTACAAAGTGCAAAAGGCCTTTCCGAATGGGACCTATCAGCTGGTGAGAGCCAATGGTATGCTTCTCAGGCACAGGGTAAATGGTGTACGGCTCAAGCTGTACTTTGATAGGGGAGTGGTGCCCGATGTGCATCAACTGGTGACCAGGGGGGTTGGGCAACCCACTTGAAGGGATTCAAGAGTAGCAGACATACACTTTTGTACATATGGTGTGTTTTCTAGCATGCTTGAGTGTTTGCAGAGTGTTGCAAGTTTCAAGTTCAATAAAGCTACTTTTGGTTGAACATGAATGTTCAACAGGGGGGTGAGCAATGATGGTGCAACCAAAGTTGGTCCGCGCTATAAAGTGTGTTATGCAGTGCATGGTAGAGGGCTAAAGCCAGTGTGGGAGACCTTGGCAGGACAGTGGCAGCGAAAATGCATGCTTAAAGTGTTTTTCTAGGCCATGGGGTCTCCGAAGTGGGCTAATTGGGACGGCACGTCGAAGTGTTCGAGATGCGTGGAATGTGCCCCGAAATGTGGGTTTCAAGATGCTTTAGAAGCTCGTCCAGACGGCTCGTGAAACGGGGCTTCAGTGTGAAAGATATGCAAGTCCGTAGTTAGAAGGCTTTGCAGATCTCCGACGGGCAGGGCAGGTACAGACAGGTGGCAAAAACTGGTATCATCGAATACGCGCGTAAAGCTCAAGATGTGGAGCATGCCGGTCTTTTCGGTTCGCCATTCGGAGCTCAAACGGGCAAGTTATGGCCTGAGGAATATTTGCCGGGGATCAGGTACGTGCTCACCAGGCCATGTTGGTAAGCGCATCGACAGGCATGTTTTTAGGGCTCACCAAGATTTTGGAAAATTGCATGTAACGTGGGGGGCTAGTCAAGACTTGTGGCTTGCTGATCCAATTCGTGTGCATCGAGATGGGCCGAATCTAAGTTGGCAAGCGGATGCCGGAAAGGGGTCAGATGGTTTTCCCCATTTTGGGATGTGATACCTGAGGCCAGGGTGACATCAAGCTATGGAGGAGAGATGGGATTCGGAATCAATAAGATGGAGTTCCCATGCGGCATGCTCGAAAAATCTTATTTGGAGAATCTGTGCACACCGAAGCACCGACCAAGTGGAAAACAAACACATGAGCCTCCTTTGTTGTAATAAATAAAAGTAGCAAAGTTTGGCTGGAGTTGGAAAAAAAGAAAGGGAAGGAAACTCAAAGGCTAAAAAAAAGAGGAAAGGTAGAGGGAAAGCCCAAGGAGCAGTAGCGCCGGGCTTCATTGCCCAAAAAAGCATGTTTTAACTTTTTCTTTTGCCTTGGAAAAGAGGGAGAGGAAACAGGGCAGCGGGTTCGAGTTTTTGTGGGCCTTGGCTTTGGAGCTGAGAGAAAGAAAGAAGGGCAGGTAAGAGGGTTTTCCCTTTAGGCTTAAAAGAGAGAAAGAAAAAGAAGGGGAGAGAACTTCTTCGACGTGTCTTTTTGGTCTGGGGTTGTTCGCTCGTTTGGAACCACAGGGAGCTCACGAGGAGTACAAGCCATGGAGTCCTTGAAGCCGGGCTGGAGTGGGCCTCGCCCTAGTGTACTTTTTTGATGCGTGCTGGTTGCAGCGTTGATCCTGCACTTGTGATTGATGCTAGTAAAGCAGAGTTTACCCCATTGCATTGAGTCTCTTGCGCAATCTGGTCCCCCCTTTTCCCCCTTCTCTTCTGCTCTCGTGTGTGTGCGTGCGGACGTGTCGACAAGTGTGTGTCGCCTTGACGTAGTGTTGCAGAGAGATAGAGAGAGAGAGTGCGTGTGGCATTTTGAGCGTGTGGGAGAGCGTAAAAGCTACTGCATTGAGGTGCACGGGTTGTGTGAGTTAGTGTGTGTCTATGTGAGTGCGTGTGCGTGCGTGGTTTGGTGAAAAGAGCGAGTCGAAGGTGCTCGCAAAGTGGGTTGGGGTGCAGTGTGTGCCCTGGGCTATAGGAGGCATTCCGTGTTGGCACTTTGGGCGTGCTCCCCATTCTCCCTATCCACCGTACATGAGATGGCCACCGAAAATGCGCTCTTAGAATGTGAAGGAGTACATGATCCTTACCTTGATGCCAGCTTTCTTCATGGCATTGTGTCAAAACCATGAGATCTCCTCCTTGTAGAGAATTCTCCTCACTACACCATCATGGCCGTATACCATAAGGTCTTCACCTATCAAAGTGAACCTGCTAGCCTTTTGGGTAATCCTTTTTCTTTGTAGCTTGGACATGCCTGCGGGACCTTGACCTATGCTCAAGAAATCATCATCTTTCAGCGTTTCCCTACCTGCATAGCTGGCCGGCATCACATATAAACCTGCTACATGTATCTGTACTCGGCCACTATTGGCTAATTGGTCAGCTTCTTGATTTTTCTCCCTCCTAACATGCTTGAATTGCACCACTTCAAAAAACTTCAACAACTTTTTAATAGAAAAAAACCAATTCTTGAGAGAATCCCTCTTCACCTGCAATTGCCCTAAGAGTTGTTTGATAACCAAAAGAGCATCTCCCTTCACTATGAGCCTGGATATCCCAAACTCGATACACTGCTTAAGGCCCAAGTGGAGAGCCAAGTACTCTGCCTCGTTGTTTGTATGCACATCCTCCAAATCATAAGCTTTTGCAAAAATAGTGTTACCTTGTGGATCCTGTATAATGACTCCGCCTCTGGCCTTTTGGACAACCCTCCCGTAAGCACCATCAAACCACATGACAAAAGCTTCTTGTGGATCCGGTTCATCATTTGCCTCTTCTCAAACCACCCTAGGATACATGAGACAATCCACACCCTTATTTACCAGTGCGTCTGCGAGATTTGACCTTCAAGTGTGATCAGTTTTAAACTCAAAATCGAACTCTTGTAATTCTAACACTCACTTCATAATGCGCCTCCTTGGTCGTAGGTGAAGCACCACTTCAGGTAATAAATTGTTAGAAGTAAGCATGTCTGCGAGATGTGACTTGCAAGTGTGATCAATTTTAAACTCAAAATCGAACTCTTGTAACTCTAGCACCCACTTCATAATGCACCTCCTTGGTCGTAGGTGAAGCACCACTTCAGGTAATAAATTGTTAGAAGTAAGCACATAAAACTTGCAAGCAAACAATAGTTTCATCACCCATTGCTCAGCCTCTATGTGAGACATCTCTCCTGAACTGATGACCCGACTCTCAAAGTAGACGGGTTTGTAACACCACCCTACATTTTGTAGTAGGACTGCACCAATTGCAATTGTACCCACTGTCATAGCAACATAAAAATCGTCCTCATGGTTGGGAGGACAAACAATAGGCAATTGACATAAGATTTCTTTAACCCTGTCAAAAGCTACCTATGTGTCCTCATTCCATTGAAAGCCATGAACCTGTTGACTCATTTTTTGAAGAGGGTATACATACTGTGAAAGCATCCAAAAGAATTAAGAGAGGTACTTCAATTAATGCACAAATGATGCCAAACCTGTAGCACTTTTGGGAGGCTCCATCAACACAAGAGCCTTTACCTTGTCGGGATCTGCTTTGATACCATTCTGTGAGACCACATTCCCTAGCAAGTGAGCTCGAGGTTGAGCTAACTTACACTTTTTAGGATTCAATTAACCACCTGCTTCATCCAATCGCTGAAAGCATAGCTTTAACTTGGACAAATGATCAGACCTGGAACTGTAACACCCTATGTCATCCATGAAAACTCTGATAAACTTACCAAGGTAGGGACCAAACACTTTATTCATACAATCTTGAAAAGTTGCATAAGCATTCACCAAGCCGAAGGGCATTCTGTGGTAGGCAAAACAGCCCCATGGAGAAATGAAAGTGGTTTTCAACTGGTCTTCAAGTGCAATGCCTATCTGGAAGTACCCAGATAAGCCATCCATGATAGAGTACCTTTCATGACTTTGTTAAGTCTTCTCCTAGCATACCTCTTACCTCTTGGGCATCAATAGGGGAAACTTGAGCTTGCATACCTTCTTTTGGAATAGAGTTATCGATAGTAACCCCAAAGAGATCAGCATCAACATGGAGGAGATCGTCATCACTCTTTCCCTCTTCTGTATCTATGTAGCCTTCGTCATAGGTTGACTCCGTTTTGTATTCGTAGCTTGTTGTAGAATCATCTCCCTCATCCTTCACCATGGGATGCGAGAAACTCTCCCTCATCCGTAGATCAAGCATCACCTGTCTATCATTCACTTAATCAAATAAATTAAGTACCCCTTTTCCCCAATCCTTCTCTGGCCCCCATTGCAAGAAGCCATGGTCTACCCAATATGATAGGGTAAGCATTGTCACCAGCTTTTATAACAAAAAAATCAATAAGGCATTCAACACCCATAACCTTTACCTTCACATCCAGTGCTATGCCCAGACACCTAGCCTTGGTATGGTTGGCCATCCTCATTTGCATATTAGATCTTACCACTGTTTTAACTCCTGCATCCTTCATGGCGGATTCGGTCATGACACACACTTGGGCCCCTCCATCGATGTATGCATGTACCTGCATCTTCTTTTCGATAAGAGCATCAACAAGTGGAAGCACATCTACTGGACTCCCAACCCTCAATACTAGATTCCCCATAGTATGCACTCTTGTTTTGTCATGTGGAAGCCCGGTGCTAGCACTAGTAGACCACTAACATCCCAATTTAGGATTTAAGGCAAGAAGCTGACCAAAAGTAATATTAGCCTTTTGGTTCTTGACATCACTCACCAAGTCATATTCGGGATGATCCCTTCCAAGTTGGTAGTGGGATTTCTTGATTTTACGCCTCCTTCTTCTTTTGCTCGTCTCTGCCTTCTCTCTACCTTCGCCGATTTTCCCTTTGCCTTTGTGAGCTCTAGTCTCCCACTCTGTCTCCGTCTCTCTTCCTTCACGTGATCTTTTGTTGGCCAAAACAACTACTACCTGTTCATCTACTCCAATCATATTAAAACGATGAGCTTCTTCATTACTACCTTGAGCATCAGGAGGTATACGATTGTCAGACTGCTTCTCTCTTTGCCCGTTGAGTTGCCCTTGTCCTCTTTCTCTTCCGAACAGTGGATACATACCTCCTCTTTCCCTTGGTGGATGTCGGTAATCCCGTGCGTAGTGACCTTCTTTGCTGCAATTATAACAATGGCCAGGCAGCTGCCTAGCTCTTCCTTTGCCCGCTCTTTGCTGCCCTCTGTCCATCACACTCAAACGAAGCTCTTGCATTTGTTCCGATAAATCTTGAACAGTACGTACCCAGTGTTGAGGAATAGTTGCCACTCCACGATTTGCTTGATCCTCTGCACGAACCTCGGCTTGAGAACTCGGTGGTTGCTTGTATCCCATCATACCTTGTTTGATATTCTACTTGATCTTCCTGCTCTTTGCTAGCGCAATTTCTACATCACCGTTGTAGCTCTCGAGGCTTTCAAAATCCACCTTTTCTCCTACCTTAGGATGTAGGCATGCCATAAATTTTTCCATCTTGAAATAGTCGTCGTTGGCCAATTGCATTGATGTGGCTAATTCTGCCCAACATTAAATTCTTCACTTACATCTTGCCTGAGAGCTTTTAGCTTCACATCCATATCCATAGGTGATACTTCCTTTCAAAAATGTTGTAGGCAACTGGCTTGTAGAGCCGGCCAGGCCTGTCGCAGCTCGCCCTGCAATGTATTGAAACATTCCTTTACCTTGCCACGTAGCACAAGGCAAGATGTATCCTGAACAAAGAAGTTTTGGTCAATCTTTACATCCCCTATTGTCACCTTCACACCTGTACATGCTGCATACGATTCACCGGATGAATTGTTTGCCAGTTTTACCATCCATCCATGATCTATGTCCATCGGCCATTTGCACTTGTTGTAGAGACTCTTTGACATTATGTTTATTTCTGAACCGTGGTGAATCAAGGCAACAAATGGCTCTTCAAGATCACCTACCTTGACCAAATTTTCTGTAGTAGCCCTTGCCCAGTGACTTCGTGTATAGTAGCTCCTAGGAATAGCTTCAACTTATTCATCATCATTTGAGAAATGTACTTGCTTCACTCTCCCACTAGATTGGTAGCATCCTATAATAGCTCCATCATCCTCCTTATTTTGCAACTGGATCCCTTGTGTCTTCAAGGTTTCTCCGTCAACCTGTGGTGGACGAGCAACCTCAGCAAGAGTTTGCGTCTTTCTCTTGATGATGTCAATGATCTTGTCGTGGAATTCATGCTTTGCGATGCCAAGAACTTCTCCCAAAGTAAACTCAATCTTGCTATTCAAGATTCTTTCCTCCAAGACTTTCTTTAAATCTGTAGCAGCCTCAATATCAGATTGTAGTTTATAAGTTGGGCCTTTTGTCTTACCTTTTTTTGGCTCTTTCTTCTTTCCTGTTGTAGACTCCTCCATGAGTACTTCAGGTGGAGACGCTCCTTGTGCTGAGGTTGTTTGAGAAGGCATTGAGTCGCTTCTTCCCCCACTTTTAGAAGCTCTTTTTGATGGTCCTTCATCAGCATTCTCACGTCTACGCTTCTCTTCTACAATTGCCTCATTTTGTTGGCATTTTGTAATGTAGGCATGCACTGACAATGAGTCCACTGGATCATTCCATCCTGTTTCTAGACGTATGCAATCACCTGCTTCATGTAGAATCTCTTTTATAAGCTTTCCCTTTTTGACTAATTGCATGACATTTGGCCAAATTTGACCATGATGGTCACTCACCTGTTCATCACTAAGATGCTCAATTTTTACTCCATAAGAAGCTGCCTCAACTGAAGAGGTGGCATGCTTAGTTTCCATATCTTCAACTAAGGTTTGCATTCCCCCCTTCCCAAAGTTAGTTCTCAAGGGTAGACCTGTCTCTCTTAAGTGGATTTTACCATCCTTAAAAAAATAAACATCTTTTGACAAAGCATCACTAAAATAATCACAATCCCTTCTTACATAGTCTGTACTATCACACCAAATACATCTATTAACAAACCCTTCTTTGGGCTGTTGTCTTTGCCTAGAAAGTGGCCCTGACAATTGGCCTTTTTCTTCAAGCTTTGCAAGCTTCACCTTCAAGTTCACAAGCTCATCTCGCATGGACTCATCAAACTTCGGAGTGATAAAAGTAGGCTTTACCATTTTGTCAGGAGTTGAGGTGGAAGGACTTGTAGTGTTTACTACCATCTTGTCCCTTCTTCTTTGTCATTTGGCAAGAAGTGAGACAGCACCTTCAACCTCATTCCAGTCAGTCTTTAGTTCTTGCTCAGCATCTTTATCTTCAAGAAGAAGCTTCAAATTTTCTTGAAACTCTTTACGTGCAGCTTGTAAGAAAAGATCTGTCTTCTTTGCATCTAGTGTGGCCTTTTCTGTCGTGGTGAGTTGTGCATAGCGTCGCTCAAATTCCCTAAGTAGCTCTGTTATTGACAGTCCTTGCTTTGGCTTGACTACCCATTCTAAAAATGTCCTTTTGGTCACTCTCTCGGAGTCCTCCATGAAATATTCCTCGTTTAAAGCTACTTTGAGTTCTTCCCAATTTCTCCCATGTCCATCTTTAATTCCCAAAACATGTTCTCTAATTTTTGGAGCATTAACTAGCTCAAAACTTTGAATCATCTCACCTTCTGACACGCGATGCAGGTCCATCTCCTTCACATACTCGCATAAGTACTTGGTTACATCTTTGCCATTGAATTGATCCATTCTATTGACGACTGCTTGTATGGCCTTCGTTTTGCTGAAATCTCTCTTCTTTCGGTGGCATGTTGTTGTTGCATGAACATTGCAAATGCTTGAAACATTTTCATTGTTGCTAGGTCAAAATGCATACCTTGTTGCTCAACATGATCACCCATGGTTACCCATTAACTCTCACCCTGGCACATTCGCATCGGGTTCACCAAAAATATGTCGAGAAATTAATGGTCTTGCCAGGAAAGCAACGGGCTTATGGCTGTGAGAGTTTGGGAGAGAAATCCAAAAAACTATATGAAGGAGTTAAACCATAGATGCCATGAAAACTAGGGTTTGGAAGGAAGTGCAATCAAAGAAGTCCCACTTTTTCTCTCTTGCACTCACACACACAAAGAAAGAACACAAAAGAGAATATCAAAACAACACAAAGATGAAAACATCAAGGCTATGGTCATATCGTATCATGGGTAATATGAAAGGGTTAGTAGATGAGTTAATGGCATTCAATCTTGGCTGACCGAATAGGCTACGAATTGTTCTTTGGAATTGTAGTTTTGTGCTTACCATAATATATATATTTTGTCTAGTGATTGGGATTAATTGTGTGTACAAATCCTCTTGGTTCATAGCAAGATAACTACTCTTACATCAAAAGAAAAGTTATACTCTATGAGAGGTAGTATGATGGGATCCGGTGATATAAGTATTTCATTGAGCCTTTCTGGGCCAAAGAGAAACACTATACGTTGTTAAAAGTGTATTTTACGGCTAATCCATACGTTAATTCTAATAGATCGTACAGAGTGAAAGCGATAGACATTATGATCATGTGGATTATTCATCTAGGATAACTCTAGTATGTGAAAAATGTTGATATGAGAGAAGAGAAGGGAAGAGAAGAGAAGAGAGTTTCCCTCCCAAGCTCTATTCTTGCCTGTAGGCAATAAGGATACTGCGGTGAGAGATGTACCTGTAGCAAGGAGAACCTAAAATTTGTAGAGAGGATGAATTACTAAGAGTGAGAGAGATAGGTTTGGTTCAGGAGACGAGATTAGATATATATATGTTGGATTATAGATGAAAAAAAAAACAACAAGAAATAAAGAAAACATCAATGTAGAACACATATTACTTGACAAACCCTTTGGCACCATTATAGATGGAGAGAGAAGAAGAGCGGAGAATTCAACTTTGATTTATATGCCAAGTCCATGATCTTCTTTGATTAGAGTTGATCTTCCAAGGATAGAATGCAAGAATGGCTGTATTCCTCTATGAGAAAGTGTAGGCTTAGGCTTATGTTAATGGCTAAGTACAATTTGGCATTACTACTCACTCCCTCATGAATTCATCTCATTAATGACTTGAATGCTTGAGTGGTTTTCGAGGAAGAAGAGGTCCCCTTTTATAGGTGAAGGGAACCCACAAGGGTTTACACAAGAAGAGAAGAGCCAGTGTGAACAAAAACTGGAAAGGTTGGAAATGAGATGTCCCTGCATGATGTGGGCAGACTGGGGTTTAGTATTTTGATCATATCTCCTCAACCGTGGCTCCAAATAAAAAAGTAAAAATATGGGCAGAAACTTCAGCTCATTACATACAACTTCCTTTTTATATGCATTTTCCAAGAAAGGATCAATGCTTTGTGCTCCAAGTTAAAGAGGTGGAGCTATTGACGCTTTTTCCATAGTATTTTTTGATAGTAAAGTAAGAATAGGTTACCCTTGAGATAAATAATAGGATGAGATAGAAATCATATTATTATACTTAAATATGCATATGTACACTATAGAAAATATAACTATGTATTTAAAAAGTTACAAGATAACTCTTGTAGCATTCGTTCCCACTATGTACGTGTCACAGCACGACATCCACCCCCTCTAAGCCTGCACATCCTCCGGCATGTGCCACATTGTCTCTTTCTAAGATTAGCCCTCTTCCACATCTTCCTTGCTTTCTTCTTCACTGGATAATTCCAAAGCTTTGTCTTCACTTGGATCTTCACTTGTGTTTTGCTCTTCTTCCTCATCAACATCTTCAGGATCATTGTCTCTTCTTATCTTAAACATTTTGATCCTTTTTCCTGCAATGGGAATCTTTACTTCTGTACCATCTAGTTCAGACAAGCTATAAGTAGCATTTTCATGCACATGCTTTACAACATACGGTCCAAACCATCCTTTTGAAAACTTACGCAGTACTGTGCGCTGGTTATCAAGGCTACTATCATATACTAAAACCCAGTCACCTTTGTCAATTTCTTTGCTCCTGAGACGATGTCGCTTATCAAAGTAGTCCTTTTTTTTCAGCCTTGCATTTTTGAGTCGTTCTTTTGCAGCCTCAATGTCTCCAGGTCTTCTCTCTAGTTGCCTTATGTGCAATGCAAGGAGATCTTCCCTGCTAAGCTCCTCTTGCCATGGTAGTATATTCCATGTGGGAATTGTATCTTCAATCGGCATCACAGGCTTTTGACCTTACATTAGCTCCGCAGGCATGTAGCCAGTTACTGAGCTATGTGTTGTACGATCAGCCCATAAAGCATATGTTAACAGTTTTGGCCACTCACCAACTCTTCCTTTGCAAGCCTTGGCCAAAGCTTTGATGATAGGAGGATTCCCTCTTTCACTCTTTCCATTGCCTTCAGGGTTGTAAGTTTTAGTAAGAGAAAGCTTAATTCCTAATCTAGAAAAGAACTCCCTTGCTTCTTTGGCATCCAGCTCACCTCTATCTGCAGTGATCTTTCCCAAACAACCGTAACGGAAAATCACCTCATCAAGAAGGAATTTGCACATAGCTTCTGTGGTTTTAGCTCTTAATTCTCTTCCTTCAACATGATTAGTTAGGTCCTCTCGTGCAAGAACCAAGTATCTCATCTGCCAGAGTCCTAAAGGCATTGTGACTAGATCCACAACCCATTTATAGTGCATGGCTAGTGGATATGTACGGTGCAATCCATCACGATGTCGAACATTTGAATACATTTGACAAGTTACACATGACTCTACAAACTGAGATACATCTTTATACATACCCTTCCACCAGTATTTTCTTTCAACTTGGAGAAGGTTGCCCATACACCCCTATGTCCAACCCATAGACTCTCATGAAACTCTTGCATGAGCTTTACTTGAGTCTCTTTTTTACATATAACCCGTTTTGGTGTAGCACCCTTTTGTTTAGGATGCTTCCACAAGTAACCATCCCTTAAAAAGTACCCATATGCTTTCCTACGTATCCTCTTGAATTCTTGTTCAGACGAATCATCCTGTTTTGTTAGAGTACTCAAGTAGCTTCCAATAGAAAGCCAATCACCTTCATAAATATCTTTCAAGAATGATTCAAGTAGATTAGTCATGAAGACATTGTTACCTTTGACATGAGAGATAGAATAGAACTTTGTGCCTACATCATCTCCCTCGTCAATCATTTGTGACTCATCTTCATACCTTGCCCTTTATAGAATATCTGCCACTGTATTGTCTTTACCTGCAATGTGCTTAAACTTAGGATTTAAGGACTTAATGTAGGCAATCCACCGCAACATAGCAATGTCTGGCGTTGAGCAGCTTGTAATCATCCGAAGAAGTGGTAGACAATCTATTTCTACAACCACACATGCACCAATTAGGTACTCTTTCCAACTTTTCAAGGCAGTAACCATACCCCATAACTCTCTCTTTATCTATGGATAGTTTCTTCGGCGAGCACTTAATACCTTTGCTCCAAATCTTACCACATACATGTGTCCTTCTTTGTCATCTTGCCCTATTGCCCATCCAATCCCTGTAGGACTGGTGTCTACTGTCACAATTACTGGCCTTTGACACTCATAGTCTACCATTCTCAAAGTTGTTGCTGACTGGAGCAACTCCTTTATCTTTTCAATGGATTTTACATGTGCTTCTGTCCATTTAAACTATTGATTCTTTCTAAGCAGCTGATAAAGAGGATCAGCTACATGCTCCGAGAAACCTTCTAACCTCAGTGATGCTAGTGCATGTTTCTTTCATTATTTGGATGGTATCTACCTTTGCTGGACAAGGTTTCCTACCATATGGCCCGCACATGTGCCCCACAATGAGCACTTCATTGACACCAAACATAGACTTTTTCCCTGACAATAGAAGATTCACTTCTTCGAACCTAGACAAAATTTTATCACAATCATTCATGTGATTTACCACAAACCTGCGACATCCCTTGAGATCCATAGCTTCATCTTTGTCACTTTGTTCACATCCTTTGATAGGTAAATCATCAATGAAAGGCATTGTGATTTGAGAAATAAAGTCACGTAAGACCTTATTCATCCCATTCATCATATGTGCAACCGAGTTGGTTGCTCGCTGTGGCAAGGTACACATCCTTACCAAACCCAAAGGTGTCCGCATGGTTGTCAAGTCTCTGCTTTTGATTGCAAGCTGAAATTGATCATACCCTGAGTAGAGATCCCCAATTGAGTAGATTGACCTCCCTGCAAACGCCTCTGTAAACTCATCCACAATTGGACCTGTACCTACATTTATAATTATCACCTTGTTTACTCGTTGTATATCTTGGATGAAGCGTAGAGAACCATTCTTCTTTGGAACTGTGAACCACCTGTTTGAGTATGGAGCACAAGAAAAGTCCAAGATTCCCATTTTGATTTTCTCATTCAGTAGCTCTACTAACTTTGGCAAATGAGCCTTTTAAACCGAAAAAGGTCGCAAATTCCAAGGCACATGAGGTATTGTGAAAATTACCATAGGAGCTACAATAGAAGGATCAACACATCCTATCTCATGTGGCTCAAATGCAAAAGCCTTACCATGCTTTGAAAGCATTTCTTTGAAGCACTTTGTCTCCTCCTGTGTTACAAACTCCTCGCAACCAATTTGCAACTCTTGAAAAGACTCCTTTGTGAAGGTATGCCCAATCTTTTTAGGATTCCTCAAACTTGGTTGTAGAGAAGCCTGCTCAATCTTTTCCCTATTGCTGGGTGGTAAGGGTGAAGCTACTTGTTTCACCTTCTTTGCTACACTCTTGTATTTAGTTTCAACATGGACTTCTGGGCCAACTGTTTGGCTTTCTTTAAAGGCTTCTATTACTTGATACATTTCCATAGAGCAAACTTCCACAACTTCATTTTCAAGATGCAAACTATACCCCATTATAGCATCGAGCTCACCCATAGTATCTTAGGAATAGCTTCAACTTCTTCATCATCATTTGAGAAATGCACTTGCTTCACTCTCCCACTAAAGGGATGAATACTCATTACATATTTACCCTCTTCCTTGGTTGTTTCATTTCAATGGTATACACATCCTTTAGAGTTTTCTTCAACTCTTGGTATTTTTTCCTTTGTTCAACTCGTGTCATAGATGATTTATCATCGTGGTGTTTAGGTTTTGATTTAGTTTCCTTTCTCATTTTCCTTGATGTTTTTTATGTTCCTTGCTTATATCTACCCGTGATTTTGTCTTTGACACAATCATGTGAATCTTTCTGCATCAAAAACTGTGTTCTTCTAGAAACTGATGACATAGGTCTAGATTTCAAGTTTTTTGTGTGTCTTTTTCTTCTATACCATTTTTGTCTTCTTGTTTTTTGGTTTGGAAAGTCAAAAAACTTTTCCTCTCCTCCTTTTATGAGTAGTTGCGCTCTCACATGTTCTTTTTCTGACCCAAAATCATTCGAAGTGGGTGAATGTTCTTCACACTCGTCAATAGCATCATAATAGATGTTTGAAAAGACTTGCTGAGCTCTCACAAAGTCCTTGGGTTCATGAACTTCATCTTCTATGTGAAGGGTTGAGATCATTTATATGGGAATTATGTCATAACCATACTCATTGCAAAATTGAGTAGGTAGAGACGTTTCACACACACATCCATTGTTGCCAAAATTTGAGTCCATTCAAATGATTCAAACAAATGATACAAAAAGGGTCCAGGTACATATGGTTCATCTATGCACTCCCTTTCTAAGATACATTCTTCTCGTTTTAAACTCCCATTTTTTGAGGCCCCACACATCCAAATAGGTGTGTCTTTGTTTAACCAAGATGGAAGCTTTTATTCAGCTGAAGAGACTGAGACAAATTCTTGAATGAGTGTTTTCATTACATCTCTATAAGTGTAATAATTCAAATTAACCCTTGTGATTGATCCCACTTGCTTCAAGTACAAGTAATTGTTTCCTGAATCTTCAATGAGCTGTACTTGCCACATGAATGGCCTTCCAAAGATGATTTCAGAGTTAAGTTTCTATTGCAAAAGTATGTCAATAATCAATTCCACAGGAACTTACAATCACTTTTTAAGCAGTCCTAGGGTTTTTTCTATGTGTCCATCCACCAATCGTAATTTCATTTGAGTTTTTCTAATGGCCGGTTTTCTCCATGATTCCCATACTACTTTTGTGGCTATGGCTATGCCAGCTCCACTGTCCAGTATTACCATGGTTTCTACATCATTATATCTCACCAAAAGATTTGTGTCTCCTTCTTCCCCCTTGTAGTATTCTCCAACTTTGTTCATAGTGACGGATCTAATTGTTGAGATGTAGAGAGAAAGAGAGAGAGACGAGACAAGAGACACACCATATACGCTCCCAAAGACTGATTCATATTGAGGACAAGATACAAATATATAGGTGAGACCAAGTTGAGTAGAGTGAGCCATATATAACTCCAACACCCCCACTCAAACAAAGGTCTCTAGCTTTGGATAAAAAAACCCTTGGGGAGTTCAAGGGAAAAACCCAAGCCCCTATACAATGTGAAAATATGAACTAGCGATGATGATGTGAAAGTGAATTGTGCATCTATGTACAAATATTCAAGTGACTTAGAGATCAAAATGTGCAAATGTGGAGTGTGCATAGTGCATGGTACCTAAAAGATTACAATGTCATATGTACAAAGCTATTACAATAGCAAAGAAGCTAATCTAGAAAGAGTGAGGTCGAAGCAACTCCAAGCTCCGAGCGCAAGATGATGAAACGTGACTCGTTGAGGCCTTTGGTCAAAATGTCTGCAATCATCTGGTCACTTGGACAGTGTTCAACCATAATGGTTCCTTTGCGTACTTCATACCTGAGATAATGATAATGGACAGCAATGTGCTTTGACTTATTATGTTGAACATAGTCTTTTGCAAGACTAATAGCACTTTGGTTGTCACACCGCAAGGGTGTGCTAGAAAGAGGAGAGTGACCAATATCAACCAGCATTTGTCGAAGCCAAATCAACTCACGAGCTGCAAGTGATGCCACAACATATTCTGACTCAGTCGTAGAAACTGCAACACAACGTTGTTTCTTGGTAGTCCAAGAAACAAGACACCCATTTATAAAGAAGCAATTTCCACTAGTAGATGGCATAGATAAATGTGATCTTGCCCAGTCTGCATCTGTGTAACCCAAAAGAGAAAGAGATTGCATAGAATCCGATGTGAGTTGTCGTCGATAGACTAAACCAAAATCTGTAGTGCCTTTCAAGTATTTCAACACACGCTTTGCACCAGACCAATGCTTAAGAGAAGGACATGCAAGATGTTGTCCAAGATAATTAGCAGCAAACAAAATATCACGACGAGTGTTCATGCCAACAAACTGAAGACATCCAATCAAGTTAGCATAAGGTTGATTTGTGACAAGTTGACCGCCATTGTCAGAAGTGTTCTTCGTAGAGCTTGCAAGACAAGGTGTGTTGGCTGAATGTGCAGATTCCATACCAAATTTTTGAATAGTATCTTCAATAAACTTTGACTGTCGAAGGAATAAAATACCTTTTGTACGGTTCCGTTGGATTTGAATGCCAAGACACGAGTGAATCTCTCCAAGATCCACCATATCAAATGCAGAAGACAATAACTTTTTCACTTGCTGAAGAAATCCCAAATCATTGGAAACAAGGATGGTATCATCCACATAAAGAGCAAGAATCACAAAACTGCTACCTTGGCGTTTTATGTATAAGTTGGGGTCTGACGAGCAAGAGATGAATCCTTTAGAGGTGAGAAAAAGATCAAATTTTGTATACCAGGCTTGCGAAGCTTGTTTGAGACCATATAGTGCGTTATGGAGTTGAGCAACAAGGTCTTCTTTACCTGGAATAACAAACCCTTCTGGTTGTTCCATATAAATTTCCTCTTCCAAGTCACCATTAAGAAAAGCAGTTCGCACATCCATTTGATGAGCTTCTAAATCAAATTGAACAGCAAATGCCAATAAAACTCGAACACTTGTAATGCGAACAACTGGTGAAAAAGTCTCTTGATAATCAACACCAGCTACTTGGGAATAACCTTTTGCAACTAAACCCGCCTTAAACTTGTCAAAAGATCCATCTGCTTTTACTTTTGTCTTATACACCCACTTACATTTAATAGCTGTACGACCAGGAGGTAATTCAGTTAGTATCCATGTACCTTTAGAGATAAGAGAATCGTACTCTGCTTCCATAGCCTCTTGCCATTGATCCTTTTGTGGTGAAGAGATAGATTCATCATAAGTAACTTGATCTTCGGAAGTAGAAAAAGCATTATCAGCAATATCGTCATCATAAACATGACATGAGCCATGTTCAAAATCAATAGGCAGATCAACAAAAATATCAATATCATCATTGGCGACATTCGGAATGGATGGTTGTGAAGAGGAAAGTTGCTCTATAGGAAGAGTTTCATCTTCTGAAAGAAATGGAAAAGCTTGAAGCAATGATTTAGTATCATCAGAATCATCCATGGACCAGGAGCCTCCCATAAGCTGTTCGTTAAAAGTAGCATCACGATTCACAATTACTTTCTTGGAGGAAGGGTCATAGAATTTGTAGCCTTTGGAAGTGTCAGAATATCCAATAAAAATAACTTTAAGACCAGGAGCATCAAGCTTTGTTCGTGTTTCTTTGGGAACATGAATATAAGCAATACATCCAAAGGTTCGAAAATGAGATACAGAAGGAATGTCACCTGTCCATGCTGTGATGGGTATCTTACCAGAGGGTGCAGTAGTAGGAAGATGATTCTGAATAAATACTGCTGTCAAAGTAGCTTCAGCCCAAAAAACACGAGATAAGCCAGAATGAATCAGCATACATCTTATAGAATTGAGAATAGTGCGATTCTTTCGTTCAGCAACACCGTTCTGTTGAGGCGAATATGGAATAGTGTGTTCATGATGAATTCCACTGTCAGCACTGTAACTCACAAACTCTCGAGAAACATATTCGCCTCCATTGTCACTACGAAGCTTCTTAAGGCGACGACCAGTTTGAAGTTCCGCAGCCTTGTGGAATTGTTTGAAAATAGATAAGGCTTCAGATTTTTGTCTAAGTAGAAATACAGTCGTATACCTTGAGAAATCATCAATGAAAGTAATGAAGTAGCGATATTGTGATCTCGAAGAAGGTAGAGGTCCACATATATCAGTATGAACAAGATCCAATATGTCATGAGAATGAGTTGTATTTGAAAGAGGAAAGGGTTTGCGATTGTGTTTCCCAAGAGCACAAAATTCACAAATTCCCATATGAGGATGGGCTTTAAGATCCATGCCATGAACAAGATCACGACGTTGAAGATCAAGGAGTTTTGAGAAATCAGCATGAACAAAACGGTGATGCCATACTTTGCAATCATGATCACCTGGAGTAGTGACAACATTTGCTACAACATCGTTGAGAGAGAGTTCAAACAAATTACCATTTCGAGTAGCAGTGGCTATAGTCTGTCCATCTTTCTCAATTCGGCATTTGGTATGATCAAATCCAGCAAACAGACCAAGATCAACAAGTCTAGCAACTGAAAGAAGATTACATTGAAGATCTGGTACATGTAATACTCCTCGCAAAATTCGAGTGGAAAAAGAGAAGGTACCAAGATATAAGTCTCCAATACCCTTTACTTGACAAGTAGTATCATCGGCAAGATAAACAACACGTTGAACTGGCAGTGGATGATAGTTATGGAGCCACTTAGACTGATATGTCATATTTCTTGTAGCACCAGAATCGCCAATAAAAAGTGATCCATCGCGTACATGAAGTATTCTGTCTGGAGAAACTGAACATAGGACACAGCTTGTTTCTGGTACAATGTTGTTTCGATGTTCAGTAGCATATGCTCTATTCCGATCTGTGTCAAATCGACGCTTATAGCACATATGAGTGGGATGATCAGATCATCCACAATATTCACAAGCAGAAGAAGAAGAAGAGTCTCTAGATAAACGTGGTTGTTTTGTGGTAATATTGTGTTCTTCATCATATTGACGTGCCCAACAATCATCTTCAGTATGGCCATTTCTGTTGCAGTAAGAACATTGCTTATTAGGAAATTTGAGACGAGAGAAAATATTACCGCGACGGCCACCTCTGCGGTTTCCTCGTTGAAATGGACGCCTTCGAGCATAAAAAGCCCGTTCCATCTATTGTGACTCAGTCTCCTCGTGTGAAATCATAGCTGTTTCATGACTAGCATTACGACGTTCTTGACGTTGAGAGTATTTAATTAAAGACATGCAGGCTTGGTCGAAATCAAGACCATCTTTATTAGAGAGAATAGGAACAATGTTATCATAAGAAGAGTCCTTCACCGTATCAAGGAGAAGTGTAATCAGTTGCTTTTGTGGAACAGGATCACCGGCAGCAGCAAGTTGATTAATAATAGATTTGAAAGATTCAATATGTCCCGTCATGGCAGTACCAACTTCATATTGTAACTTGTTAAGCAACCCTCTCAAATAAAGTATTTCTGTGACAGATTTCTTCTGAAAGTTTGCAATAAGGTACTTCCATACGTCGTGGGAAGTAGGCAGTTCGTACATATCAAGCAAAAGGGAATCAGTAAGAGAAGAAAGAATATATCGATGAGCTGCTTTATCACATCGTTGCCAATCCGTATAGGCAACATTCTAATCTTCAAATATAGGTCCTTCAGTGATAAGCACGTTATTATTATCCGTATCAACAGGCTGAGGCGGACAAACACGATTTCCAAGAACAACATTGCAGAGTTCATCGCCTTCAAGAATTAACAGCATCTTTGCTTTCCAGCCTGGAAAACCTTGACCTTGGAAAGGAGGAACAGAACGTTGGCCAGAAGGAAAGCCGTTGACGAGAATATTCATAGCCATATCTTGTTGCGAGAAGACGTATAAGATAAGATCGCAGAATTTGCACACCATATATGGTGAAGGCCGCAATTGAGAATAAGAGAGATATGAGGACTGCGTTCTGTCAACGATAAACGTAAGAAGGATGCTCAAGGAACTTTCAAAAATGTGAGAGATGTCACCCAAAAACGGTAGGATAAAGGAGACGTTAATAATAAAAGAGTCCTCAAAATAGAGTGGTGTGAGACGCAAGATTGACGGCCACAATATGAATAGCAAAAAGCTAAATTTTCTTGAAAAAGTTAACGCCAAAATAAAAAAAACGATCGCGGACGCTTCACGAAGAACTAGGACGAAGAAAGCTGCGTCAAGCTCAATTGCAGTAAAAACAGCATAACTTTCTGCTGCGAACTCCGATTGACGCAAACCTAGAACTCAAATCGAAGAGCTCGAGGAGACGAAAAAGTTTCTCCAAATTTTGAGCAGAACAGCAAGAAAAATTGAGATGAAGTTCAGGGTGTCATAAACAAGAAAACGTAATCAACGATTAGATTGATTAGCAATAAACGTCACACAAAACACTAATCATATTCTTCTTAACACAAAATAACCACAATTAACAAGAATCAATGCTCAAAAATAAAATTTGTAGCAATTTTTGAATCTTACATGCAAATCGCATACACATATTGTTTTGTCACCATGAATTGAATCGGCGCATGATCGTTACTGCTCTGATACCATGTTGAGATGTAGAGAGAAAGAGAGAGAGACGAGACAAGAGACACACCATATACACTCCCAAAGACTGATTCATATTGAGGACAAGATACAAATATATAGGTGAGACCAAGTTGAGTAGAGTGAGCCATATATAGCTCCAACACTAATCTCCTTGTTATTCAATTCATGTTTCAATTTACCCAAATTTTTTGTTATTAGCCATATTATCCCCACCTTCTCTAGAGTTTTTTGTAAATCATTCCATAGATATGGTCTGATTTTAATAGTTCTCCCAAGGTAAGAGTACATTGAATGGGTATTGACATGATTGAATGGCTACCTCTAGGGCCTATTCCGCTCTTTTTACCTGAGTGGTTCTACACACTATGGGCTCATCTTCGTTGTCTCCTAGCATACCTCTTACCTCTTGGGCATCAATAGGGGAAACTTGAGCTTGCATACCTTCTTTTGGAATAGAGTTATCGATAGTAACCCCAAAGAGATCAGCATCAACATGGAGGAGATCGTCATCACTCTTTCCCTCTTCTGTATCTATGTAGCCTTCGTCATAGGTTGACTCCGTTTTGTATTCGTAGCTTGTTGTAGAATCATCTCCCTCATCCTTCACCATGGGATGCAAGCAACTCTCCCTCATCCGTAGATCAAGCATCACCTGTCTATCATTCACTTAATCAAATAAATTAAGTACCCCTTTTCCCCAATCCTTCTTGGCCCCCATTGCAAGAAGCCATGGTCTACCCAATATGATAGGGTAAGCATTGTCACCAGCTTTCATAACAAAAAAAAATCAATAAGGCATTCAACACCCATAACCTTTACCTTCACATCCAGTGCTATGCCCAGACACCTAGCCTTGGTATGGTTGGCCATCCTCATTTGCATATTAGATCTTACCACTGTTTTAACTCCTGCATCCTTCATGGCGGATTCGGTCATGACACACACTTGGGCCCCTCCATCGATGTATGCATGTACCTGCATCTTCTTTTCGATAAGAGCATCAGCAAGTGGAAGCACATCTACTGGACTCCCAACCCTCAATGCTAGATTCCCCATAGTATGCACTCTTGTTTTGTCACGTGGAAGCCCGGTGCTAGCACTAGTAGACCACTAACATCCCAATTTAGGATTTAAGGCAAGCAGCTGACCAAAAGTAATATTAGCCTTTTGGTTCTTGACATCACTCACCAAGTCATATTCGGGATGATCCCTTCCAAGTTGGTAGTGGGATTTCTTGATTTTACGCCTCCTTCTTCTTTTGCTCGTCTCTGCCTTCTCTCTACCTTCGCTGATTTTCCCTTTGCCTTTGTGAGCTCTAGTCTCCCACTCTGTCTCCGTCTCTCTTCCTTCACGTGATCTTTTGTTGGCCAAAACATCTACTACCTGTTCATATACTCCAATCATATTAAAACGATGAGCTTCTTCATTACTACCTTGAGCAGCAGGAGGTATACGATTGTCAGACTGCTTCTCTCTTTGCCCGTTGAGTTGCCCTTGTCCTCTTTCTCTTCCGAACAGTGGATACATACCTCCTCTTTCCCTTGGTGGATGTCGGTAATCCCGTGCGTAGTGACCTTCTTTGCCGCAATTATAACAATGGCCAGGCAGCTGCCTAGCTCTTCCTTTGCCCGCTCTTTGCTGCCCTCTGTCCATCACACTCAAACGAAGCTCTTGCATTTGTTCCGATAAATCTTGAACAGTACGTACCCAGTGTTGAGGAATAGTTGCCACTCCACGATTTGCTTGATCCTCTGCACGAACCTCGGCTTGAGAACTCGGTGGTTGCTTGTATCCCATCATACCTTGTTTGATATTCTACTTGATCTTCCTGCTCTTTGCTAGCGCAATTTCTACATCACCGTTGTAGCTCTCGAGGCTTTCAAAATCCAACTTTTCTCCTACCTTAGGATGTAGGCATGCCATAAATTTTTCCATCTTGAAATAGTCGTCGCTGGCCAATTGCATTGATGTGGCTAATTCTGCCCAACATTAAATTCTTCACTTACATCTTGCCTGAGAGCTTTTAGCTTCACATCCATATCCATAGGTGATACTTCCTTTCAAAAATGTTGTAGGCAACTGGCCTGTAGAGCCGGCCAGGCCTGTCGCGGCTCGCCCTGCAGTGTATTGAATCATGCTTTCGCCTTGCCACGTAGCACAAATGGAATAGTGTCCATCTTGCTGTCTTCATTAGGCATCTGCAATGATAGCATGTATAATTAAAAGTCTGCAATCCATTCGACTGGATCCTCCTCACCTATGAAAATAGGGCCATAGCTTCGAGCTGCCATGGTATCCTTCTGTTGATCTTTGCACTCTCTTCTTCAAAGCAATCAGGGAGTCCTCAGTGGGGGCACCACTAACGGGATGGGGGAAATGGAAACACACATAGTACACAAACTAGATGCCTCTCTATAGCCCAGCATATGTCCTGCACCCCAAGCCACTCATATAGACTCACACAGACTGTATTTTCTGTATGGCTCTACCTCGGGGGGTTCACTATGTGTAAAACTACCATATCACGTGCGTTCAAGACATGTTTGTAAAACCCCTTATCTGTGAATTTTGTTAAGAATATAATGTACACTTTTCTTTTAAAATCTGTAAGTTTTTTTTCAAACTTGAAAAAATAATGCCCTTTTGTATATATATTTCTGTAAGTTTCGAGAACCTTAAATACCCTTTTGTTGAATTCACGTGATAGGTTACATTTTTATTAGGTGACCTCCCCGGGGGCTTTACTAGTAAGCTCGTAATTTGCACAATTCATGACTACACCCGCCTAGCTATATGCACCTTAATAACACAAACTCGTCAATAGCTTAACACATAGCACACACCTGGAGCAATATAACATAACGGCAATCATTCCCTCCCATCTCTTGCTCTCTCTTGCACTCACGCATGCTATCTGTCTCTCTCTCTCTCTCTCTATCTCTCTCTCTCTCTCTCTCTCTCTCTCTCTCTCTCTCTCTCTCTCTCTCTCTCTCTCTCTCTCCCTCCCTCTCTCTCTCTCTCTCTCTCTTGCTATACACAAACTCCAAGGGTCCACACACAAGCCCCGAGCTTTCAGCACAAAGGAAGACGCCAAGACAGAATAGATGGAGTGGGTAGAATACTGAGATTTTGATTAGTGTTAGGATAGTCTTTAATGCGACATATATAGATACGATTAAGGTCAGCCCCTACACGTATGGCCTTCCTTCAACACACCTGGTCCCTCCTTCTTTCAAAAAAATTTGCCGCCCTCAGCCTGTGATTTCCTTGCAGTCAGTTTTCTATCCTCCAGCAATCTCCCTTGCAATTGATGGCTCTCCCTCTGCTATCTCAAGTGCCAATCTTCCTGCCTCCTCTTGCCCTTGGCGTTCTATTTCTTGATCAGCCTGTAGGGAAGATCGACAAGGAGACCCCTTTTTGGTTCAGACCCCAAAGCCAAGGCCTTATGTTGCCTTCTCTGCTCCAAAGCTGCTTGCCTTTCAGCAGCCTCACGGGCAGCCCTTGCTACAGCCCCTTCCTCCTCTCTCTTTCATGGCTTCTAGCGGCTCTTCAGCCCCCTGATTGACACCTTTACTGTAGCGCTACTTACTAGCTGCAAAGGGGATGGCTCCACTCACGCCTCCTCTCACCCCCTTGTTGATGGCTTCTGGCCTCTCTTGCGGATCGACTCAATCTTCCCATGTCCTCATTTCTCACTCCCTTGCATGGCGGATTCTTCCGCGTCTGCGGACGCACTTGGCAACCCCCCCATGTGGCGCAACTTTCCTTCTCTTCTCACGTGATGTGGACGACTTCTCCACTGCATGACTTCCACCTGTACAGAGAACGGACTTCAACTCGTTGGTTGCTTCAAACCATGCGCCATTGGGTAGCCTCAAAGTGCATGGCTGTCCCTTCATCAACTTTCCCTGCTCTAGCCCGCCATCTGGTGGCGCCACCCTTGCGACTTAGTGGTCACTCGCACCCGACGCCGATCACCTCCAAAAGCTTTGAAAAGATTATCTTTGTTTGAAGACGACCCGACTTTTACGGTTGCTAGAAGATAACAATTGACCTTCGAGAACCAAACCATCTCTTTGATACTCGGAGATATTGCCGCTACAAGCATTGGATGCTTCAACCCTCAATGTAACCACGATAGATGGCCTCGTTCTAGCTTCAACGTGAACTGGATCCCAAAAAAACTGCGTAACCAAATGATTGAATCATAGAGCAATTGGATAGCATGTTTTATGCATCTGGGAGCATACCAATCATTAGAGATTAAAAACCAATCTTTGACCTCCTAATTACCACGTTTGGCATACACATCATGATCAAGCTTGCCGCTACCGGCATCTAGTATTGACTTCACAGCCTCGACCTGTATCTGCATGACTCCATACGAATGCAAGAACCATTCTACTAGACCGACATAACTTTGTTGCACTAACGATGCCAAATGTGGGACGCATGTCTAACTTCACCATCCTATCTTATTGCAGTATTAGCGAGAATCATGATTAATTTGTCAAACCATGGGACGCAGCTGACTCTTCTAGTGCATAGAGGATACAAGAAGTTGTCAATCTCTTGGAAAACAACTAACAACTCGCATCTAACTCAAGATACACTCAAGTGACTGAAATCACCAAAAGCCAATCGCTCATCGGCAAACAAATCATATCCGTTACGGCATCAAATGACATCCAAACGTAACAAAACTTTTATGACAAGTTTATAAGACCTAAGCACACATGCTTATGGTCTCAAACCCCACTTTAGGTCAAGTTTCAAAATCGCGAGTATTAACAGTAGTGGATTTTTGACCTAGTAGTTTTTGACCCAGAATGCATCTAAATGCTTAACAATGATGCCCCGATACTCTGCATATGCTTAGTTTTTTATTTAAAAGTGTAAATTCCTAGTTATGATGAAGTTAGGTCGGCGACGCCAAAAGCTACGAAATACTGTGAATAGCTTACGTCAATGCGTAGAGCTCTTACCTGCGATTGCAATGCAGCAACGCATTCGCAATGTGGCAACCGCAATGTGACAACCGGAGAGGCAGTAGGAAGCGCGAGAAGGAGAGAAGTGAGCGCCGTTAGCTCACGCTGTGTATTTCTTATCCAAAAACTTATTAAAAACATACAAAAATTGGATTTTATACCTTAGCCAAGGTTTTTGGGTGGTCAAAACTAATAATCTGGAGTTCTACCAAAGCTAGGAAATGATTGACTGACACAAACTAGAAGCTTGTAGCCCCAGCTCATTAATTACAAAGTTTATCCGAGAAAATAGGAACAACAATATTCTCGATTTATCAAAAAAATAAATGTTTTACAAAGAAAACTCCGAAAAATGATGTCCGTGTCAGCTTGCTGCTAACAATTCAGCATGACGCCAAAGTATAAACAAATGAAGCAGAGAAACCACAAGAATATATCATCATTGATATATCTGAAGAATCAACAAAAGTTGTTTCAAAGAAGCCGCCTCCAGGAAGAGCGCAATTGAAAGCAGATGAAGGAGCAAAGTTTCCAGGTTCAATTTCAAATGTTCAACAAACGCAAGATCAAAGACAAGAGTAGGGTTTAGGAAGAAGATTGACTGTCTCCTACAACAATCAAATTCAGCATATGATAAGAAACATGACTCAAGATCACATGCTCAGCAGTGATAGATCCAGAAGAAACAAATAATCTAATATCTTATGACATGTGGATAATGATGGGAAAACCACCAATCAATGAGCTAGAATACATAGTGTACACAAGCTCCAAAATGTTAATTCCTATCTTTGGAGTGACAGAAGCTTTACTGAAGTTGAGTACCGAGGATTATAAGGATACTTTCCACATAATCGACTCCCATCATATCATAGAGAGTCTGATCTTGACAAAAAGTTGGAGAAACATCTTCTTTCAACCACAAGAAAAATCTTCAATAACAACACCATCAAAAGACCCAAAATCACATCAAGTCAATGAAGAAAAGGAGCAACCAAGCATAGAAAACAAAGTTAAAGATAAGGTGAACGCTGAAGTATATCAACCTTGCAAGACAACTTTACCTTTGATGAGACTCTATACAAATTCCATCATAGCCTCTAGATCAAGATCCACAATTATCGACAATGAAATGGAGACCAAAGTAAAAAGTTTATCAACCAAAGTTTCTATCACAAAATAGCATGCAAAAGAAGACAAAGAGAATCAATCAAGTGTTGGTAACAAAGTTTGATGAGACTCTATACAACTTCCATCATAGCATCTAGATCAAGATCCACAATTAACGACAATGAAATGGAGACCAAAGTAAAAAGTTTATCAACCAAAGTTTCTATCACAAAACAGCATGCAAAAGAAGCCAACGAGAATCAATCAAGTGTTGGTATCCAAAGATCATATCAAAGTCAACGACCCAATTTGGATACATGAAGAACGAGTTCAACCTCAACAACAAAAAGTGATCGGGTAGCTAGCATCAAATGAGTCAATCCTACTCAAGGATACTTCCAAGAAAATACTTATGTTTGGGCCAAAAAGCCTAAAGTAACAGCCTGGACCTACTCATCTCAACCAAAGAGTTCTACAAAGAACAAGACGTGCTATAAATGCAAGACAAACAACTCAACCAGGAGAAAGAACAACCACAAGAGGCAAAAGCAAAGATAAAAGAAGCAAGCGAGGAGTCAAACACTAGTCAGGCTACCCAAGAAAAACAGGTGAAGCAACGGATGATTCCAGTCAAGCTACTTGAAACACAAGGTAACACTCAAATATGGTTTTCAAAAGTTGTATTTCAACCAGAAACAACAAAGATCAGTTAGAGAACAGAGGGCTCAATCCAAAGGCACAAAGTCACAAACAAAAGCCAATAGAAGACAATCACAAATGAGAGTCATGCAACCTCTAGATAGATACCTCATTTCCAACTACAAAAGAAAGTCTTCTACAATGCAAATAATTAGGTATGAATACCAAAGCATGGCAATTGTCCATTAAGACATCAAGCAAAATGAGAAAATGCAAAATATGGTCACACATGGACTAAAGACAAGGTGGGTTCCAAAAATGTTTGTGAAAACTCACAAAGAACCCACACACAGATTCAACCACATCTCATGGGAGATAAATCAAAGGCTCCATAAGTCTGTATAATATCTGAAGAACTTGTTTCACAAAGTAGTGACAACAAATAACAAGCAAGTAAAGAGGAGCCTTGAAGCACCCATCAACACCATCTCTTACACTACATGATTTTGTTTTGACAAATTTTTTGCATGCATATATAGTGTCCCATAATTGGCACATGCATTAGGCACTCTTCCTTTGTTACTCACAAGAACTCACATTGCATGGCAAGTACTTCAAGTTTGATTCTCAATTCAAATAGGATCATATATCAAAGGCTCAATCAAAAAATGGGACAACATCAAAGCTTCATCAAATAAGGGAAATATGAAGAATGGCATGCAAAGCCAAACGACAAGCAATGACAACTTCAACAAGTGAGCTATCCACAACAACCATATGTAGCTC
This sequence comes from Adiantum capillus-veneris, assembly GCF_014529385.1. Classification (NCBI taxonomy): domain Eukaryota; kingdom Viridiplantae; phylum Streptophyta; class Polypodiopsida; order Polypodiales; family Pteridaceae; genus Adiantum; species Adiantum capillus-veneris. Next base: position 77,683,951 of record NC_140953.1, on the reverse strand, counting down.
ACACAGTGCTTCAACATTGGCTACCTATTACAAAAAACTCAAATTACAGTGGAGCTTAAAAGCAAACCCACTATAAAGACCATGCCACAAAGAGGATCAATTCTACAAACTCAGACACATCAATATCCATCTTCACGGCGGCCAAGATCAGCAACAACAACGAGGCAAATATGAAACAAGAAGAAAATTTGCCTTGATAATCAAAGCTCAAATCACATATCAACAACATGGTGATATGAATCACTCAAGGAAGGTGGGAGCGTCATCAATGACAAAGCTCTTACGAAGCTAAAGACCAACCTTGAAGACAAAGCTGTAGACAAATCTAACAACAAGGTTACACATGGTTGTTTCAAGGGACAACATGAGCTAGGAAGGAGTAAATGTTAGTGGATTGACCAAACAGGCATCCACTTGGTTGGACACGTAGCCGGACACCACATTTGTAGTCTATTGTTTTTCCTAGCTAGTATAATGATAATCTGTCAAAATCTTAATTCTAAAGTAGCAGGTCAATTCCCTGAGATGTAATTCTTTCATGAGATCTGTAAAAGTCCATGTGAGTTTGCCACTGGCCATTTGGAAAGACCTAGGTATAAAGTTCAATAACTTTAATGTGAAAGGAGGCTTATCTTGGGAAGAAGAAAGAACTATGTTGTACGTACACTCAAGCGACTACGAAGCTGCGACTTGTAATCCACTTTCGTAATGATAGGGTAATCTTTTTTTAATTTTGAAACTTGCATTGTGTTTCTCTTTCCTTGCCCTTTCATTGAAGTGTAAGTATTGCCAGTTTTGTTTTGGTTTGCAACTACGCTTTAGTGAGCCTTAATTGGAAAATTTTAGTACTTAAATCACTATTTTTTGATGTTTTGACCATAGGAGAGTGTTCATAGACCATAGAATGACATTTTTGCTATGTTTTGTTGCAATTTATAGGACCTTTTTCATGATGGATTGTGATTTTGGCACCTTGTCGGATTGCGACAAGACTTGGTAGGATACTGTAAAATGATACCAAAATCTTGTTGGCTTTTGGTTATTGAGTGATTCTTTTACATGTATTTCACCTTTCCTAGCCCAAACGTGATTTGTTTTGAGTTGTTGCTTTGGTAACCATCACTCTCTTTTGTTTGTCTTTTTTTTTGTTGGATTTTTTGTTGGTGTCGGTGTGGATGGGACTGATGCCATCGTGACTTGATGTGTTGGCTTTTGTATAGATTCTTTGGGAATCCATTGCGTGGTTTTTGTAGGCAAGGGTTTTTTACCCTTGTCAGTAGTCTGTTCCATTGCTGGCTTTGGTTCTGCTACATTGGCCAATGGAACCGTTTGCTCCTTTGTTGGTTGCAAATCAAGGTCTCTTGGTCATCAATTGTAAAAGAGGTCGAGAATGTCTATAAAACATTCCGGAGTATACATTTGAAATCGATGTCCGGTCTTGACCTTCTTCAAGGGCATTAAACAACTCCATAGGGTATAAACATGTTTAAACTAGATACTGAAAGGGCGGTGGTAATGCGTGTGCTAGTCTCCGCCAAACCGTTGTCGAGAAATTTGCGGTCTTGCTAGGAAAGCACCAGGCCTATGGCTGTGAGAGTTTGTGAGAGAACTCCAAAAAACTATGTGAAGGAGTTAAACCATAGATGCCATGAAGACTAGGGTTTGGAAGGAAGTGCAATCAAAGAAGTCCCACTTTTTCTCTCTTGCATTCATACACACAAAGAAAGAACACGAAAGAGAACATCAAAACAACACAAAGATGAAAACATCAAGGCTATGGTCATATCGTATCATGGGTAATATGAAAGGGTTAATAGATGAGTTAATGGCATTCAATCTTGGCTGACCGAATAGGCTACGAATTGTTCTTTGGAATTGTAGTTTTGTGCTTACCATAATATATATGTTTTGTCTAGTGATTGAGATTAATTCTGTGTACAAATCCTCTTGGTTCATAGCAAGATAACTAGGCTTACATCAAAAGAAAAGTTAAAGTCTATGAGAGGAAGTATGATGGGATCCATTTATAGAAGTATTTCATTGAGCCTTTCTGGGCCAAAGAGAAACACTATACGTTTTTGAAAGTGTATTTTACGGCTAATCCATACGTTAATTCTAATAGATCGTACAGAGTGAAAGCGATAGAAATTATCATCATGTGGATTATTCATCTAGGATAACTCTAGTATGTGAAAAATGTTAATATAAGAGAAGAGAAGGAAAGAGAAGAGAAGAGAGTTTCCCTCCCAAGCTCTATTCTTGCCCGTAGGCAGCAAGGAGAACCTAAAATTTGTAGAGAGGATGAATTACTAAGAGTGAGAGAGATAGGTTTGGTTAAGGAGATGATATTAGATATATATATATGTTAGATTATAGATGAAAAAGAAAACAACAAGAAATCAAGAAAACATCAATGTAGAACACATCTTACTTAACAAACCCTTCGGTACCATTATAGACGGAGAGAGAAGAGGAGGGGAGAATTCAACTTTGATTGATACGCCAAGTCCACGACCTTCTTTGATTAGAGTTGATCTTCCAAGGATAGCATGCAAGAATGGCTGTCTTCCTCTATGAGAAAGTGTAGGCTTAGGCTTATGTTAATGGCTAAGTACAATTTGACATTACTACTCACTCCCTCATGAATTCATCTCATCAATGGCTTGAATGCTTGAGTGGTTTTCAAGCAAGAAGAGGTCCCCTTTTATAGTTGAAGGGAACCCACAAGGGTTTACACAAGAAGAGAAGAGCCAGTGTGAACAGAAACTGGAAAAGTTGGAAATGAGCTGTCCCTGCATGATGTGGGCAAACTGAGGTTTAGTATTTTGATCATATCTCCTCAACCGTGGCTCCAAATAAAAAAGTAAAAATATGGGCAGAAACCTCAGCTCATTACCTACGACTTTCATTTTATATGCATTTTCCAATTCAGATTGGAACCTTGTGTAAAAAACTCATCAAAATAGGGTACAATTTTGGCAGAAAAAGTCTTCTGTTGGTCCCCTTAGCTTTGATTCCAATGGACACCTCATGCCATATGAAAGCATGACATTGCTCCTTGACAACTTTTGTAATCATGCTTGCAATAATGCATTAAAATAAGTGTATCTTTGAAATCATGCCACCTAGTGTCCCACTAGGATTTGATTCCCTCCTGGTAGCTATTTAAAAAGAAATATAAGAAAAATATAAAAAATGCATAGAATATATATAGATTCAAAATTACCCTAGATATAGGATCTAGATAGGGTGTGAGATAATAATGAGATCGTAGAAAGAAAGAATCAATGCTTTTGGCCCCAAGTTAAAGAGTCGGAGCTATTCACACTTTTTCCATAGTATTTTCTGATGTATTTTTGGCCCCAAGTTAAAGAGGCGGAGCTATTGACGCCACATTGTCTCTTTGTAAGATTAGCCCTCTTGTACATCTTCCTTGATTTCTTCTTCACTGGGTAATTCCAAAGCTTCGTCTTCACTTTGATCTTCACCTGTGTTTTGCTCTTCTTCCTCATCAACATCTTCTGGATCATTGTCTCTTCTTATCTTAAACATTTTGATCCTTTTCCCTGCAATGGGAATCTTTACTTCTGTACCATCTAGTTCAGACAAGCTATAAGTAGCATTTTCATGCACATGCTTTACAACATACGGTCCAAACCATCTTTTTGAAAACTTACGCATGACTGTGTGCTGGTTATCAAGGCTACTATCATATACTAAAACCCAGTCACCTTTGTCAATTGCTTTTCTCCTGAGCCGATGTCTCTTATCAAAGTAGTCCTTGTTTTTCAGCCTTGCATTTTTGAGTCGTTCTTTTGCAGCCTCAATGTCTCCAGGTCTTCTCTCTAGTTGCCTTATGTGCAATGCAAGGAGATCTTCCCTGCTAAGCCCTCTTGCCATGGTAGTATATTCCATGTGGGAATTGTATCTTCAATCAGCATCACAGGCTTTTGACCATACATTCGCTCCGCAGGCATGTAGCCAGTTACTGAGCTATGTGTTGTACGATCAGCCCATAAAGCATATGGTAACAGTTTTGGCCACTCACCAACTCTTCCTTTGCAAGCCTTGGCCAAAGCTTTGATGATAGGAGGATGCCCTCTTTCACTCTTTCCATTGCCTTCAGGGTTGTAAGTTGTAGTAAGAGAAAGCTTGATTCCTAATCTAGAAAAAAACTCCCTTGCTTCTTTGGCATCCAGCTCACCTCTATCTGCAGTGATCTTTCCCACACAACCGTAACGGCAAATCACCTCATCAAGAAGGAATTTGCACACAGCTTCTGTGGTTTTAGCTCTTAATTCTCTTCCTTCAACCTGATTAGTTAGGTCCTCACGTGAAAGAACCAAGTATCTCATCTGCCAGAGTCCTAAAGGCATTGTGACTAGATTCACAACCCATTTATAGTGCATGGCTAGTGGATATGTACGGTGCAATCCATCACAATGTGGAACATTTGAATACATTTGACAAGTTACACATGACTCTACAAACTGAGATACATCTTTATACATACCCTTCCACCAGTATTTTTCTTTCAACTTGGAGAAGGTTTCCCATACACCCCTATGTCCAACCCATAGACTCTCATGAAACTCTTGCATGAGCTTTACTTGAGTCTCTTTTTTACATATAACCCATTGTGATGTAGCACCCTTTTGTTTAGGATTCTTCCACAAGTAACCATCCCTTAAAAAGTACCCATATGCTTTGCTGCCTTTGAAACCGGAATAGGTCGCAAATTCCAAGGCACATGAGGTATTGTGAAAATTTCCATAGGAGCTACAATAGAAGGATCAACACATCCTATCTCATGTGGCTCAAATGAAAAAGTCTTACCATGCTTGGAAATCATTTCTTTGAAGCACTTTGTCTCCTCCTGTGTTAGAAACTCCTCGCAACCAATTTGCAATTCTTGAAAAGACTCCTTTGTGAAGGTATGCCCAATATTTTTAGGATTCCTCAAACCTGGTTGTACAGAAGCCTGGTCAATCTTTTCCCTATTGTTGGGTGGTAAGGGTGAAGCTACTGGTTTCACCTTCTTTGCTACACTCTTGTATTTAGTTTCAACATGGACTTCTGGGCCAACTCTTTGGCTTTCTTTAAAGGCTTCTATTTACTTGATACATTTTCATAGAGCAAATTTTCACAACTTCATTTTCAAGATGCAAACTATACCCCATTATAGCATCAAGCTCACCCATAGTATCTACAAAAGAAACTTGTTCACACAAACCCAAAACATTTTCAATAGTCTCTAGCAACCCACTCTTTTTCATGCCTATTTGTATATTATGCACATATTGCCTCTCACATCTCTTCAAATCTTCAAGTTTTGTAAAACATACTGATCCATTCCTTGTTACCAAGGATCTCGTTGAGAAAGTTTCACCTATTTTTGGACCAGGGGAGACCCTTTTTCTTTCTGTACCACTGTAATCCCGCTTTACAATGGTACTTGGACAAAACCCCTCATTTCTCTATGATCATGAAACTCTTTGCTCACCTTTGGTAGAGAATGTTCTCTGAGGTTGTCACGATTTCTTTCATGGTTTACACAAAATGTGAGATATTGGACCGCTCCTTTACCATCTTTGCTACGTATCCTAGCATATGCTAAACCATCATCCATTACCTTTGTTTCCATTCGAACTCCCACGATGTAGGGCTGTCCAAGGATGAGATGATATGAAGATGTATCCTGTACAAAAAAGTTTTGGTCAATCTTTACATCCCCTATTGTCACCTTCACACCTGTACATGCTGCATACGATTCACCGGATGAATTGTTTGCCAGTTTTACCATCTAGCCATGATCTATGTCCATCGGCCATTTGCACTTGTTGTAGAGACTCTTTGACATTATGTTTATTTTTGAACCGTGGTGAATCAAGGCAACAAATGGCTCTTCAAGATCACCTACCTTGACCAAAGTTTCTGTAGTAGCCCTTGCCCAGTGACTTCGTGTATAGTAGCTCCTAGGAATAGCTTCAACTTCTTCATCATCATTTGAGAAATGCAGTTGCTTCACTCTCCCACTAGATTGGTAGCATCCTATAATAGCTCCATCATCCTCCTTATTTTGCAACTGCATCCCTTGTGTCTTCAAGGTTTCTCCGTCAACCTGTGGTGGACGAGCAACCTCAGCAAGAGTTTGCCTCTTTCTCTTGATGATGTCAATGATCTTGTCGTGGAATTCATGCTTTGCGATGCCAAGAACTTCTCCCAAAGTAAACTCAATCTTGCTATTCAAGATTCTTTCCTCCAAGACTTTCTTTAAATCTGTAGCAGCCTCAATATCAGATTGTAGTTTATAAGTTGGGCCTTTTGTCTTTTTTTTGGCTCTTTCTTCTTTCCTGTTGTAGAGTCCTCCATGAGTACTTCAGGTGGAGACGCTCCTTGTGCTGAGGGTGTTTGAGAAGGCATTGAGTCGCTTCTTCCCCCACTTTTAGAAGCTCTTTTTGATGGTCCTTCATAAGCATTCTCACGTCTGCGCTTCTCTTCTACAATTGCCTCATTTTGTTGGCATTTTGTAATGTAGGCATGCACTGACAATGAGTCCACTGGATCATTCCATCCTGTTTCTAGACGTATGCAATCACCTGCTTCATGTAGAATCTCTTTTATAAGCTTTCCCTTTTTGACTAATTGCATGACATTTGGCCAAATTTGACCATGATGGTCACTCACCTGTTCATCACTAAGATGCTCAATTTTTACTCCATAAGAAGCTGCCTCAACTGAAGAGGTGGCATGCTTAGTTTCCATATCTTCAACTAAGGTTTGCATTCCCCCCTTCCCAAAGTTAGTTCTCAAGGGTAAACCTGTCTCTCTTAAGTGGATTTTACCATCCTTAAAAAAATAAACATCTTTTGACAAAGCATCACTAAAATAATCACAATCCCTTCTTACATAGTCTGTACTATCACACCAAATACATCTATTAACAAACCCTTCTTTGGGCTGCTGTCTTTGCCTAGAAAGTGGCCCTGACAATTGGTCTTTTTCTTCAAGCTTTGCAAGCTTCACCTTCAAGTTCACAAGCTCATCTCGCATGGACTCATCAAACTTCGGAGTGATAAAAGTAGGCTTTACCATTTTGTCAGGAGTTGAGGTGGAAGGACTTGTAGTGTTTACTACCATCTTGTCCCTTCTTCTTTGTCATTTGGCAAGAAGTGAGACAACACCTTCAACCTCATTCCAGTCAGTCTTTAGTCCTTGCTCAGCATCTTTATCTTCAAGAAGAAGCTTCAAATTTTCTTGAAACTCTTTACCTGCAGCTTGTAAGAAAAGATCTGTCTTCTTTGAATCTAGTGTGGCCTTTTCTGTCGTGGTGAGTTGTGCATAGCGTCGCTCAAATTCCCTAAGTAGCTCTGTTATTGATAGTCCTTTCTTTGGCTTGACTACCCATTCTAAAAATGTCCTTTTGGTCACTCTCTCGGAGTCCTCCATGAAATATTCCTCGTTGAAAGCTACTTTGAGTTCTTCCCAATTTCTCCCATGTCCATCTTTAATTCCCAAAACATGTTCTCTAATTTCTGGAGCAACAACTAGCTCAAAGCTTTGAATCATCTCACCTTCTGACATGCGATGCAGCTCCATCTCCTTCACATACTCGCGTAAGTACTTGGTTACATCTTTGCCATTGAATTGATCCATTCTATTGACGACTGCTTGTATGGCCTTCGTTTTGCTGAAATCTCTCTTCTTTCGGTGGCATGTTGTTGTTGCATGAACATTGCAAATGCTTGAAACATTTTCATTGTTGCTAGGTCAAAGTGCATACCTTGTTGCTCAACATGATCACCCATGGTTACCCATTAACTCTCACCCTGGCACATTCGCATCGGGTTCACCAAAAATATGTCGAGAAATTAATGGTCTTGCCAGGAAAGCAACGGGCTTATGGCTGTGAGAGTTTGGGAGAGAAATCCAAAAAACTATATGAAGGAGTTAAACCATAGATGCCATGAAAACTAGGGTTTGGAAGGAAGTGCAATCAAAGAAGTCCCACTTTTTCTCTCTTGCACTCACACACACAAAGAAAGAACACAAAAGAGAATATCAAAACAACACAAAGAAGAAAACATCAAGGCTATGGTCATTCGTATCATGGGTAATATGAAAGGGTTAGTAGATGAGTTAATGGCATTCAATCTTGGCTGACCGAATAGGCTACGAATTGTTCTTTGGAATTGTAGTTTTGTGCTTACCATAATATATATATTTTGTCTAGTGCTTGCGATTAATTGTGTGTACAAATCCTCTTGGTTCATAGCAAGATAACTACGCTTACATCAAAAGAAAAGTTATACTCTATGAGAGGTAGTATGATGGGATCCGGTGATATAAGTATTTCATTGAGCCTTTCTGGGCCAAAGAGAAACACTATACGTTGTTAAAAGTGTATTTTACGGCTAATCCATACGTTAATTCTAATAGATCATACACAGTGAAAGCGATAGAAATTATGATCATGTGGATTATTCATCTAGGATAACTCTAGTATGTGAAAAATGTTGATATGAGAGAAGAGAAGGGAAGAGAAGAGAAGAGAGTTTCCCTCCCAAGCTCTATTCTTGCCCGTAGGCAATAAGGATACTACGGTGAGAGATGTACCTGTAGCAAGGAGAACCTAAAATTTGTAGAGAGGATGAATTACTAAGAGTGAGAGAGATAGGTTTGGTTCAGGAGACGTGATTAGATATATATATGTTGGATTATAGATGAAAAAAAAAACAACAAGAAATAAAGAAAACATCAATGTAGAACACATATTACTTGACAAACCCTTTGGCACCATTATAGATGGAGAGAGAAGAAGAGCGGAGAATTCAACTTTGATTTATATGCCAAGTCCATGATCTTCTTTGATTAGAGTTGATCTTCCAAGGATAGAATGCAAGAATGGCTGTATTCCTCTATGAGAAAGTGTAGGCTTAGGCTTATGTTAATGGCTAAGTACAATTTGGCATTACTACTCACTCCCTCATGAATTCATCTCATCAATGACTTGAATGCTTGAGTGGTTTTCAAGGAAGAAGAGGTCCCCTTTTATAGGTGAAGGGAACCCACAAGGGTTTACACAAGAAGAGAAGAGCCAGTGTGAACAAAAACTGGAAAGGTTGGAAATGAGCTGTCCCTGCATGATGTGGGTAGACTGGGATTTAGTATTTTGATCATATCTCCTCAACCGTGGCTCCAAATAAAACTGTAAAAATATGGGCAGAAACTTCAGCTCATTACATACAACTTCCTTTTTATATGCATTTTCCAAGAAAGGATCAATGCTTTGTGCTCCAAGTTAAAGAGGTGGAGCTATTGACGCTTTTTCCATAGTATTTTTTGATAGTAAAGTAAGAATAGGTTACCCTTGAGATAAATAATAGGATGAGATAGAAATCATATTATTATACTTAAATATGCATATGTACACTATAGAAAATATAACTATGTATCTAAAAAGTTACAAGATAACTCTTGTAGCATGCGTTCCCACTATGTACGTGTCACAGCACGACATCCACCCCCTCTAAGCCTGCACATCCTCCGGTATGTGCCACATTGTCTCTTTGTAAGATTAGCCCTCTTGTACATCTTCCTTGATTTCTTCTTCACTGGGTAATTCCAAAGCTTCGTCTTCACTTTGATCTTCACCTGTGTTTTGCTCTTCTTCCTCATCAACATCTTCTGGATCATTGTCTCTTTTTATCTTAAACATTTTGATCCTTTTTCCTGCAATGGTAATCTTTACTTCTGTACCATCTAGTTCAGACAAGCTATAAGTAGCATTTTCATGCACATGCTTTACAACATACGGTCCAAACCATCTTTTTGAAAACTTACGCATGACTGTGTGCTGGTTATCAAGGCTACTATCATATACTAAAACCCAGTCAGCTTTGTCAATTGCTTTGCTCCTGAGCCGATGTCTCTTATCAAAGTAGTCCTTGTTTTTCAGCCTTGCATTTTTGAGTCGTTCTTTTGCAGCCTCAATGTCTCCAGGTCTTCTCTCTAGTTGCCTTATGTGCAATGCAAGGAGATCTTCCCTGCTAAGCCCTCTTGCCATGGTAGTATATTCCATGTGGGAATTGTATCTTCAATCGGCATCACAGGCTTTTGACCATACATTAGCTCCGCAGGCATGTAGCCAGTTACTGAGCTATGTGTTGTACGATCAGCCCATAAAGCATATGGTAACAGTTTTGGCCACTCACCAACTCTTCCTTTGCAAGCCTTGGCCAAAGCTTTGATGATAGGAGGATGCCCTCTTTCACTCTTTCCATTGCCTTCAGGGTTGTAAGTTGTAGTAAGAGAAAGCTTGATTCCTAATCTAGAAAAGAACTCCCTTGCTTCTTTGGCATCCAGCTCACCTCTATCTGCAGTGATCTTTCCCACACAACCGTAACGGCAAATCACCTCATCAAGAAGGAATTTGCACACAGCTTCTGTGGTTTTAGCTCTTAATTCTCTTCCTTCAACCTGATTAGTTAGGTCCTCACGTGCAAGAACCAAGTATCTCATCTTCCAGAGTCCTAAAGGCATTGTGACTAGATCCACAACCCATTTATAGTGCATGGCTAGTGGATATGTACGGTGCAATCCATCAGGATGTCGAACATTTGAATACATTTGACAAGTTACACATGACTCTACAAACTGAGATACATCTTTATACATACCCTTCCACCAGTATTTTTCTTTCAACTTGGAGAAGGTTGCCCATACACCCCTATGTCCAACCCATAGACTCTCATGAAACTCTTGCATGAGCTTTACTTGAGTCTCTTTTTTACATATAACCCGTTGTGGTGTAGCACCCTTTTGTTTAGGATGCTTCTACAAGTAACCATCCCTTAAAAAGTACCCATATGCTTTCCTGCGTATCCTCTTGAATTCTTGTTCAGACGAATCATCCTGTTTTGTTAGAGTACTCAAGTAGCTTCCAATAGAAAGCCAATCACCTTCATAAATATCTTTCAAGAATGATTCAAGTAGATTAGTCATGAAGACATTGTTACCTTTGACATGAGAGATAGAATAGAACTTTGTGCCTACATCATCTCCCTCGTCAATCATTTGTGACTCATCTTCATACCTTGCCCTTTATAGAATATCTGTCACTGTATTGTCTTTACCTGCAATGTGCTTAAACTTAGGATTTAAGGACTTAATGTAGGCAATCCACCGCAACATAGCAATGTCTGGCGTTGAGCAGCTTGTAATCATCCGAAGAAGTGGTAGACAATCTATTTCTACAACCACACATGCACCAATTAGGTACTCTTTCCAACTTTTCAGGGCTGTAACCATACCCCATAACTCTCTCTTTATCTGTGTATAGTTTCTTCGGCGAGCACTTAGTACCTTTGCTCCAAATCTTACCACATACATGTGTCCTTCTTTGTCATCTTGCCCTATTGCCCATCCAATCCCTGTAGGACTGGTGTCTACTGTCACAATTACTGGCCTTTGACACTCATAGTCTACCATTCTCAAAGTTGTTGCTGACTGAAGCAACTCCTTTATCTTTTCAATGGATTTTACATGTGCTTCTGTCCATTTAAACTTTTGATTCTTTCTAAGCAGCTGATGAAGAGGATCAGCTACATGCTTCGAGAAACCTTCTAACCTCAGTGATGCTAGTGCATGTTTCTTTCATTATTTGGATGGTATCTACCTTTGCTGGACAAGGTTTCCTACCATATGGCCCCACATGTGCCCCACAATGAGCACTTCATTGACACCAAACATAGAATTTTTCCCTGACAATAGAAGATTCACTTCTTCGAACCTAGACAAAATTTTATCACAATCATTCATGTGATTTACCACAAACCTGCGACATCCCTTGAGATCCATAGCTTCATCTTTGTCACTTTGTTCACATCCTTTGATAGGTAAATCATCAATGAAAGGCATTGTGATTTGAGAAATAAAGTCACGTAAGACCTTATTCATCCCATTCATCATATGTGCAACCGAGTTGGTTGCTCGCTGTGGCAAGGTACACATCCTTACCAAACCCAAAGGTGTCCTCATGGTTGTCAAGTCTCTGCTTTTGATTGCAACCTGAAATTGATTATACCCTGACTAGAGATCCCCAATTGAGTAGATTGACCTCCCTGCAAACGCCTCTGTAAACTCATCCACAATTGGACCTGTACCTACATTTCTAATTATCACCTTGTTTACTCGTTGTATATGTTGGATGAAGCGTAGAGAACCATTCTTCTTTGGAACTGTGAACCACCTGTTTGAGTATGGAGCACAAGAAAAGTCCAAGATTCCCATTTTGATTTTCTCATTCAGTAGCTCTACTAACTTTGGCAAATGAGCCTTTTAAACCGAAAAAGGTCGCAAATTCCAAGGCACATGAGGTATTGTGAAAATTACCATAGGAGCTACAATAGAAGGATCAACACATCCTATCTCATGTGGCTCAAATGCAAAAGCCTTACCATGCTTTGAAAGCATTTCTTTGAAGCACTTTGTCTCCTCCTGTGTTACAAACTCCTCGCAACCAATTTGCAACTCTTGAAAAGACTCCTTTGTGAAGGTATGCCCAATCTTTTTAGGATTCCTCAAACTTGGTTGTAGAGAAGCCTGCTCAATCTTTTCCCTATTGCTGGGTGGTAAGGGTGAAGCTACTGGTTTCACCTTCTTTGCTACACTCTTGTATTTAGTTTCAACATGGACTTCTGGGCCAACTGTTTGGCTTTCTTTAAAGGCTTCTATTACTTGATACATTTCCATAGAGCAAACTTCCACAACTTCATTTTCAAGATGCAAACTATACCCCATTATAGCATCAAGCTCACCCATAGTATCTACAAAAGAAACTTGTTCACACAAACCCAAAACATTTTCAGTAGGCTCTAGCAACCCACTCTTTTTCATGCCTATTTGTATATTATGCACATACTGCCTCTCACATCTCTTCAAACCTTCAAGTTTTGTAAAACATACTGATCCATTCCTTGTTACCAAGGAGCTCGTTGAGAAAGTTTCACCTATTGTTGGATCAGGCGAGACCCTTTTTCTTTCTGTACCACTGTAATCCCGCTTTACAATGGTACTTGGCCAAAACCCATCATTTCTCTATGATCATGAAACTCTTTGCTCACCTTTGGTAGAGAATGTTCTCTGAGGTTGTCACAATTTCTTTCATGGTTTACACAAACTGTGAGAAATTGGACCACTCGTTTACCATCTTTGCTACGTATCCTAGCATATGCTGAACCATCATCCATTACCTTTGTTTCCATTCGAACTCCCATAATGTAGGGTTGTCCAAGGATGAGATGATATGAAGATGTATCCTATACAAAGAAGTTTTGGTCAATCCTTACATCACCTATTGTCACCTTCACACCTGGACATGCTGCATACCATTCACCGGATGAATTGTTTGTCACGTTTACCATCCAGCCATGATCTATGTCCATCGGACATTTGCACTTGTTGTAGAGACTCTTTGACATTATGTTTATTATTGAACCATGGTCAATCAAGGCAAAAAATGGATCTTCAAGATCACCTACCTTGACCAAAGTTTTTGTAGTAGCCCTTGCCCAGTGACTTCGTGAATAGTAGCTCTTAGGAATAGCTTCAACTTCTTCATCATCATTTGAGAAATGCACTTGCTTCACTCTCCCACTAAAGGGATGAATACTCATTACATATTTACCCTCTTCCTTGGTTGTTTCATTTCAATGGTATACACCTCCTTTAGAGTTTTCTTCAACTCTTGGTATTTTTTCCTTTGTTCAACTCGTGTCATAGATGATTTATCATCGTGGTGTTTAGGTTTTGATTTAGTTTCCTTTCTCATTTTCCTTGATGTTTTTGATGTTCCTTGCTTATATCTACCCGTGATTTTGTCTTTGACACAATCATGTGAATCTTTCTGCATCAAAAACTGTGTTCTTCTAGAAACTGATGACATAGGTCTAGATTTCAAGTTTTTTGTGTGTCTTTTTCTTCTATACCATTTCTGTCTTCTTGTTTTTTGGTTTGGAAAGTCAAAAAACTTTTCCTCTCCTCCTTTTATGAGTAGTTGCGCTCTCACATGTTCTTTTTCTGACCCAAAATCATTCGAAGTGGGTGAATGTTCTTCACACTCGTCAATAGCATCATAATAGATGTTTGAAAAGACTTGCTGAGCTCTCACAAAGTCCTTGGGTTCATGAACTTCATCTTCTATGTGAAGGGTTGAGATCATTTATATGGGAATTATGTCATAACCATACTCATTGCAAAATTGAGTAGGTAGAGACGTTTCACACACACATCCATTGTTGCCAAAATTTGAGTCCATTCAAATGATTCAAACAAATGATACAAAAAGGGTCCAGGTACATATGGTTCATCTATGCACTCCCTTTCTAAGATACATTCTTCTCGTTTTAAACTCCCATTTTTTGAGGCCCCACACATCCAAATAGGTGTGTCTTTGTTTAACCAAGATGGAAGCTTTTATTCAGCTGAAGAGACTGAGACAAATTCTTGAATGAGTGTTTTCATTACATCTCTATAAGTGTAATAATTCAAATTAACCCTTGTGATTGATCCCACTTGCTTCAAGTACAAGTAATTGTTTCCTGAATCTTCAATGAGCTGTACTTGCCACATGAATGGTCTTCCAAAGATGATTTCAGAGTTAAGTTTCTATTGCAAAAGTATGTCGATAATCAATTCCACATGAACTAACAATCACTTTTTATCACTTTTTAAGCAGTCCTAGGGTTTTTTCTATGTGTCCATCCACCAATCGTAATTTTATTTGAGTTTTTCTAATGGCCAGTTTTCTCCATGATTCCCATACTACTTTTGTGGCTATGGCTATGCCAGCTCCACTGTCCAGTATTACCATGGTTTCTACATCATTATATCTCACCAAAAGATTTGTGTCTCCTTCTTCCCCCTTGTAGTATTCTCCAACTTTGTTCATAGTGACGGATCTAATTGTTGAGATGTAGAGAGAAAGAGAGAGAGACGAGACAAGAGACACACCATATACGCTCCCAAAGACTGATTCATATTGAGGACAAGATACAAATATATAGGTGAGACCAAGTTGAGTAGAGTGAGCCATATATAGCTCCAGCACCCCCACTCAAACAAAGGTCTCTAGCTTTGGATGAAAAAACCCTTGGGGAGTTCAAGGGAAAAACCCAAGCCCCTATACAATGTGAAAATATGAACCAGCGATGATGATGTGAAAGTGAATTGTGCATCTATGTACAAATATTCAAGTGACTTAGAGATCACAATGTGCAAATGTGGAGTGTGCATAGTGTATGGTACCTAAAAGATTACAATGTCATATGTACAAAGCTATTACAATAGCAAACAAGCTAATCTAGAAAGAGTGAGGTCGAAGAAACTCCAAGCTCCGAGCGCAAGAGGATGAAACGTGACTCGTTGAGGCCTTTGGTCAAAATGTATGCAATCATCTGGTCACTTGGACAGTGTTCAACCATAATGGTTCCTTTGCGTACTTCATACCTGACATAATGATAATGGACAGCAATGTGCTTTGACTTATTATGTTGAACATAGTCTTTTGCAAGACTAATAGCACTTTGGTTGTCACACCGCAAGGGTGTGCTAGAAAGAGGAGAGTGACCAATATCAACCAACATTTGTCGAAGCCAAATCAACTCACGAGCTGCAAGTGATGACGCAACATATTCTGACTCAGTCGTAGAAACTGCAACACAATGTTGTTTCTTGCTAGTCCAAGAAACAAGACAACCATTTATAAAGAAGCAATTTCCACTAGTAGATCGCATAGATAAATGTGAGCTTGCCCAGTCTGCATCTGTGTAACCCAAAAGAGAAAGAGATTGCATAGAATCCGATGTGAGTTGTCATCGATAGACTAAACCAAAATCTGTAGTTCCTTTCAAGTATTTCAACACACGCTTTGCAGCAGACCAATGCTTAAGAGAAGGACATGCAAGATGTTGTCCAAGATAATTAGCAGCAAACAAAATATCAGGACGAGTGTTCATGCCAACAAACTGAAGACATCCAATCAAGTTAGCATAAGGTTGATTTGTGACAAGTTGACCGCCATTGTCAGAAGTGTTCTTCGTAGAGCTTGCAAGACAAGGTGTGTTGGCTGAATGTGCAGATTCCATACCAAATTTTTGAATAGTATCTTCAATAAACTTTGACTGTCGAAGGAATAAAATACCTTTTGTACGGTTCCGTTGGATTTGAATGCCAAGACACGAGCGAATCTCTCCAAGATCCACCATATCAAATGCAGAAGACAATAACTTTTTCACTTGCTGAAGAAATCCCAAATCATTGGAAACAAGGATGGTATCATCCACATAAAGAGCAAGAATCACAAAACTGCTACCTTGGCGATTTATGTATAAGTTGGGGTCTGACGAGCAAGAGATGAATCCTTTAGAGGTGAGAAAAAGATCAAATTTTGTATACCAGGCTCGCGAAGCTTGTTTGAGACCATATAGTGCCTTATGGAGTTGAGCAACAAGGTCTTCTTTACCTGGAATAACGAACCCTTCTGGTTGTTCCATATAAATTTCCTCTTCCAAGTCACCATTAAGAAAAGCAGTTCGCACATCCATTTGATGAGCTTCTAAATCAAATTGAACAGCAAATGCCAATAAAACTCGAACACTTGTAATGCGAACAACTGGTGAAAAAGTCTCTTGATAATCAACACCAGCTACTTGGGAATAACCTTTTGCAAATAAACGCGCCTTAAACTTGTCAAAAGATCCATCTGCTTTTACTTTTGTCTTATACACCCACTTACATTTAATAGCTGTACGACCAGGAGGTAATTCAGTTAGTATCCATGTACCTTTAGAGATAAGAGAATCGTACTCTGCTTCCATAGCCTCTTGCCATTGATCCTTTTGTGGTGAAGAGATAGCTTCATCATAAGTAACTGGATCTTCGGAAGTAGAAAAAGCATTATCAGCAATATCGTCATCATAAACATGACATGAGCCATGTTCAAAATCAATAGGCAGATCAACAAAAATATCAATATCATCATTGGCGACATTCGGAATGGATGGTTGTGAAGAGGAAATTTGCTCTAGAGGAAGAGTTTCATCTTCTGAAAGAAATGGAAAAGCTTGAAGCAATGATTTAGTATCATCAGAATCATCCATGGACCATGAGCCTCCCATAAGCTGTTCGTTAAAAGTAGCATCACGATTCACAATTACTTTCTTGGAGGAAGGGTCATAGAATTTGTAGCCTTTGGAAGTGTCAGAATATCCAATAAAAATAACTTTAAGACCAGGAGCATCAAGCTTTGTTCGTGTTTCTTTGGGAACATGAATATAAGCAATACATCCAAAGGTTCGAAAATGAGATACAAAAGGAATGTCACCAAAAGATTTGTGTCTCCTTCTTCCCCCTTGTAGTATTCTCCAACTTTGTTCATAGTGACGGATCTAATCTCCTTGTTATTCAATTCATGTTTCAATTTACCCAAATTTTTTGTTATTAGCCATATTATCCCCACCTTCTCTAGAGTTTTTTGTAAATCATTCCATAGATATGGTCTGATTTTAATAGTTCTCCCAAGGTAAGAGTACATTGAATGGGTGTTGACATGATTGAATGGCTACCTCTAGGGCCTATTCCGCTCTTTTTACCTGAGTGGTTCTACACACTATGGGCTCATCTTCGTTGTCTCCTAAGTAAGAGGGTAGTGTTTTTAGAGTCAATGGTTTAGACATTCCTGATGCTTCAGAACTACAATCCCCTACAAGGATTATATATTCTTGTATGGGGTCATATTAGGAGCTAGGTTTTCTAACCAAACTTCCCCTATAGGAGTTGACTTCGAAGTTATGCTCCCGTCATTAATCTCTCTTAATTTTTCCCATAAATGTCCTGGCGAGTCTTCCTCCACCAACAGAATTCCATCTAAGAATCTTCACTATCAAGCACTATGAGTTCTGGCTCTTTAGTTTCAAGGTGGGGTTCTACCACCACTCTGGATTTCACTTTGTTGGTCTCTACCACAAGCTCCTCAAGTTTTTCTATCCTCTCAAGCTTTGGTTTTTGTTTCTCCAATATTTCTTGAGTAGTCCTTACCAAAATTTTGATAAGCTTCAAGATTAGCTGCTTCCATATCTAGAGAAGGATAGTTTTTCCATTTGTTTTCCATGTTTTGACATGCTTTCAATCCCGCTTGGAAGGCTTCCAAGGCCGCATTGATTGGCTCAAAAATTTTGTCAACCGAAATTGATCCTCCAGATTCTATTGTGGTTTCCTTGATTTTACACTCCCAATTTCTTTCACTTTCTCCTGGAAGAGTTTCTTAGCTTTTCTCTCAATTTCATCCTTTTGTTTTTGTTTTCTCATCTCATATGTGACTTCTCCTTTTCTTGGTCTATTGAGAGGAATCTTTAGTATTATCTAATTCATCATAGGAGTTATGTTTCTTTTTCTTAGCTTGGGCTCTAGTGATCACCTTGATTGGAACAATAGGTTCACTTTCCAAAGAGCTACTCGGTATCATTTGAACTACATTCACCACTATTTTTCCTTTGTTTAACGGATTTTTTTGGACAGTCTTTAGGGAAGTGTCCACCTTTTTTGCAACATTGTGTACAAAAAACTTCAGCTAGCTTAATGTTCTTGTCAAGTTCTGGGCATTCATTTTTCCAATGATCATCTACATCACAAATATGGTAGTTTCTAGTCCTTGGCTTAATCATGGGTCTTACCAATGGAGGTATAGCACCTTGATTAGCTACAAAGTACATTGGTGTAAGCTCTGATCTAGCATAAGTCACATGTTCTTCCATTGAAAGTGGATGTGAATTATACCACTCTCCTTCTACCATTACTGTAGATGGAATAGGCTCAACATAAGGTGTAACAGACACTAGTGTTTGTTCATCCATGAATCCTTTTGAATGCATGTACTTTACAGCACTACATTATGTCTAGGGAATGGAGGTTGTTGACCCAACATTGTTTGTGGTCTCTCCATACCCATTGGTGGCCTTTGTGCTGGTGCCATATTAGGATGATTTATGTACATGGGTTGTCCTTGTGGTCTCATACGAACATATTGAATATTTCCATCATGTTTGGTTGGTAATAGCACTCATTAGTCTCATGGTTGGTCCATTTACCCTCAATAGAGAACCATTTTTGCGGCCTAAATCAGTTTTCCATGTTGAGATATCCCTTTCCTTGGTCCTCTCATAGGTTCTTTCTGTATATTATTCATCTTTTTGTTCATCCTTTTGATCATGGATTCTATGGTTGTAAGTGGTGTTGTAGTAGCAGCCTTTCCCACTTGTGTTGGTTTTGTGAATGCTCCTTTCTCACTCTGAGTATCGTTAGGGACATCTTCTTCATGAAAATATCACAATTCTCTCCCAAGTTAATAGCATCTGATACACACTCTCCTAGGGTTAGATGCTTCTTGCTATATAGTATAGCATGAAGTTATTTGTTTAGCAATCCTTCCAGAAACAATGACACTAATCTTTCTTTTGTTGTATTTCTAATTCTGGGTATCTTGCAATGTATTGCTTCATCCTAGTTGCACAATCCCTAACAGACTCACCTTGTTTCTGTTTGAAGCTATAGATTTGAGCTACTGTATTATGTTTGATCCCAATTTTGGAACATGCATCTACAAATCCCTAAGCTAATGTATTTAAATCCACGATTGACCTTGGTGGAATGTTTTGGAACCATGTCAAATCTTTTCCTTCTAATGTCATTCCAAATCCCTTAGATTGAGTGTGGAAATCAAATATGCATTTTTCTCTTAGCACTTGCTTGAAGCTAGCTAAGTGGTCTTATGGATCCCCAGATCCATTGTATTTTTCGATCTATTTTTGAAAATTCGCTGGTATGACACGTCTATTTGACTCAGCTTCAAGTCTTCTGACAGTCGGTCTTGTCTTGAGTCCTTCAAACCAATCTGTTGGAAATAGTGACTCATGTAGCCCTGCATTGGCTCTAATGTCACTCGGTTTCTTTGTGATGAGGTAGGTTTGGATTTTTTAACATTGCTCCCAAAAGATCTCTCGTGAAGTTCCTCTCTTGGAATATGATCAGATCCTTGCCTCAATATCCAATCTCTTATAGAGTATCCTTGGTATGTGGTTTGTTCTACCTCCTCAGGACTCATCATAACAAAGTTATTGTTATAACAATCCTTAATAATTAGATAAGATGGTAGATCTACGGAACCCTTGTCCTTGATCTTGAAGATATAGATGATCTTCATAGGTGTTAACTGCCATGGCTTGGCATGAGAGGTATATCATTGACATTTGTATCCTCCCTACAATAGACTCCAATCCTAGGATTATCAGTGCTAAGCCGTTTCAAAGGTTTCAGGTCAACTTGGTTGTATCGCTCAAGTTCTAAAGTCGGTGGACCTTCTTTTGCTGCTATATCCGAAATTATTGTGCTCACTTCTAACCCCCATTTGTCTATCACATCAGGACTTTCCACTTTTACATACTAGGTCCCGTTTTTATCCACCATATACATTTTTACTTGTTTGTTTTCCCAAATTTCCTCCTCAAACTCTATGTCATGGTCATCAATGCGAATGGCATACTGTTCAGTAAGATCTAGTTAAACTTGAGCTTTATGGACATTAGTCTTATAAAAGGTGAGTATGTGCTTATATCGTACTGTTGTTCCGGTTCTTAACTGAGTTGAATAGGAAGACATTTTAGATGAGTCGGAATAAGTGTCTGGGACTTCTTCAAAGCTAGTTCTCAAGTGATCACCTTGATTCACACTCACTTTGGCGGATACCCTACTAGAGGTCTCTCCAAATATGTCTTGATTTTGCTAGTATACGACCAAATCTAAGGTTCATATAGACTTGTTAAGCCCTAGATAGACTACTTATTGACGGATTGATTTGTTATCCATTTTTCCACTTGACTTGAATTCAACCCTCTTTAGATCTCAAATTTTCAAGTATCAGGGCTTTCCAACATCCATAGTGTCGGACAAAGATCCTAAAATGACCTATAATCTCTAAAAGGGTCTCTTTGAGAATCTAGAAAGTACATTAAATTTCTCTTTCAGCCTATCATCCACAAACGGATGACCAAATTGAAATAGCTAATCTAACAATCCTTGAATCTACTAAAAGCCTATGTCATGGAAGTAGATCAATTTTCTCAATGAGAGAAGTATCTACCTCTTATAGAGTATGCGTACAATGACATTGTACATACTTCTATGGGGAAAGCACCTTTCAGGGTTCAAGAGGGAAGATCCAAAAGTCCCTTACTACTTAAAGTACATGGGAAGATCTTCGTTTGCTGATGGATATAGCTGAGACTCACAAGATAGGTGTTGGAGGCCATGAGAGTGGCCTACGCTTTATGTTGTGGCCTTAGCTTAGACTTGTGCCATTCGTGGCACTTAGATCAACCAAAGCATTGCAGGGGCTATCGGCCATGTTGCATGTGCTTCGAACAGAGGGTACAAAGAAACAAGTTTTTTTTTAAAAAAAAAAAAACTTTGAAAACCAACTATCAATAGGTTCACCGATGGAGATCCATGTATCTTCTACAAGTGTGTAGAACCCAATGCTAGAGAGTTGAATACCCATAAGAACATTATGCACTCACGTATATAGATGCCCATAGAGTGCAAGTTTTGATGGTAGATAAGTATGGAAGAGAGTACAAACTTGTCAAAAAAATTAACCTAGAATGATACATATATAAGGATACTCCGATCACTACCTACTTCCAATCAAATATAATGCCACAACACATATTAGAGAGTATTTCTTATGTATCATATTGGGCAGAACATTCATGTGTCGACTCAAAATGGTACAAGACTGGGGTTATAACTATATCTACTTGAGACAAAGAGGCCACTATGAAATTCAATGTCAAAGATTATAGTTATAAAGATGTAGAGAAAACCCTGAGGAAAGAATTGAACTCCACAACTGAATAGGAAAAGGAGGTACCTGCTTGGTTGCAGAGCAAAGGGCATATTTGGATGTCCAGCGATGTGGATTGTGGAAGTCTTAGAAAGGATGATTGCATCATAGAGCATTCAATAGAAGATGAAACTTACATTAAGGAACCATTTTGAGAGGAGTTGTTTGAACCCAAAATGCTGATTCCTAGCTTTGAAGTGATAGAAACTTTACTCAAGTTGAGTACCATGGATTATAAGGATATTTCCCACATAATCGACTCCCATCATATCAAAGAGAGTCTGATCTTGACAAAAAGCTCAAAGAACATCTTCTTTCAACAACAAGGAAAATTTTCGACAACAACACTATCAAAATCCCCAAAAGCACCTCAAGTCAATGCAAAAAAGGAGCAACCAAGCATAGCAAAAAAAGTTAAAGCTAAGGAAAACTTTGGCGTATATCAACCTCACAAGACAAATTTACCTTTGACGAGCCTCCATCCAACTTCCATAGTAGCCTCAACATTAAGAGCCACAATATCAACAATGCAATGTCCACAAAAAATCATCCAAAAGAAGTCAAAGAGAATCAATCAAGTGCTCGTTTTTCCAAAGAGAATAATCAAAATCAATGACCCAGTTTGGATACATGAAACACAAGTTCAACCTCAACAACAAAAAGTGACCGGGTGGGTAGCATCAAATGATTCAATCACTGCTCAGGGATACTTCAAAGGAAACACTAATGTTTGGGCCAAAATCCTAAAGTAATAGCCTGGCCCCACTCACCTCAACCAAAGAGTTCTACAAAGAACAAGACGTGTTATAAACGCAAGACAAACAACTCAACCAAGGGATTAAAGAACAACCAGAAGAGGCAAAAGAAAAAATCAAAGCAGCAGCAATGAGTCAAACTAACAAAGAAAGACAGAGGTGAAAGAGCGGATGATTCCATTCAAGCTACTTGAAACACAAGGATTTTATGAAGGTAACACTCAAATATAGCTACCAAAAAACGTAGCTCAACCTAAAACAACAAAGATCAATCAGAGAATAGAGGGCTCGATCCAAAGGCATAAAGTTACAAGCAAAAGCCAACAGAAGATAATTACAAATGAGAGTCATCCAGCCTCAAGATAGATACCTCATTTCCAACTACAAAAGAAAGGTTTCTACAATGGAAATAATCAGATATGGATACCAAAGCATAGCGTCCATTAACACTAGTTTTGTAATTGGACACTAGTTCCTTCCAAGTTTTGGCAATTTATTTGTCAAGCTAGAAAGAAGTTTTTTATACCTTGCTTCTACCATGGGTTGGCTATGAGGGAAAGACACAGGATTTTTCTCCATGTCAAAATACAATCTGTATGGATAGAATTTTGGTAAGTTCTAAGTCATAGATTTTAGTAAAATTTCAAGCTGTTTTGCCGAAAAAATCATAAAATTCATATATCTTTATGTTTGCTAGCACTTAGTGTTACAAAACAATGGAATGCACTTTAAAGACAAGTTTCCAAGTCACACACAAGTTATAGACATAATTTCATACTTGAGCATGTGCTCAATAAGAGCATAATTTTGGTCTTCCAATGTCCCGTCATGGAATTGGGCTATTCTAGTGCAATTTGACAACTACAAATGACTTTATATGTTAAAACCAAGACACTACGTATTTTTTTGGCTCCCTAACTCAAATAAATCTCGTTGCTTGAACTCTATCTTGAATTTTGTATGGTGGGAAAAATCTTGAAAATCTTTAGTTCTCCATAATAACATTAAAACCAAGGTTTTGGGCACCCCAATTGCGTATGTACCACGTACTTTAATACATTTAGTTAATCTACATAGAAAGTTTAATATTATTTGAGGTTTTGAATGCTTATGTGTCAAGAATGAAAATATCAAAGTTCTCTATTATGAAGATTTGAATAATCCAGTAATTGTTGCATACGAAAGCGCTTCTACTTGCCACCTTGAGTCCTCAATGGAAAGGGTAAGCAATGTATCACTTTATAAACCTCACAAATACATTAAAAACATATTATTCTTTGTATGCAATAATATGCTTGAATGGCTATATCAAACACATAGAAATTTCCATTATTTGCACATGAAACTTTCAATTATCGAAAGAAAATTGTGAAAAAGACACCTAAACTTTTCTACAAGGTCGCTTCATTTTTTCTCGAGCTTATAAAATCAATTTCTTCAAACCATCAATCGCACTCTTACGAGGGTCAACTGGTGAGTATAGTTCTTGATCATGGTAGATTCTAAAATGCAAGCTTATATTTTTAAAAGACCCTCTAGCTAACATATTTAAGCATATTAAGAAGGTTTTCTTAAATAAAACTTCTAATGCAAGTAGCATTTAATTTAAATTTGTAAAAAAAGGACACTTAAGTGTCCTATTTTGGTACCAAGCTAGTGTTAAAACATCAAAAGGAGCAAATGCAAAAGACGATCACAAACGGACCAAAGACAAGGTGGGTTCCAAAAACATTTGTGAAAACTCAAACACAAAGAACCCACACATAGTTTCAACCACTTCTCATGGGAGATAAACCAAAGGCTCCACATTTGGGAAAATCAGGACTCACAAAGGAGCCTTATAAGGAGTTTGACTTCCTCTCTCATGTCCAAAACGGGCGTGCGGTTAAATTTTTGCAAATCAACTCTAAACTTGGCGAAGATTGGACAATTAGAATCTACTCTTCAAGCTCTTTCTATTGATATATAGCACGCCATGATATTCCTCATATTTTGAAAGATTTTATTTTTGATTCTCTAGTGATGTGACAATTCCGTCTAGAATCTAGAGAATAAAAAATAAAATCTTTCAAAATATGAGGAATCTCGTGGCGTGCTAGATATCAATAGAAAGAGCTTAAAGAGTAGATTCTAATTGCCAAATTTTCGCCAAGTTTAAAATTGATTTGCAAAACATTTACCGCACGTCCGTTTTGGACTTGGGAGAGGAAGTCAAACTCCTTATAAGGCCCCTTTGTGAGTCCAAATTTTCCCTAATGTGAGTCTCTATAGTACCTAAAGAACTTGTTTTAGAAAGTAGTGACAACAAACAACAAGCATGTCAAGAGGAGCTGAAGTATGCCAACTTAATAGACAAAATGGTGGAATCCATAGACCAACACAATGAAAGAGGCCTAAATCTCCAAAACTAAAAGAATTGGGTTACTGGCCTTGAATAGGTAGTTCCAAGTTGCCATTAAAATAAATAGCATAAAAGTCGGAGTCGGGTAGCTAAGCCACTAAATGAGCAAAGCATTAGTCCCAAAGCTTCAAGTAAATATCTCTGTGGTTTAAGCGTATTAGCTATTCTAGGTACTGCTCAAGCAGGAAGAGTTAATCATAATTACGTTGTGTCGCATGCTTCAACATTGGCTACGTATTGCAAAAAACTCAAATTGTAGTGGAGCTTGAAAGCAAACCTACTATAAAGACCACGCCACAAAGAAGATCAATTCTACAAACTCAAACACATCAAAATCCATCTTCACAGTGGCCAAGACTGGCAACAAAGAGGCAAATGTGCAACAAGAAGAAGAGTTGCCTTGATAATCAAAGCTCCAATCACGTGTCAACAACATGGTAGATATGAATCACTCAAGGAAGTTCGGAGCGTCATCAATGACAAGGCTCTTACGAAGGAGACTTATCTTGGGAAGAAGAAAGGAGTCTTATCTTGGGAAGAAGAAAGAGCTTTGTGAAAGGAGGCTTATCTTGGAAAGAAGAAGAGATTTGTTGTATGTATGCTCAAGCGACTACGAACGTCCGACTTGTAATCAACTTTTTTAATGATTCAGTAATTTGTTTTCAATTTTAAAACTTGCATTGTGTTTCTCTTTCCTTACTTTTTCATTCAAGTATAAGCATTGTCAATTTTGTTGTGGCTCGGGATAATGCTTTAGTGAGCTTTAATTGCAAATCTTAGTACATAAATCACTATTTTTTGACGTTTTGACCATAGGAGAGTGTTCATAGACCATAGGCCAACATTTTTGGTATGTTTTGTTGTAAGGCCTTTTTCATGATGGATTGTGATTTTGATACCTTGTCGGATTGGGACCACACTTGGTAGGCTAGTGTCCCTAGGTGTCCTAGAACTCCTCCTGGAGTTTCGTTGCATTTCAAATCCATTTGAGTGTCAAAATGGCGTGATGACCTAGAGAGGTGAGAAAAGAAATAAGCAGATTTTTGTGATAATTGAGTGATTGATTTGCTTGTTGAGTTTTTGTCTTAGCTTGCTAGGTTCACTTCTTGATGTTGACAACCTCATAGAGTCTCCGTACGAGAAAGCTATGCTATATACATGTGTTGCGATAGCCCGCTAACAAACCTGGTGATGCCAAAATTTACTTGGTATGAGCCATGTGGCAGCTACTACGGTTGCTCTCAACTCGGGCCATTTTTCACAATAAAAGCACATGTTCTACAAGCAGTATAGAACTCATTGCTAGTTCCACTCCCCATGGAAATGCGTGATTTGTGTGTATGGGCTCTCCAAAAGATGCACATGCTTGCTTGCTTGCTGTCTCCCGCAAGCGCTACGTGGAAATGACTAGAAAATCCCCCTAAGTTAGTATATGTTCCTAGTGCTTCCAAAATCCTGGGTTCTTTTTTGATTCATCATTCCCTATGCATACCATAGATTTTTGACGGATCTTCCACTTTTGTGTTTGGACCTTGTATGTCCTAGGTACAACAAGTTTACCTTTTAGGCCACAGCCGTATTTAGGTCGAAATTTGACATCTTCTATTTGCTTCCAGTATTTTTTTATGAGTTCCTTCTATTATGGAATTCTATTGTTTGGCTTTAGATTCTCCATTTCTTTTTTGGATTTTCTGCTATATTTTTTGAAAGAAAATCCTAAAAAGATACTTGAAAAACTACGATAATTCCAAATTGAGCAAAATCAAGCCAAAATTATCTAGAATTAGGTAAATTATTCTCGACTTAGAAAAATAAGCTTTCTGCTAGGTACAAAATGTTTTAATCCATCATTGGTCTATTTTTGTGCTTTTTCTTAAATTTCCACCAAGGTTTATCATATTATTAGAAACAAAATAGGAAAAGCTT